>NC_133063.1:9630000-9930000 GCF_048771995.1 Taeniopygia guttata | reverse complement strand
GAAATTGTATTCTTAGAGCTATCTCAAGGAATCAGAGAGGAAGAGCTGTTTTGAAAGAGCCCCAAAAGAAGAAAAACAGGATACTCTTTTTACAATTCCTGTTTGATATTTTAGTTGTATGCTTTGGAAGATGCATCAAAGAGACACATCTATGGGGCACAGTCAGATAGAAGTGCCCTGCAGGCAATTCTCAGGAGGAAGCCTGCAGCCCCTCTGCTGCATGTTCCTCTGGTAGCAGGCATGTTGTCACTGCTAATGCCCAGCTGCTAAATACCGCAGGAATACTAAGCATTGGCCTCAATCCCTGCACAGATGGTACTCTCGGAAAGCACACCAAGGCCTTGCTGATTGTGCAGTACAAGTGAGTTGCTCCTTGCAGCTGGTAACAGCTGCCAGTGCAGTGCTGTCAGAGAAGAACCACTCAGGTACAGAACAGAGGCCAGTTTACTTTGTGTCTGCCATCAGGCGCCCTCAGACAAAAGGTGGATGGATCTACTCCTCCGTGGGTCTGAGGCCAAAGACAATCATGTTCTGTCTTGAGTGGGGCCAACAGCTTGTAACAGGCCTTGATCTGGCTCTAGCTTCTTCAGAGTGGCTGTCAGTGGCCATCTGTGGGCTTTGCCAAGCATTTTGTCATACCTGCCCTGCCACTGACAGCTGGTGTGACTGCAGGGGCTGGAGCCTTCCTTAGCTGTGAGGTTTCAGCTGCCGTCCCGTTGCTGCAGCTTTGCCTGGACTCGTGGAAGGGTCAGCATCTCATTTGTGCAGGTGTCTGTGTCCCGGCAGCGCCTGAGGAACAGCGCTGTCCTTGTTACCCGTCCGGCTGCGCCCGTTTGGGGAGATGGGGCACACGGGTGGTGTTCAAGGGGCTGAGCCCAGTGCTAGTGACTGCTGCAGCCCAGGCTGAAGACAAGCACTTGTAGTTCTTCACTAAATGGGGAACGGGCAAAGTCATCTCCAGAACTCATCCTGCTGATAAATGAGGAGAGTCCTAATTCTTAGAGCCATTGTTCTTGGTTATAGCATGTGCTGCTGTTCTCTAAAATGGTCAAGGCATTGTTTAGGCCAAGTGCTGAGAGGTAGAGAAGGTGCCCTTCTCTCCTGGAATTGACTTTGCAATATTCTTTCTGCTCTGCAAAAAGCAGCTGTTCAAAGTTCATCCAGATGCCAGGGTGCATTGGAACTTTGGAAGTATGAAACCTTTTGTTGAGTCTCACAAGAGAGTGTTTCTTCCCAAGACAATGAAGTGTCCTGATTTTTCAGCCCTCCTTCCTGTTTGTAGATGACAACCACTTGCCTTGGGGCCTGTTCTTTTCTGGTCTCTGTCTGCTCTGATGGTTTTCCCATGGGCTTAGTTTCCCCTCAAGGCAGCCCTTCAAAGGAGTGTGGAGAAGAGACTCTGTGCAGGCCAGGCGTGCTACCGAGCTGCCTGTCTTGCTGGGGCTGCTGCTGCTGCTGTTGTTCTTGTTGATGCTCTTGTTAGCCGAGGGACCATAAATTGCTCAGAGCCCCAGAGAGTGGAGCTGGCCTTCAGATCTCCTGGACGTCAGGATCCCTGTTTTGAAGTTTGCTCCTTGCATTTGGTTTCTTTCAGGGCGTGTGGTGAGGAAGGAAGATCCAGAGAAGAAGTACACTGGATGGGAACTCCTTGGCAGTGGGTGAGTGCAGCCACGCTTGCTTCTACAGAACCATGGGCCAGGGATTTTGGTGGTGCGGTACCACGTGGGAAGTCAGGCAAGCTGCAAGCATCTTCAGAGCCTGGCTTCAGATTGTCCCTGTCTCAGTGCTGAGGCAGTACAAGGCATCATGAAAGATAACTGGATGCTGGCAATGTCTTGCCTGCCTCAAGCAGCAGGTCCTGGAAGCCCTCCTGCAAGCCCTCAAACATGTGGCACTAGTTTGCCTGTTTTCCCAGGAGATATGGTTTTGTATGATTCAACGTAATTTGGCCACACTCATGAGGGAAGAGAAACCTGAGAGAGCAGCTTCCCACCTGGCAGCTGTCAGATAACAGCTCTCAGTAGCATTGCTTTCCACTATCTTGCTGAAAACAAGATTCAGTGGTCAGGAAGATAAGAAAGTGGTCAGAAAGATAAGATAATAGTGTTGCCTGAGTTTGGCAGGCAGGATTAAAAGAGAGCGTTGAGATGGCCCCGCAGGACTGTGTGTTTCATTGCCTGGAAAGGCACCCCACAGGCACAGACACAAGAAGGGAAAGGCAAAGAAAACCCCTGCGTGCATAATCTAGTGTGCACATTTGAGATTTGTAGCAGCCCTTTTTCTTCCTGTTGCAGCCAGCTTCTCTTGGGCACTCTGCATGGCAGAGGGCTGCTGGGCTGCTGGGCCATTGGCTGAAGAGCGGACAGACCCTGGTGTTTTAGAGACACTGCAGGCAGCAGAGAGCTCCTGCCTGGGCTGCCTTTTCCTTCTCAGCACTGAACAACTTCTCTGTTCTTGCCACTGTTCTGTTTCTAGGGGGTTTGGAACCATTTACAAGGCCTTCAACGCTGCCACAGGACGAGCGGTAAGTGCCAAGAGCCCATGCAGATTTTGCAGCCCTTGAGTGCTTTCCCTTGTGATGTGATCCATGGCCAAAGCTTTGGGCCACCTGACTTTGCTGCAAAGGCTGTCCCGCAGAAGCAGCCTGTCCAGAGGTGGGCTGCAAAATGACTTTTGGACAGACTTTATCTTTCCTCCCTACCTGAGTGAATGCAAGAATGGCGGTGGTGTCTATCCGAGAAGGACGCGCTGGCTTGGACTTACTGGATAAATGTTCCTAGATTAGCTGATGGCAAGAGCCGTTATTCCGGCCCAGTTCCTCTTAAGCCCAGGTTCAGACACAGAAAGGATTTCCCATTGTTTTCCACCACGTGGTTCAGCTTGAAAATATATTGCAGGACCTCAAGGAGGAGAGATCTTTACTGGAGCACAGTTTTGCCTTTCAGTCCTAGGGAACCCAGTTCACACACGCACACGCACACACACACGCACAGATCAGTGGGAAGAAATTGATGAAGAGCCTTAATTAATACAATGTTTTGTTGATCCTGTGTCAGAGACATTCCACTACAGAGATGCTATTCGTACTGAACTGACGTGGAAGTGCCTTGGAGAGTCCTGCTATTTTGTGGGGCTATAAGTTCAGAGTCCTGAGTTCTCGTTTTTGGCTCTCAGCAAATACAACTCCATCTTCCTGGTAGTTCCTTCTCCACCCGCGGTGCTGCGCTCAGAAACTGCACTTGGAGGGAGGTCGAGGAGGTGTCCAAAAGCCCTAAGCCCTGCTTATGACCTGGGGTGCATCCATAGCGTAGCACAGAAGGGTTATTCATTTTTAAACCCACTAAATAAGTACAAATTACAATAATTACTCGGTGTAAACCGTGTTCCAGGTTGTTCTTCAGAGTTGCAAAACCCAAAGTGAAGAAGTTAGGATGGGCTAGGGTTGTAACTTTCCTTTGAGTCGCTTTGGAGTCCTTTTTTGGACAGCATTTTCCCTGTCATGTATGTATGTGTGTGTTTACTTTGGCACACAGTCAAGAACGGCAGCCATCTCTGAAAGGCTGGTCAAAGCCCCTAGAAATGCTAACGTATTTCCAGTGGTTTCAATTTATCTTGGCTGGAGCAAAATTACTTCAGCTTGCAAAACACGTGTAAATGATAATAGTAGTGATAAACAAAGTGTGTTGGAGGAGTCTGCAGGTGCAAAGAGTGCTGTTAGCACTTTGTGGTTGATGGTTTAGTGTCCATTTCCACCGAGGTGACAAGGCATCCAGGCCCGTGAGTGCACAGAGAAAGAGGCTCTCGTCTCGTCTGCTCCTAATGGCTTTCCATGTCATTGTAGGTGGCCATAAAGGTACTTGATCTCCAGCACCAGGGCTGTGAGGATGTGTTGAAGGAAATCCTGGTCATGGATAAATATAAGAACGCCAATATTGTCACCTACCTAGAAAGGTCAGTATTCTGGCAGAAAATGGATTTTCAATTCACATCAATCTACTCCTGCATGAGGCCTGGGAGGAGATTGCATTTTGTCCCCACAAATTCTTCCTGGCAGAAATAGCTTGAAGCTTGATCTCAGAAACGTGGCTCTCTTACTAAGCCAGCAGCATGTATGTTCACTCACTGCATGTTGTTCTGCTGTTTTGGGCGGGATTTTTTCCAAGTGTTGGAGGAGAAGTGCTGAGAAAGCATCACAGAAATGATTTCCCTTGCACTGTTTGCACTGTTTTCCATTGCCTTGCATGCCAAAAGACTAGGCTAGGAGAGACATAATTTGTCCGGTTTGAAATTGTTTTTCCTGTTTGTGACTGTCCTTTCTGCAAGGTTTTCCAAAGGGTGTTGGCAATGCTGCACACCCATCTGCTCTGAGTAAAAGCTGTGAGACTGTGCCTCCTTGCTGCTGGAGTTAACGGTGCAATTTGTGTATGAAGAAGATGAAGCAGCTGCTGGGATGTGTCTGCTTCCAGATTAACCTTTGCGTCACAAAACTGCCGCTTTCCCCTGCTTGCCACCTAAACCGTCTCCTTTTCCACGGATGTGTCTTCCTCATTTAGACGGCACAGACAGCAAGCACTGGATAGCCTCGGTGGAGTGTGTCTTCACTTGATTCCCTCTTCACTTACCAGTGACCTGGACACAAAACTCAGCTGTAGTCTTTTCTTCCATGCGGCAATTTAGCTGTGCACATTCAGCTCCACACGGTTGCTTTTGTCTTGCAGCTACCTTGTCAATGAGGTTGTCCTGATGGTGTTGGAGTTTATGGATGGAGGCTCCTTGGCTGATGTGATCCGCATGAAAAGTCTGGCTGTAGGACACATAGCAACAGTGTGTCGGGAGGTAAGGGGTCCTGCTTGTGCTTGGGATGGCTTGGACAGACTGGTCCTTTGAAAGCGCTGCAAAGGGAGTGATTCCATGCTCAGAGCTTTCTTTCTGTCTTGCTCTTATGCTCCGGAAAGGAAAGAGCATCTGGGCTGAACTGCCTGCCGGTGTCCCTGCTCTTACTCTAGTCTGTTCTGTACTCTTCTATCCTATTACTGAACTCTCTGTCTCGTTTTCATTGTCATTTTCTGTTCTGCACTTTGCCTCTCCAAGCCTTTGCCTTTCTGCAATACCTTCTTTGCCTGTAAGCACAAAGGTGCTGGTGTCCAAGTTTTAAACCAGTGGCAAAGCCAAAGAGAGACTCGTCTGTCACAGGTCTCAACTTCAAAGGATGGCATGGCACCCACCATGGTGCTTGCTACTGAAAACTGACACATGAGCTACTTCCAAGTCAGCTGTCCCTTGTCCTCCAATCTCCCACCTGACAGTGATGCCCTTGGTAGCCAAGGCAGGGACTTTTCCTCTTTTGGCAAAGCATTGTTTGTCCTGCGGACGGGGAGAGCGCATCCACTGCAGCAGGGATGGCTCTGACTGGCTTTGCCGGGGACAATCTGGAGCAGTGACTGATGTTTCCCCCTCAAGCACTGATATGCCTTCCCTTGGAAAGATCCTGCTCTCCTAGTGTGGCAGCAGCAAGCTCTTCCTCTTGCCAGCGCTCACGCTCCTTTGAGATCGGTGAATCTTCAGGAGCAGACTCCTTTTGTGTGTGGCGAAATCCGATCAGGCTCACTTTTGGCCTCCTGTTTCTTTTTTTCTCTCCCAGTGCCTGCAAGGCCTGGCTTTCCTGCATGCCAACCAGGTGATCCACAGAGACATCAAAAGTGGAAACATCCTGCTGGGCCGGGATGGCTCCGTCAAGCTGGGTGGGTATTCTCGGTCAGGCGCAGCGCTCCGGGCAGGCGGTGTGGGGCTGCTTTGGAGCGGCTGCGGGTGCCCAGCAGTGGTGCCGGGGAGAGGGCAGGGAGCGCTCTGCAAGCCCAGGGCGCAGCTGTAAGGTGCTGAGTGGTCTAGAGAGCAACAAGGTAGCAAGAGTAACTCTGGTTTGTGTGTGCGTTCCTTCCAAAAGGAGAGAGTTTCAGCGTAAAAGTTGCGGTGAGTGAGGAAAAGGCACGGTGGGAATCGTGGGGGGTAACTAAGTGGACAAATGCCCACGTCCTTGGCTGCAGCCCTGAGGAAAGAGAGCCCAGCTGCTTTTCCAGCTGGAATCAGCACTGCATTCTGAGACGTAGGCGTCCTGAGAAAGCCTTTTCCTTGGTTTCCTACTTGAAGCAGCATTTGTTTTTCTCCTCAGCTGATTTTGGCCTCTGTGGTCTGCTCAGCCTTGAGCAGAGTAAACGGAGGTCGATGGTTGGCACCACGTGGTGGATGGCACCCGAGGTGGTGAGAAGAGGGCCCTACGGCCCCAAAGTGGACACCTGGTCCCTTGGCATCGTGGGAATAGAAATGGCCACAGGAGAGGCTCCTTATATTCGGGAAAACAGTGACACGGTAAGGTGCAAATACGCTCAGAGAGCGGTGTCCTTCTGGTCCGTGTCCATTAGACAAAATCCCATGCCCACAGCTTGAAGTGCTTCCACCAAGGCCCTCTTTCTAAAAACATCCCGGGGGCTCAGATCAGCTGTCAAGGGAAGACCTGTTGCAGCTTGAAATAGCTGGGGCTGCACTGGAGCCTTTTATCCTTTGGGAGAGAAGGCTCATCTCTAAACCTCTGCTAGGCAAGAAATTGACACTGCGGACTGGAGCTTCGAAGATGGGCTCTAGGTGAGCACTGAAGGATATGGAAGAATCACGTAGACTCTCGTGTTTCCTTTTGCTTCAGGCTAGCTACCTGATAGGCAAGCAAGGGGTACCAGATCTGCACAAGCTCGGGCTGCCCTCTGGCTTGTGTGAATTTCTGGGTTGCTGCCTGCAGATGGATGTGGACAGGCGAGGCTCTGCCGAGGAACTTCTGCAGGTACAAGGCAAATCGGCTGCAGCCCAAGCAGCTGTTCCCTGTCAGGGTTTGTTTCCTGGGCAAACTCCAGGGCTTCACATGGGCCCCCCCATCTAATAACCTCTACTCTGGGTGCTTTTCCAATGAAAGCCAAGCAGGATCCAAGACTCTTTGTGGCTAGGAGGGACCAGTGCATGTCATCTAGTCCAAAACATCAGCCACTGGCAAGGACATCTTGAAGTGGATGAGGCTGCTCATAGTCCCATCCAAGCTGACCTTGAACGTTGCTGGGCTTGGGGCTCCTCCCAGCTCTCTGGGCAGCCTGTGGCAGTGTTTCAGCACTCTCCTTGGGAACAGTTTCTTCCTTAGAGCCAATCTGAATGGAGTGTCTTTTAGCTGAAACTATTCACCCTTGTCCCCTTACAATTGGCCCTACTAAAAGCTATGTCCCCATCTTTTTTAGAAGCCCCTACAAATATTGAAAGTTCTCCTTGGGGCTTGCTCTTCTCCAGGCTAAACCAGCACAACTCTCACAGCTGTTCCTCAGAGGAGAGCTCCCTCCTTCTGGTCATTTCTGTGGCCCTCTTTTGCTCTTGGGTGGTGTATTCAGGTTTACCTGCTAGCAAAGGGAACTGAAGTATTGCAATGCCAGGGATGTGGGCTTGAAGAACACGACGAAAGCCGTCCCTGCCCAGCTGGATTGGTGTGTGGGAAGGCGGGGGCTGTGGGGGAGCTCCTTGTGAGCATCCCAGGGCACTCAGCCTGTCCCTCCTGCCCCACTCTTTGAGCTTGCTGCCTCTGCTTTCTGCCAGTCAAACAGGGACAGCTGAGCAGGACTTGTGCCAGACCCATGTGCTGCCTGGCCCGCTCAAGTAGATGAGAATCCTTGCGGCTTTGCCGCCCGGTTTTGTGGCAGACGAGGACCAGGCCACTTCCTTGGCTGTTCCTGCTGACAAGGAAGATGCCGGCCAGCACAGGAGGTGGGGGGCCATGCCAAGGCAGAGCCTACTCTTCCTGCACGCTGGAGCTGAGCACATCTGAGCCTTGCTGCTTTGTCTCCTTGCTCCTGGCTTGCTGCTGAAAACCCGCGTGTGCTGCGGTCCTGAGAACAACACGTGGGATCAATATTTTTCAGAGCTCTTGGGAGTCTCCTGAGGAATGTCTTATGCCCCACATCTCTTTTGGACACTCAAATAGCTCATGTCTGTAGAAAAGAGGAGCTGGAAGAAGTCTGTTGAGTTTCCTGTAAGGAACAAAACCTTTGGACAGCAAGCAGCAATCCCACAGTGCTGTCAGGACAAAAATCCCAGCAAGTGATGACACCTTGAGCAATGGACTAGTGCAGTTGTGGGCCATGTTTGCCTGTGCTAGCAGCATCCTGGGCATGAAGGCACACGTGCTGATGGTGCCTTCAGTCCTATGTTAGTATATTTCAGGGTGCTAGAGGAATGCAGCTTGACCCTGTAAGGAACTCAGTTTGGAAAAGAATGGTTCCTTTTCCCTTTGTCTCTTTTAATTTGGTTTGGTTTGTTTCTTTTTCCCTTTGGGCAGCATCCATTTCTCCAGTCAGCGGAGCCTCTCTTAAGCCTCTTCTGACAGCCTGATTGCTGTCATCCCTGCAGCAAAATCATGCAGGAAGCAAAGGAGATGGCAAGGAGCACTTCAGCACTCGGGGAAATGAACCTCTGAGAACAGGTAGAAATCCTGAGGGGAGAGGGGCCAGGAAACGGGCAGCCATGGGAGCAGGAAAGGAAGGTGGCATCTCCTATTCTCCCACCTGCTGATCCTGCTTTTGACTTTCTGCTTAGGACAGCATTGCTGTAGGGCACAAAGTCACTACTGCTGTGCCCTGTTCAGGTGTGGGGTTGTGCACGGCATGAAGCTTCCACTGATTATCTGGGGAGCTTGGCTGGCACTTCATGTGGAAGTGTCTTCCTCCCCTCATAAGGACTTGGAAGGGCAGCGTTTGGAGGCACAGCAGCTGCTGGCACACAGCTGCTCCTTCTGTACCTTCCTGGTGGAGGTACAGAAGAAGCAGGAGAACAGGCTGCTGGAGATGAAGCAGGAAGTTGCCAGCATGCAAGCTGTACAAGCAAAGTTCTGAAGCAAAGCCAGTCAAAAGGCAAAGGCTGTGAGAAGAGAGTTTCTGTGTTGTTTTGGACTCCTCTGTGCTCCATATGGGCACTGTTTCTCCACACTCTGTCTGTCTGGGGGGCACTGTCTCTTAGCTGGCCCTTGGTAAACCGTGCTGGAGAGACCTTTGTGTCTTCAGGGAGCGGTGTGGTGAGAGGCTACCAGAGTGCAGGTTTGAGGGGGGCAGGCATGGTGATGCAGGCCCAAAGAGAATGGGAAAGCCAGAGCTTCCTCTCAGAAGGAGGGAGGTCTCACGGGAAGTCCTCTGCAGAGCCAGGCTAGAGCTGTGGGAGAGGGCTGGCTGTCAGGCTGCTGAGGAGGTGCCTGAAGCTGCTGAGTATGTCCTGTGCATTCTTTGTCCGATCCAGCAGTGGATTATAGTGTGTGTGCCTCAGCAAGAGCTGTAGCTCGTGTTCCTCCGTGATTTGGTGCTGGGAGAGAAATTTTGGACTCCCTCCAGAAGCCACTGTGATGCTAGGATGCAGGCAGGGAGCGCTTGGGGCATTCCTTTTGCTTTTGAGGGCAGCAGGGCCTGGGTGGGCTTTGCCTGAGCATCCCTCTAGAGTGAAGACAAAAGCAGGGATTGTTTTGGGAGCAGCAGGAGGCTGCGACCTAGCCAGTGGCTCAGTAAAAAGAGTGTGTGCTAGCCTGGCCAAAGTGAGCAGATGAGTTGGCTTCCTAGATTCCCTTTAGACTCCTGACTTCCCACCAGTCATTGGAAATGACAAAACACTTGAGAGAAATGGATTGGCTGTGGGGCTGGTTTCATACTGCAGTTGTTTCTATGACTGTACTTCTGTTATTCCTTCTACAGATCACATCGGCCCCCGCCATCTAAATCCCCACTCCGAAGGCTTTTCAAATGAAAACAAAGGAAACTTGCAGCAAAGCAATCGAGAAAGCAGAAGAGATGACCAGGACCACTTCAGGATTGCTTTCTCCAAAGGCAGCTTGGAGCTGGAGTCACAATAAAAGTCCTACACACCCTCAAGTCTGTTGGACAATTGCCTTCCTTGTCAGCCATGGAATAAGGCTCTATGTTCACTTCTGAATTGGCCATTCTTTCTTAAAGATGGAAAGTCCCTCTTAAGTGTGGCGTTCTAGTGTGGTTTGGATTTGGCAACCGTCTCCCTCCATTACCAGCTCCAACCTACAGTGCCTCTGGAATGCTACCCATTGGCTAGCTTTTGCCCAGCTGTGGACTTCTGGATGAGGAAGAAAAGGCAATTGCATTTCCCAGTGAAGAGCAGGGCAGCCAAAATATCCTGTGGAGATAGAGGCTTTCAGCTGTGCACGCAGAGGCTTTTGGTTCCTGCTCGGTGTAGCCGGCACCTCTCCTCTGTGACTGCTCCTGCCTCCCGCCTGGCCATGGCTCGTAGGTACGAGGCTCTGCAAGTGGAATGAAGAAGGTAGGCACGTCTGCTGGCAGCACAGGAGAGCAGAGAGCAGAGAGCTGGCAGGACCCTGGCCAGCAGAGCAAGGCACCCACCGGACCTGCTCTTTGTCAGCAGAAAAGGACTGGTGGGTGACGGCAGCCTTGGGGCTGTCTGGGGCTCAGCAATCATGAGAAGTCTCTGTGCTTGAATGGGTTTGTCCCTCTTTCTGTGCTTTCTGTTGTCCCTGTGCTCTGCGCTGTCTACCCAGGCCTGTGTAGCTGCGTGGCACAGATAAAGTGCAGGAGGGCCTCATTTGTCTGCCCTTTGAGGTGCCTGCTCACGGCAGCCTTTTCCATCTGCAAACTCCATCTGGAGAGTGACTCCCTCCCTGTGTTTGGTCCCAGAGGCCAGGGCCTGTCATCTGCAGTCCCAGGTGGCATTGAGGGCTACCCAGTGCCTCAGGCTGCTGTGACCCTAGCGCAAAACAACAGGAGACAGTGGTAGGTGGTTGTTTCCAAACTCACATCCTTCAGGGACGGTGTGCCATGCGTGTCCTTTGTCCAGCCCAGCCCCAGAGCTAGGCATCAGATCCAGGCACTGCTGCTGCCACTGCTGAATTCAGCAAGGATTTGGTGGTTGGTTTCCATCCCAGCAGAACCGGTCACTTATGACCACTGCATCCACTTGGCGCAGAAGTGAGCTGTGGTAGTCTGTTATTTTACAGTCTGTTCTTCTGTAGTATGTTTTAATATTCCTTGTTAGAAGTTTGTAGTGGTTGGTTCTATGCACCCCATTTGGCTCAGTCCTGAGTTGTTTACCACAGTTTTCCCTGCCAAAATGTATGTCAATCCACATGTCAATCCACCTGTATACCTCCCTTGTTGCCTTGTCTTACCCCTGTCTCTCAAAGATAGCACACTCCTTTGGTTCTGGAGTGTTCCCTGTCTTTCATCCTTTCCTCAAAGCAGAATTGGATTGTGAGTTCTGCTCTCACCCCGTGTTGGCTTCTGTTGGGGAGCCCTTACGCTGCACCCCTCCCCTAATGCCCTCCTATTGCTCAAAGGTTGTGTCCTCCCTGTGTTCCCCCTCCCCTTTAAAAGTAGCCCCTTCAGGGTCAGATTTGTCACTTGCTCTGCCCTCCTTCGGGATTACATCTTTGGAGATTCAGACAAGTGTCCTTCTCTCATTGCTGTGCCTCTGCTGTGCTCCCCACGCCGCAGCGATCACCGCCACCCGCGGCAGTCTCGGCACAGACTCGGGGTGGCCACTCGCGTGTCTGCCCTGCGGCCACCAGCGGGACAGCCAGCCGGCCAGCCTCCGTCCCGTGGCCAAAGAGAGCCAGACTCAGTGAGCCTGGCTGGCGTGTAGTTATGTGGGTCTCTTGGTTCTCTTTTTAAAAAGGGGGGTTTATGCTTCTTCCTTTCCCGTTGGTGATATCCTCACCAGACTGTCACTACTTCACAAATATTATGATGGTGGCTTAGTCTCTTCTTCTGGCAGTTCCATCAGGATTCATGAATTCTTCTTATCGAGTGCCACGGACTTTTGCACCTTCAGATCTCTTAAGTAAGCTTTTGAATCAGATCTGCTCTCTTCATTTGCCCAGTCCGACCTTTGTTTCTGCAGCTTGCTGTGGCTAGATGTGAGGACCAGGCACATCTCAGACATTCTGACTGTTGTGAAATAAAACCTGTGATTGGAAGAAAGATCCTGTGAAGGTGGGACAGCCCTGTTCTAAGCCAGCTTTTCTTTCCACCTAGAGATGCCCATCTGGACTCACCTTCTAGAGAGAGATATGGATGCTCATGGGTGAACAAACTGGCACAAAAATTTTAGTTTGCATAAGAGGCATAAAAGACGCTAACTCTAAAAATTTGATCCTGCCTGCAGCCCTTTTTCCTCTTTTTCTTTTTGTCTAGCTATCCCAGATCCATACTATCTGTGCAGCAGTATCAATGTGGAACTACAGATTGGTAAACTTCTTTCTTCTCTTTCTCTCTTGGATGTCTTTCTTTCTCTCCTACCTTGCTTTGTCTGGGCAAAGTGCACCTATCATATTTGACCTCTTACTCAGTATTGGAGTTTTTTGCAGCAATTGGAATGTAAGGGTTGTTAACCAGCACGTTTGAGACTAAATAGAGGACTACTTGCCAGAGTAAAGATGACTATATAATAAAAGTGTAAGAGTTCTCTATCACCTAGACTGGTGTCTTTGAACAACCGGATGAAATTTTATTATCAACATCACCTTCCTTACCTGGGTCCTTTTAAACATCACCTTACTTTCATGGATCATGCCACAGAGTACTTGCCAGTACTGAGGAAAAATACTCTTTGAGTACGGCAGTCTTGTCCAAATCCTGGAAAACCGGGTCTCCCATTTTCCTCTGGAGAGGAAAGAAGACCATTTGCCCTGCTCTTCCTTTTATCATGGATATATCTGTAGAAGGTTTTCTTGTTGCCTTTGATGTCTGTGGCCATATTTAACTAATCCCGGGGTCCTACCTATCCTTGCTTCCACCCTCTGTGTCCTTCTTTTTTGCACTTGAGATCTTCCAGGACCTTGTTCATCTATCCAGGCCTCCCAGAGTTTTTGCCTGTCTTTCTGTTTTCAGGATTCATTACTCTTGAGCTTGGAGGAGGTAGTCCTTGAATATTACCTGCCTTTCTTATGCCTCTCTTCTTTCTAGGAGAAGAGAATTATCCCATGGTAGCCTACCAAGCAGATCCCTGAAGAGGCCAACATCTGATTTCCTGAGTGTCCCAGATTGAGAAGCAAGATGTGTTAGATTTCCCTTGCTTCTGAATGGTCAGGTGTTTCTTAAACGTGGGAAAAGCCATATATGGGGTTTGTGGCATGGTCTGGAAGTGGGCAAAGGTCTTCTGACCTTGGTGCCTCCAGGCCACAACCTCTAGTGGAGAGACAGGCTGGCAGCAGTGACTAGAGGAGCAGAGTGGGGCAAAATGGAGCAGAGCAGTGGTGGCAGTGCAAGGCATGCTGCTGTGGCTGCGGTTGTGTTGCAGCTCTTGGGAAAGGTTGGGAGTGTCTGTGCTGCTGTGGGCAGAGGGGGAGGGAGCCGGGCTTCTCCACAGGCTCGGGCACAGGTGAGTGTCCAGTGGGAAGGCAAGTTCTGCCACGGGAACTAAGGCCAACATGTGGGAGTGAAGACTTGTGCAGTTTGGATCTGCGTGAGCCACTGTGGAGGCCTGTGGGCCTGCTGGAGGACTTCTTGGGGCTATGCCCTGGAAGAATGTCCTCTAGACTTTAACCTTTAACCTTTCCCATGGACTCCGGTTTTTCATTTCAATGTACATTGTTACATTATTATAGTGATATATAGTGATCATATAGTGATTGTTGAAAATCATTTACTGTGCGATGTTTGGTGGCAATTGGTGGTATATATTATGGTCATTTCAGTTGAAATTTTAGTTGCACAATGTTTAGCAGACTTCCTTTCCCAGTTTTCGTTTTCACCGTCGCGTGCCCCTGAACCCACTATTCCTGAGAAAGACAGGACTGGAGATGGAACCTGCTCAAGAGCACAGGCCAGCCACCAGGCCTCTGCCATCTGCCCTCCTTTTCCGTGCCCATGCCAGGAGGGCACTGGCCATGCCTCCCCGGATTCTACCCTAACCCACCTTGTGACAGCCCTCAACCCTGCTCCTGCTTCCCTGTTGTATTAGCAGTCCCCGATTTTTGTTGTAATTCACGTTTCAGAGATTCCCGATACAGGCCACCCTCAGAAGCCAGTCACCCCAGTTCTTTTAATTATTTAGGCAGGAGAGTCGGCACCCTCCGGACAGCCGGAGGAGCGACTCTGGTGCCCCACAGGAGACCCGTGCCCGGCCACACCATAAGGTCCTCACAGGCTGGTCCCCCCTAAAGCCTTTTCTTTTGGCTTTTGTGTTTGGGGAAGGGCACCGGGGGCAGGTGCCATCGCCAGTCCTTTTGATTTTCTCTTCTCTTTTGATCTATGGGTAAGTGAGGGGGAATGAATTGGCAGAGAGATGCCTGGGACTCGGGCCCTTAGAAGTGAGGGGAAATGAAAATTGCATTTACTTCTTGTTTAGTTATTCTCTGCAGTATGAACTCACCTGTTTATTTTAGTTCTCAAGTTTAGTTCAAGTCTATGAAGTATTGTGTTGTTTTTAGTTAAGACAAGGTTATTATTTTGACTATGATTGTTATACCTTTCATTTTCAATAAATCCAAAAAGGGGGAGTTGTGGGAGCTTGTCCTGGAGGGGATGGGCCATGAAGTGGCCACACATCAGACAATCAATGAGCAACAGGAAGCCTCGGGAGAAGAAAAACCACAATGGATGACACCCAGGGAACTTCTGGTGAGTTTATCATAGAGAGTAAAGGACTCTGGGACTGACTGGGAGTGGCCATGCAGATCAACAGCCGTTGATTGGCCAGATGGTTTCTGGAACTTTCTAGAACACGCTGGTTCCAGGCCTTTCCCAGCACTGCTCAGCTGCAGCTCTGCAGCTCTTTGGCTTTGAACCAGCGTGTTTAACTGGCTTCTCAGGTTCTGGGGCTGGCTTCATCCCAGCATTCAATTCCTGCTCTGCCCTGAGGCTGGCTATTATTTCAGGCTCCAAGGCGATTGGCAACTGATTCAGCTCCTTTTCTAGCTGCTTGGCAACACAGAGCTCTCTGAGTCAAACCTCCATGCATATGGATACTGGGCATGGTCCTGTACTGGGATTTTCAAAGTTTCTTCTACCAAAATTCATCTTTTCTCCACCAGTAACTGTGGATAGTGCTAGTTTTTCTCAGTCTCCGTCTCTCTTCAGGGCTGGACAAGCTTTCTATAGAAGCTTTTAGCAGGTCTGTCAGTAGAGAGCAGTTGACATCATTTTCTGCATGAGAGTCTATTACTTTTCTGCCAGAAGATAGCAGCCTTGACTGAAAATTTATTTCTCCTTTATTATGTCATGAGCAGTTACTGCTGGATCAAATGCCCATGTCACCTCAAGAATACCCTGCTCATTGCGCCAGTTAAAATGTAAGGCCCCTAAAACGTTGCTCAGTGAGACACTTTAAAAGGACTTCAACTTGTTCACGAACTCTGATGTAGAAAAGCAGGAGAATTACTGACAAGATGTTCTCAAAAGAGGTCGGAACAACACAAAAATCTTCCCTGGCAACTTGTGAAAATCAGAGAACTTTGGCAAAACATTTAGAGCAGGAATCAATCAACATAAAGCATTCCATCAAGCATTAACTTAGCGTATTCAACTTAACAAATTCCAAGCCTGTTAGATTTTAAGTTACTGAAAAATCTGCTAGAATGAAATTGGAAGAACAAAGAGGAAGAGAGAATGAGAGAAAATATATAGAAAAGAACCAACACATCTGCCATTCCTGGTTCCAATGGTGTTCAGCTAATAGAATTCTAAGAGGAGGTAGGGCAAAGACATGTGGTTGCCACATAGCCTGAGTTAAAATCCCTTCGGCTTTCCTGGGGCCTTCCCCCACATGGGGCTGCCACTCACGTGGCCATTTAGGAGCTGGGTTAGGGGTTCCAGACACAGGGGTGGGGCATTGCCTCCGCTGTGCCAGGGATCAGCGGTCACTGCTGGGCTGGGATACAGGCCTGGGAGTGTGGGGTGTACAGAGCAAAGCATCACCTCTCCACAGCGAGGCTTGATCTGCCCCTTTCCCCACATAAGCACCTGAAATGTTTGGAGCCAGCAATCTCTAGCCTCTCACAACAAGGTTTCTGGGCTCCTGTGCTTCTTGGCTCTCCAGACTCCAAAGACTTGTGACTGGATATTAAGAAACCTGCACTTTTATTGCTTCCACAAGAGGCAGCATGAGGGTTTCTTTTTCTTTCTAAGACCTTCCCTTCTTTCTATGTCCTCAGCCTGAGATAGTCCTTGTAACGCCTCTCCTCTCTCCCCTACTCCACAACAATGGAGCGGGACAACGGAAAAAACCAATCTATGAGAGGCCAGAAATGTTAGAAATGTTGCAATGTAGTAAGGGAAAAAAAAAAAAAAAGCAGCACTATACAACAATAAAAATAAAATTGTACAAAAGAGATAATGCCATAACTGACAAAGGTGAAGTGTCACATGGGGCCCCCGGAACAAGGAGAAGATGGTGAGGGCTTAAAGAATGATTCTGATGGTAGATGGGCGCTGCTGGTGCTGCCTGGAGCAGCTGTGGGCCTGCAGTGGCAGTTTCCTGCTCCCTCTCTGCAGCACTGGTGCTGGCAGGGGCGATGGTGATGGGTGTCTCTCCCTGCAGAGCTCTGTTTGGCACTGCCGCTACCATCAGTCTGCCACGCTGGGCGTGCGCCTGGGAATCGGATCTGCCGCTCCACTGCCTCTTCCTACCACCCTGCTGGGCTCCACTGGGCTTGGCTGGACTCCCTTTTGGCTTGGCTGAACTCACTTGGTATCAGTGTCACCAATCTGGGCTGCACTGTTCTGCTGGAGCGGAAAAACAGTCCCACGTGCCACCCTGGCCTTGATGGTTTCAGTTGTGTGTCAGAGCTGTCACTTCCGTGCCACTCATCTCAACCCCGTGGCCTAAAAAATACTGTGGAAGGACAGAACTGGGAGGGAAATGGTGGTGGTGCTTTGGTCCCAGGGCCTCTCTGCTAGAGGGAGCCAGAAAGAAAGATCCCTCTTGCATTTGTGGTCATGGCATTTCCCTGCTGAAATCACACCCATGGCTGTGATGTAAAATGAGTAAACAGTGCTGAAAGATCCATGACCTGGTCTCTGTAGCTAGGAGAAACCTCTAAATGCAATTGAAGTAGTGCTTCTCCTTGTTTGCTGCTTTCCTGAACTGAGAAAGGTCCAACTGGAAGAAGCCTTCTGGTTTTTGCTCAGAAACATTAGTGGCCAAAGAGCACTGATTTGGTTCCTCACATCCCGCTCCCTTCTCAGTGCTCAATTTCTCCAGGTGGGCTGTAGGGGATTAGTGTGTTCTTGGAGTTACTCTTAGATGCCTTGAGCAGTAGCTTATGGACTAGGAGGGCTTTTTGTCTTGCTTTGTAGCAGAGGAGAGCTTTGCAGGCTTTTTTTGGCCTGAGCTGTAGGGAAGATCTGGTTCCCTGCACTCTGTGAGTTCACAAACCAGCCCAGGGTGGCTGCTGTTGTGATGTCAGGGGCCGCATCCCAGCGTTGCCAAGGCAAAGTTGCTGTGCCCAGGCCCGGCAGGGCTCAGTGAGCAGAGCAGCTCTGTGGCACGCTGACTGCAGGCGGAACCTGCTGATCGCCGAGGTCTCTGCCAGCAGGACTCGCAGGATTTTTGGTTTTTCCCCGCAGGCGTTGTCTGGTGCAGACTTGGGCAGCGCTGCTCAGGCCATGGAGAGAGTGTGTGCTGCAGTTTGCACGGCTTTCTCCGTGGCCTATTCTGGGTACTTTTTCACCCAGCTGGCACGTAAGTGGACTGTTTTGTGCAGTGTGGCATATGGACACCAAAATGCCACCAAGAGGCCTTGAGTTGGGTAAAGCTGCTGTCAGCAGCTGCAGCTAAGAAGGGGGTGTCTCTAGCCAGAGGGGCCTGGGCAGCATTTGTAATGTAGCCTGCAGGGGCTCCGCTCCTCCCGTGGCATAGCCTGTGCCCATGGGGTCTGGAATCTCCTCAGTTTGCTGGCTCAAGCCAGACAACTTCCAAGATAGGAGGACTGGGAGAGCTTGGCAGCAGTCCTTGGAAAAGCTGTGCACTGCTCTCCAGCACTGAGGGAAAGTCCCTCAGTTCAAGTCTTCTTGTCTGCATTCCCTCATCCCAGCATGTGCCTGTGGAACTTGACACTTCCTGAGTGCTAAAAGAGCCATTCCTTCTCGGATGAAATCACAGGATCAGCTTGGAAAAGGCCTCTGAGATGGACATTTCAGAGCAGTTCTTGTATGCTCCTGAACCCAGGAGCTGTTCCTGCGCTGTGTCACCACAGAACTGCCACCACGGCTAAAGGGGACTTGGGTGAAGCTTTGTTGGGGAAGGGTTTTCAGTAAGCTCATGGCAATTGCTGCATGCAATCCCTTCAGAAACCTGAAGTCCAGGGAAGAGAGGAGCTGTAGCTCCTGCTGGGTGGGGTGGGGCAGAAGCTGGAATGCCTGTTGCAGAACCATTGGGACTTTCTCAGTCTCGAGTTTCTATGGGTTGAGAGGCCAAAGAGGACAAAGGGTAGACACGAGGCAGTAGTTTGTGCTGTTGCCTTGCTGTGTGACACAAGGGTTGCTGCTGGAGTGATGGAGTGAAAGCAGAATGCTCTGTCTTTGGTTGCTGACTATTTGGTGGGCTTGCCCAGCACAGGCAGTTTCCTTACAGCATCTGCTTCTTTTTCCCTTTTGTCTTGCAGGTCACATCACCCGTGCCTGGAGAGAATCCGCTCCTTGGGTGAGTGGGAAAGGAACCTTTGACGTTGGTAGCATTTGACAATTGTGGAGCAAGCTGTGAGTTGGGCTTGGTGCAGTCCAGTGCCAGCCTGGTTGGATGAATGAAAGAACAGTCCAGGCTCTTTGCAGCAGCAGCAGCAGCAGCAGAATCTGCAGGAGGAGTTGGATCCCAGGCTGTTTCTCCAGTTCCTTTTCAGAGCTTTTAAGCAGCTGAAAGTGGGGTTGCTTGGTCCTTGAAGCCATGATGGAAGTTCTCCTGTACAAGAGAGTGCAGTCCCATCTAACTGGCCCATTTGACTTGAGTTTGAACAATTAGAATGCCATTTCTCTGCAGATGATTTCTCCTTAGTGCATCTGGCTCCAGAGCTGAATAGAGAGGTTCCCTGTCCCTGACACTGCTGTCTATCTGCAGAGCCCAAAACAGACCTCTGAGCCTCCTCTGGATGCATGTCTTCCTGAAGAAGAGACCAAAGGGGAGGAAGATTCCCACCAAAGTGCACCTGCTGCCACTGAGCATCCAGCATCAGTAAGTGGCAGCTCTGGCTAGTCCTGTGGCTGGAGCAAAGCAGAGCTGCAAGTTTCTGAGCAGACAGCACCTGCCCTGCCTGGCTGAAGATGCTGAGGACTGGAATCTTTCCAGCTCTCCCAGAGCACTTCCCCCAGCCTGTGAGGCCTGGAGAAGGGGTGTGGAACTTGGACGTTTAGGCATCACTTCTCTACTGTTCTGACAGGGACTGGGAATTTGTCTCAGCAAGAGACAAGAGGTAGCAATAGGATGTCTTTGGATGCTCCTGGGGTACAAGTGAGGCCCTCTGTGCCCAGGGGCTGTGCAGGCTCCTTGTCCCCAGTGAAGAGAGCAGTGAAAAAGTGCAGTTCACAGCCTTGCAGGATATGAGGAGACACTGTCCCCAGGAGGGACCTGGCCCTCCGCACAGAACAGCCAAAGTCAGCAGCTAAAGGAACAGCTGAGATGCAGCGGGGCCTGTAGCTGAAGAGACGTAAGGCTCTGAATGACAGGTTCTTTCCTGACCCTCCTGCTGCTGTCTGTGCACAGAGCACAAGGGCAGCGCCAGCACCTGCTCCGGCTGCCTCTGCACCCGAGGAAGAGGCTGAAGAGGAGGAAGGTGCCAATGAACCTGCCCCTTCTGTCAGCCCGCGGCCTGAGCAGCCAGCATCAGTAAGTGCCTGTTTGGGTTAGCAGTGTCTTTGGTGACATTTTGTCCTTCATGTAAAAGCAGGGTTTGGGTTCGGGGCCTTGAGCTGGAGAAGTGGGCTGCAAAAGCTGAGAGGTGAAGAGCCCTGGATGTGGCCAGCAGCATCTTCCTCAGGGCTTGCATTTGAAATGAGATCGGAGGGGCATCTTGGCCAGGCACATTTGTGACCCAAATTAATTTCTTGTCCCAGAGCTCCAGCTCCTCTGTCGTGGCACCTGCACAAGCTGCAGCTGAAGAAGCCTCCAGTGCCCAAGCTGGAAACTCAAGCAGGAGCAGCTCGTGCACCTGGAGCACGACTAGTTCCTCTGGAAGCAGGGAGCTGCTGGGAGAGAGGACAGAGGACAAGTGCCTGGCCATGCTGAGTACGTCCTTTGTGACCCTTGTGTGCCGCAGCAGTGCCTGGTGTGTGTGTGTGTGTGTCAGCAAGAGCTGTCCCAGCTCCTGTTCCTCCTCAGCTGAGTGCCAGCTCCTGAGGCCTCCCCACAGGAGCTGTTGCTGTGCTCTGAGGTGGGGAGGGATCTCTGGGCTGCTGCTCCTGCCTCGGAGGGCAGCTGGGCCTGGTTTGGCCTTGCCTGAGCTTCCCTCTAGGCAAAAGGCAGAGCAGAGATTGTTTCTGGCTGAGCAGGAGGCTGTGACCGAGCAAATGAGGAGGCCTCCAGGAGCTCCTGTGGGGCCCAGCTCCTGTGGGGCAAGGCCAAGGTCATCTTCAGAGCTCAGCCTGTCCTAAAAGCTGAGGGACCGCATTCCTAAGGCTCATCACAGTAGGGTAGAACATCAGCTGCTGCTCTTGAGCGGCAGAAGGGCATTGTTTAGGCAAAGTCCTGCTTCAAGCTGGAGTTCTTAGCTTTGCTGTAGGCACTTTGCAATATTCTTCCTGTTCTGGAAAGGGCAGCTGTTGATAAAAATGGATTGCAGAACCCAAGATGTCTTGCATGTTTTCAAGGATTTAATCTTTTGTTGAATGTCCCAGAGTGTTCATTGCCCAAACAGAAAGGTTGTGTTTGTCCTGCTGCCTGCCTTAATGTCTGTAGGCAACAATCACTTCTCTTGCTTACACTTTTCTGATCCCTGTCTCCTCTGACTGTTTCTTGATGTGCTTAGATTTTAGTTTAGACTTCTAGTTTTGGACAGGCCATCTGTGCTGCAGGGCTGCTTGTCCTGCTGCTGTTGTTTTTTAGGTGGTGGCGGTGTGGTGGTGTTGTTGTTTCCTGAGGGAGTGAATTGAAAGGGCGCAGTGTCCCAGAGAGTGGGGCTGCCTTTCTGATCTGCTGCAGGGTGGGATCTCTTTTGAAGGGAGCATCTTTCCTTGGGATTTTTACAGAGATGCTGGTGAGCGAGGGAGATCCTGAGGCTAAATACACAGAACTGGAAACAATTGGCAGAGGGTGAGTGCAGCCACCGTTCCTTCCATATACTGTTTGTCCCTGGACTTTTTTCCTCTTGTACTGCGGAGTCCTGCACTTGCAGGGACTAAAGGACTTCTTCTTTCTCTGCGGCTGTTTTGTTTCTAGGGGTTTTGGCACGGTGTGCATGGCAGTGGAGATTGCCACAGGAGAAGAGGTAAGCGTCAAGCAGCGCCACAGCTTCTGCAGAACTGTTTTAGGACAGCATTTGATCTGTCATGTCTGGAAGAGTTTGCTTTGTTGCTGTGAAAGGGAGAATGCCAGTGGAATGATCAAGCCCCCTAGAGGTTGTCCAGCAGTTTTGCTCCATTTTTTCTGGCAGAAATTGACTTTCTGCTTGCAAGAGGTGTGTGAATAAAAATGGGGATGATCAAGTAAAGCCATGGGGGAAGTCTGTGGGAACGGTGAGTGTTGTTAGAGCTTTGAGGTGGACAGCATAGACCATGTTTCTGCCAGGTTTCCAAGGCAAAGGCTATCTGGCTCTTTGTCCTGGGAGGGGCCCAAGCAAGCGGTCTGATGTCCAGCCACAAGGCAGCTTGGCCCAGCCCAACTCTGTCACCCCATCATCACTGTCTCTGTGTTCCCCTGGTGGTTCTGTGCCACCAACTTTGGTTCATGTTTTCCATGTTGTTTTAGGTGGCCATAAAGAAAAAGAGTCTGCTGGAAGAGAGCAACAGCGAGGTGTGTCTGAATGAAATGCAGATCATGCGTGGCAATAAGAATGCCAATCTTGTGACCTTTGTAGACAGGTGAGTGGTTCTGCTGTTCTGCCATGAAAGGTCATTCACATCCTGCAAGCCAGAAGTTCAGCCACTCCTTTGGCGGCTGGCAGAGGATGGAGCTGTTAATTCCTATTTCTGGGCTGATCTACAGCGTCCTGGGAGGAGATTGCATTGGGGCTGCGTTCATCTTTGCTGGCATACCTAGTTTGAAGTGTGCTTTCAAAGACCGGCCTTGGCCCTGTCTCACTGAGCCAACAGCCTCAAAGTTCCTGTCCTCTCTCCACATGGTTTTATTTGTTTTGGCATTTGATTTTTTCCCACGGGTCTCCAGTGCTGACAAAGCGCTGTAGATTGTATTTCCCTTGGCCTGTTGCATTGGTGTGGATACCAAGCAGCCTTTAGACTGCACAGAGTTCAAGCCCTGTAGAGCATTGTGAATGACTATTCCTCCTGTCTTCCTCTGAGAGAGACACAGGAGCAAGAATCCATCAGGTCATGTAAGTGCACACCTTCATCTCCAGGCTGTTGTTTCCTCCTTTCAGCTACCTGGTGGATGAGGAACTCTGGCTGGTGATGGAATACATGGACGGAGGTTCTTTACACGATGTCATTAGGGAGACTCATATGGCAGAAGGAGAGATAGCAGCTGTCTCTCGGGAGGTAAGGGATGGCGCTTGTGCTTCCCATGGCTTGGTCGGGACGGCCCTTCCAAATGGGTGATAAGGAGAGGAGAGATTTCCCCTTCCAAGCTTCCTTTCTGCATTTCTCTTACACCTGGCAGTAGCAAGAGCAGATGAAGTGCCTGCCAATGTGCCTGCCCTTCTTCTAGTGTGTTTGTGTTTGCCTCTCTAAAGCTTTGCCTGGAGCTTGTGAGTGATGCATTCCTTCCCCACAAGAGCAAAGTGGCTGGTGGCACCATGTTGAGCAAGTGGCAAAGACAAAGAGATCCTCACAGGACTCTCACAGAGCTCAGCCTCAAAGGAGAGCCTCGCACCCCAAGTGGTGTTTGCAAAACCAGACACTGTTGTCTGGCTGCAGAGAGTACAGGCACTGCAGCTGCGCACCTTGAGTCTGTGTTTGCAGGGCACTGGCCAGAGCAACAATTGCCCTTTCCCTTTCAAAAGCAAACAGCCACGCCCTTAGAAAAGCTCTGCTGTCCTCGTGTTGGAGCAGCCAGCTCTGCTGCCTTTGCCAGCAGCCTGGCCTGCCGTGGCTCCGCATCCCCCAGGAAGTCAGTCTTGCAGGTGTGCCACTGCCCTGCTTGTGGGACGCAATCCACTCAGGCTCGTGTTTCTTTTTCCTCTCTCAGTGCCTGCAAGGCCTGGATTTCCTTCACTCCAAGCAAGTGATCCACCGAGACATCAAAAGCCACAACATTCTCCTGGGCTTGGACGGCTCTGTCAAGTTGGGTGGGTGTTGCTGGCCAGGCTCAGCCGTGGCGGGCTGCGGTGTGGGGCTGCCTTTGGGTGCTGCCGCTTCCCTGGTGCCTGTGGCAGTGCAGGCTGCCCTGCTGCGAGCGCAGAGCACAGCCACAAGGTGCAGGGAGCTGTAGCTGGGCAGAAGGGGTCAGGAGTGCCTTTGGCTTGTGTGTGTCCCTTCCCCAGCAAGGCAGCAGCAGTCTAATAGCTTCAGGGGACTAAAAGCCACTGCCTGAAGTCGGGGGCTTTTGCAAAGTGGCCAATTGCGTATTTCCTCAGCTGCAGGCTCAAAGAATAGCAGCATGCCCCTGGTACAGCTGGATTCCACACTGCCTTCTTAGACATTGATTCAGTGGGGAATTCTTTTCTTTGCTTTCCTTTTTCAAGCTGGCTGGATCTGAGTGTTTTTTCTCCTCAGCTGATTTTGGCCTTGCTGCTCAGCTCACCGCTGAGCAGAGCAAACGGAGTTCAGCTGTTGGGACTACGCACTGGATGGCGCCAGAAATTTTCACAAGGAAGCCCTACGGCCCCAAAGTGGACATCTGGTCCTTTGGCATTGTGGGGATCGAGATGGTGGAAGGAGCACCTCCTTACCTGATGAACACCTCTCGCACGGTACGCTGCAACTACCCTCAGATGCTCCTGTCACTCTGACTAAATCTATTCCCATTCTGCTGCCTGGGAAGCTTGCTAACACCTGACAATGATTGGTGCCAGGCTGCATAGTCTCTTATGCTTCTTGCCCAGATGATCCCCTTGGCATTTCATCATGAATAGCACAAGAAAATCACAATGCCTTTTCCTTGATGGAAGCTTTGCCTAAGAGAGCAGTGAGCAGCTTTACCTAAAGGAGCAGTGAGCTGCATTTTATGGGAGGAATCCTTGGAAATAGTAAAGTTAGATTAAAGTCTGTCTTCCACCTCGCCTGTAGAGCTGGTGTCAGTGCTGAGAGAAGCAAAGTGTGCTGCTGCTGATGGAGTTGCTCCTAATTCCATCAGCCAATGAAATCAGGGATCAAGGCAAGAGCCTTTGCATGTTGGACTGGCTACGGCTGCCTCTGGCTTTGGGTTCTTTTAGTAGGGGTAGGAAAGGTATCTCCCTCCCTCTGGCAGGGAGTAAAGAGCCACTGGGGAGTGGAGCTTGTCCAGTGGGGTCTGTGTGAGCAGTTTGGCGTGTGAAGGAGACAGGTGGAGCGTGGCATTTCCTTCTTCTCCAGGTTCAGCAGCTGATAAGCACCAGGGGCACCCCGAAGCCTCAGAAACCCAGGCAACAGTCGGCTTGGCTGCGAGACTTTCTGTGCTGCTGCCTGGAGACGGACGAGGACAGGCGCTGGTCTGCCCAGGAACTTCTGCAGGTAAAAGGCAAAGCGGCTGCCGGGTGCGCCGGCCGCCCGCTGCCAGGGGCTCCTCGTCTGCTCAAGTCCAAGGCGGCAGATGGGCCCTGCTCCTGAGAATCTCCAGTCTGGGGGCTTTTCAAAGGAAAACAGAGGAGAATCCCGGCCTGGCATGGGTTGGAAGGAGCCTTTCCAGGTCACCTAGACCAAATCTCCTTCAGCTGAAGCCATCTGGGTTAATGGATTTGTGGGATTGGGAGTCATGTTTGGCTCATGTGGCATGGTCCTGGATGTGGAGACAGAGGTGCACAGAATGCCCTCCTTTGTGTATCTTTCTGCTTGCCAGAGAAAGCCAGTTTCAGCCTGAGAGGGGAGTAGAAATTAATGTCTTCTTTTTCTCTTTGGGCAGCATCCTTTTGTAACCTCAGCCAAGCCGACCTCCAGCCTGACGCCTCTGATCATGGCAACGCAGCAGTTTATGGCCGACAGGAGATACTAGCCCTGCAGGAGGCCATTGGTGTTTTTTGTAGTTTCTAGTTTCTAGTTAATAGCTCGTAGTTTCTAGTTTGTTTAGACTGATAGTGTAAATAAATACGATAATACATAAAACCTTCACTGTGCTGGAAGCTTCCCTTTGTTCTCACGATGTGCATAAGCTCTAAATTTGCTTCTGAATGGTCAGGTGTTTCTTAAATGTGGGAAAAGCCATATATGGGGTTTGTGGCATGGTCTGGAAGTGGGCAAAGGTCTTCTGACCTTGGTGCCTCCAGGCCAAAACCTCTAGTGGAGAGACAGGCTGGCAGCAGTGACTAGAGGAGCAGAGTGGGGCAAAATGGAGCAGAGCAGTGGTGGCAGTGCAGGGCATGCTGCTGTGGCTGTGGTTGTGTTGCAGCTCTTGGGAAAGGTTGGGAGTGTCTGTGCTGCTGTGGGCAGAGGGGAAGGGACCCGGGCTTCTCCACAGGCTCGGGCACAGGTGAGCGTCCCGTGGGAAGGCAAGTTCTGCCACGGCAACTAAGGCCAACATGTGGGAGTGAAGACTTGTGCAGTTCGGAGCTGCGTGAGCCACTGTGGAGGCCTGTGGGCCTGCTGGAGGACTTCTTGGGGCTATGCCCTGGAAGAATGTCCTTTAGATTTTAACCTTTCCCTTATCTTGTCCCCTAGACTTTAAACTCTCCCATGGACTCCGGTTTTTTGTTTCAATGTACATTTGATACATTATTAGTATATAATATATAGATATAGATATAATATATAGATATTGTATAGATATCTATATATATATAGATATATAGTCATCATATAGTGATGATTCAAAATCATTTACTGTGCGATGTTTTGTGGCAATTGACAGTATATTTGATGATCATTTAAATTTAAATTTTAGTTGCACAATATTTAACAGACTTCCTTTTCCAGTTTTCGTATTCATCCGCCACGTCCCTGTACCCACTATCCTTGAGAAGGACAGGACTGGAGATGGAACCTGCTCAAGAGCACAGGCCAGCCACCAGCCATCTGCCATCTGCCCTTCTTTTCCGTGCCCTTGCCAGGAAGGCACTGGCCATGCCTCCCCAGATTCTACCCTAACCCACTTTGTGACAGCCCTCAACCCTGCTCCTGCTTTCCTGTTGTATTAGCAGTCCCCGATTGTGGAGTTGTGTTTTTATACTTTATTGTATTTTCATTGTATTTCGATTTTAAAATGGTTTATCCCCTTGAACCCCTCTGTGCCCCTTTGGTTTATCCCTAGTTTTCCCATCCCTCCTCAAGTGTCCATCACCCTCTAAGTACAGAGACATTCCCCTGTCTCCTCCCAGATGCCTTGTCCGTCACTCGGTGTGCCTTCCCTTACATCTTGAAGCTTCCATCCAGAGCGTCAGGTGGTTGGGTGAGGGCCTGGGGCCCCTTCCCCTTTCCTCCCTCATTGGATACCCTCATTGTCAGTTTGTACAACAGTCACTCCTTACTGTTTTCTCATTGGCGAGTCAGTTCTCCTCCTTCTCTGTATTTAACTGGTGGTTTGCACCTCTCTGGTGCTCTTGTCAGCAGGTTGTGATCAGGTGCAGTTGGGCTCTTTGCCACCTCCATAAAGCTTTGGAGTTCTACCCCTGACAAGAAACTCTTTGTTATTCGCCAGTGGGATCAGCTACGCCTTGGGAGCAATGGAGGCACTCCCAAAAGCCCATCCAGGTCCAGCAGGGAGTGCTTCTTGCTGCCCTACTCGCCCCTTGGAGAGCTAGCTTGGGCTGAGTGGACTGGAGATCAGTGGTTGGGGGCGAGGACGCGGCAGATGGTGGCAGCGGCGATGGTGATGGGTGTCTCTCCCTGCAGAGCTCTGTTTGGCACTGCCGCTACCATCAGTCTGCCACGCTGGGTGTGCGCGTGGGAATCGGATCTGCCGCTCCACTGCCTCTTCCTACCACCCTGCTGGGCTCCACTGGGCTTGGCTGGAGTCCCTTTTGGCTTGGCTGAACTCACTTGGTATCAGTGTCACCACTCTGGACTGCACTGTTCTGCTGGAGCGGAAAAACAGTCCCACGTGCCACCCTGGCCCTGATGGTTTCAGTTGTGTGTCAGAGCTGTCACTTCCGTGCCACTCATCTCAACCCCGTGGCCTAAAAAATACTGTGGAAGGACAGAACTGGGAGGGGAATGGTGGTGGTGCTTTGGTCCCAAGGCCTCTCTGCTAGAGGGAGCCAGAAAGAAGGATCCCCCTTGCATTTGTGGTCATGGCATTTCCTTGCTGAAATCACACCCATGGCTGTGATGTAAAATGAATAAACAGTGCTGAAAGATCCATGACCTGGTCTCTGTAGCTAGGAGAAACCTCTAAATGTAATTGAAGTAGTGCTTCTCCTTGTTTGCTGCTTTCCTGAACTGAGCAAGGTCCAACTGGAAGAAGCCTTCTGGTTTTTGCTCAGAAGCATTAGTGGCCAAAGAGCACTGATGTGGTTCCTCACATCCCGCTCCCTTCTCAGTGCTCAATTTCTCCAGGTGGGCTGTAGGGGATTAGTGTGTTCTTGGAGTTACTCTTAGATGCCTTGAGCAGTAGCTTATGGACTAGGAGGGCTTTTTGTCTTGCTTTGTAGCAGAGGAGAGCTTTGCAGGCTTTTTTTGGCCTGAGCTGTAGGGAAGATCTGGTTCCCTGCACGCTGTGAGTTCACAAACCAGCCCAGGGTGGCTGCTATTGTGATGTCAGAGGCCGCATCCCAGCGTTGCCAAGGCAAAGTTGCTGTGCCCAGGCCCGGCAGGGCTCAGTGAGCAGAGCAGCTCTGTGGCACGCTGACTGCAGGCGGAACCTGCTGATCGCCGAGGTCTCTGCCAGCAGGACTCGCAGGATTTTTGGTTTTTCCCCGCAGGCGTTGTCTGGTGCAGACTTGGGCAGCGCTGCTCAGGCCATGGAGAGAGTGTGTGCTGCAGTTTGCACGGCTTTCTCCGTGGCCTATTCTGGGTACTTTTTCACCCAGCTGGCACGTAAGTGGACTGTTTTGTGCAGTGTGGCATATGGACACCAAAATGCCACCAAGAGGCCTTGAGTTGGGTAAAGCTGCTGTCAGCAGCTGCAGCTAAGAAGGGGGTGTCTCTAGCCAGAGGGGCCTGGGCAGCATTTGTAATGTAGCCTGCAGGGGCTCCGCTCCTCCCGTGGCATAGCCTGTGCCCATGGGGTCTGGAATCTCCTCAGTTTGCTGGCTCAAGCCAGACAACTTGCAAGATAGGAGGACTGGGAGAGCTTGGCAGCAGTCCTTGGAAAAGCTGTGCACTGCTCTCCAGCACTGAGGGAAAGTCTCTCAGTTCAAGTCTTCTTGTCTGCATTCCCTCATCCCAGCATGTGCCTGTGGAACTTGACACTTCCTGAGTGCTAAAAGAGCTATTCCTTCTGGGGTGAAATCACGGGATCAGCTTGGAAAAGGCCTCTGAGATGGACATTTTAGAGCAGTTCTTGTATGCTCCTGAACCCAGGAGCTGTTCCTGCGCTGTGTCACCACAGAACTGCCACCATGGCTAAAGGGGACTTGGGTGAAGCTTTGTTGGGGAAGGGTTTTCAGTAAGCTCATGGCAATTGCTGCATGCAATCCCTTCAGAAACCTGAAGTCCAGGGAAGGGAGGAGCTGTAGCTCCTGCTGGGTGGGGTGGGGCAGAAGCTGGAATGCCTGTTGCAGAACCACTGGGACTTTCTCAGTCTCGAGTTTCTATGGGTTGAGAGGCCAAAGAGGACAAAGGGTAGACACGAGGCAGTAGTTTGTGCTGTTGCCTTGCTGTGTGACACAAGGGTTGCTGCTGGAGTGATGGAGTGAAAGCAGAATGCTCTGTCTTTGGTTGCTGACTATTTGGTGGGCTTGCCCAGCACAGGCAGTTTCCTTACAGCATCTGCTTCTTTTTCCCTTTTGTCTTGCAGGTCACATCACCCGTGCCTGGAGAGAATCCGCTCCTTGGGTGAGTGGGAAAGGAACCTTTGACGTTGGTAGCATTTGACAATTGTGGAGCAAGCTGTGAGTTGGGCTTGGTGCAGTCCAGTGCCAGCCTGGTTGGATGGATGAAAGAACAGTCCAGGCTCTTTGCAGCAGCAGCAGCAGCAGCAGCAGCAGCAGCAGCAGCAGCAGCAGCAGCAGCAGCAGAATCTGCAGGAGGAGTTGGATCCCAGGCTGTTTCTCCAGTTCCTTTTCAGAGCTTTTAAGCAGCTGAAAGTGGGGTTGCTTGGTCCTTGAAGCCATGATGGAAGTTCTCCTGTACAAGAGAGTGCAGTCCCATCTAACTGGCCCATTTGACTTGAGTTTGAACAATTAGAATGCCATTTCTCTGCAGATGATTTCTCCTTAGTGCATCTGGCTCCAGAGCTGAATAGAGAGGTTCCCTGTCCCTGACACTGCTGTCTATCTGCAGAGCCCAAAACAGACCTCTGAGCCTCCTCTGGATGCATGTCTTCCTGAAGAAGAGACCAAAGGGGAGGAAGATTCCCACCAAAGTGCACCTGCTGCCACTGCAGGGCCTGAGCATCCAGCATCAGTAAGTGGCAGCTCTGGCTAGTCCTGTGGCTGGAGCAAAGCAGAGCTGCAAGTTTCTGAGCAGACAGCACCTGCCCTGCCTGGCTGAAGATGCTGAGGACTGGAATCTTTCCAGCTCTCCCAGAGCACTTCCCCCAGCCTGTGAGGCCGGGAGAAATGGTGTGGAACTTGGATGTTTAGGCATCACTTCCCTACTGTTCTGACAGGGGCTGGGAATTTTTCTCAGCAAGAGACAAGGGGTAGCAATAGGATGTCTTTGGATGCTCCTGGGGTACAAGTGAGGCCCTCTGTGCCCAGGGGCTGTGCAGGCTCCTTGTCCCCAGTGAAGAGAGTAGAGCAAAGGTGCAGTTCACAGCCTTGCAGGATATGAGGAGACACTGTCCCCAGAAGGGACCTGGCCCTCCGCACAGAACAGGCAAAGTCAGCAGCTAAAGGAACAGCTGAGGTGCAGCGGGGCCTGTAGCTGAAGAGACGTAAGGCTCTGAATGACAGGTTCTTTCCTGACCCTCCTGCTGCTGTCTGTGCACAGAGCACAAGGGCAGCGCCAGCACCTGCTCCGGCTGCCTCTGCACCCGAGGAAGAGGCTGAAGAGGAGGAAGGTGCCAATGAACCTGCCCCTTCTGTCAGCCCGCGGCCTGAGCAGCCAGCATCAGTAAGTGCCTGTTTGGGTTAGCAGTGCCTTTGGTGACATTTTGTCCCTGATGTAAAAGCAGGCTATGGGTTCGGGGCCTTGAGCTGGAGAAGTTGGCTGCAAAAGCTGAGAGGTGAAGAGTCCTGGATGTGGCCAGCTGCATCTTCCTCAGGGCTTGCATTTGAAATGAGATCGGAGGGGCATCTCTGCCAGGCACATTTGTGACCCAAATTAATTTCTTGTCCCAGAGCTCCAGCTCCTCTGTCGCGGCACCTGCACAAGCTGCAGCTGAAGAAGCCTCCAGTGCCCAAGCTGGAAACTCAAGCAGGAGCAGCTCGTGCACCTGGAGCACGACTAGTTCCTCTGGCAGCATGGAGCTGCTGGGAGAGAGGACAGAGGACAAGTGCCTGGCCATGCTGAGTACGTCCTTTGTGACCCTTGTGTGCCGCAGCAGTGCCTGGTGTGTGTGTGCGTGTGTCAGCAAGAGCTGTCCCAGCTCCTGTTCCTCCTCAGCTGAGTGCCAGCTCCTGAGGCCTCCCCACAGGAGCTGTTGCTGTGCTCTGAGGTGGGGAGGGATCTCTGGGCTGCTGCTCCTGCCTCGGAGGGCAGCTGGGCCTGGTTTGGCCTTGCCTGAGCTTCCCTCTAGGCAAAAGGCAGCGCAGAGATTGTTTCTGGCTGAGCAGGAGGCTGTGACCGAGCAAATGAGGAGGCCTCCAGGAGCTCCTGTGGGGCCCAGCTCCTGTGGGGCATGGCCAAGGTCATCTTCAGAGCTCAGCCTGTCCTAAAAGCTGAGGGACCTCATTCCTAAGGCCCATCACAGTAGGGTAGAACATCAGCTGCTGCTCTTGAGCGGCAGAAGGGCATTGTTTAGGCAAAGTCCTGCTTCAAGCTGGAGTTCTTAGCTTTGCTGTAGGCACTTTGCAATATTCTTCCTGTTCTGGAAAGGGCAGCTGTTGATAAAAATGGATTCCCAAACCCAAGATGCCTTGCATGTTTGCAAGGATTAAATCTTTTGTTGAATGTCCCAGAGTGTTCATTGCCCGAACAGAAAGTTTGTGTTTGTCCTGCTGCCTGCCTTAATGTCTGTAGGCAACAATCACTTCTCTTGCTTACACTTTTCTGATCCCTGTCTCCTCTGACTGTTTCTTGATGTGCTTAGATTTTAGTTTAGACTTCTAGTTTTGGACAGGCCATCTGTGCTGCAGGGCTGCTTGTCCTGCTGCTGTTGTTTTTTAGGTGGTGGTGGTGTGGTGGTGTTGTTGTTTCCTGAGGGAGTGAGTTGAAAGGGCGCAGTGTCCCAGAGAGTGGGGCTGCCTTTCTGATCTGCTGCAGGGTGGGATCTCTTTTGAAGGGAGCATCTTTCCTTGGGATTTTTACAGAGATGCTGGTGAGCGAGGGAGATCCTGAGGCAAAATACACAGAACTGGAAACAATTGGCAGAGGGTGAGTGCAGCCACAGTTCTTTCCATTTACTGTTTGTCCCTGGACTTTTTTCCTCTTGTACTGTGGAGTCCTGCACTTGCAGGGACTAAAGGACTTCTTCTTTCTCTGTGGCCGTTTTGTTTCTAGGGGTTTTGGCACGGTGTGCATGGCAGTGGAGACTGCCACAGGAGAAGAGGTAAGCGTCAAGCAGCGCCACAGCTTCTGCAGAACTGTTTTAGGACAGCATTTGATCTGTCATGTCTGGAAGAGTTTGCTTTGTTGCTGTGAAAGGGAGAATGCCAGTGGAATGATCAAGCCCCCTAGAGGTTGTCCAGCAGTTTTGCTCCATGTTTTCTGGCAGAAATTGACTTTCTGCTTGCAAGAGGTGTGTGAATGAAAATGGGGATGATCAAGTAAAGCCATGGGAAAGTCTGTGGGAACGGTGAGTGTTGTTAGAGCTTTGAGGTGGACAGCATAGACCATGTTTCTGCCAGGTTTCCAAGGCAAAGGCTATCTGGCTCTTTGTCCTGGGAGGGGCCCAAGCAAGCGGTCTGATGTCCAGCCACAAGGCAGCTTGGCCCAGCCCAGCTCTGTCACCCCATCATCACTGTCTCCGTGTTCCCCTGGTGGTTCTGTGCCACCAACTTTGGTTCATGTTTTCCATGTTGTTTTAGGTGGCCATAAAGAAAATAAGTCTCCTGGAAGAGAGCAACAGGGAGGTGTGCCTGAATGAAATCCAGATCATGCGTGGCAATAAGAATGCCAATCTTGTGACCTTTGTAGACAGGTGAGTGGTTCTGCTGTTCTGCCATGAAAGGTCATTCACATCCTGCAAGCCAGAAGTTCAGCCACTCCTTTGGCGGCTGGCAGAGGATGGAGCTGTTAATTCCTATTTCTGGGCTGATCTACAGCGTCCTGGGAGGAGATTGCATTGGGGCTGCGTTCATCTTTGCTGGCATACCTAGTTTGAAGTGTGCTTTCAAAGACCGGCCTTGGCCCTGTCTCACTGAGCCAACAGCCTCAAAGTTCCTGTCCTCTCTCCACATGGTTTCATTTGTTTTGGCATTTGATTTTTTCCCACGGGTCTCCAGTGCTGACAAAGCGCTGCAGATTGTATTTCCCTTGGCGTGTTGCATTGGTGTGGATACCAAGCAGCCTTTAGACTGCACAGAGTTCAAGCCCTGTAGAGCATTGTGAATGACTGTTCCTCCTGTCTTCCTCTGAGAGAGACACAGGAGCAAGAATCCATCAGGTCATGTAAGTGCACACCTTCATCTCCAGGCTGTTGTTTCCTCCTTTCAGCTACCTGGTGGATGAGGAACTCTGGCTGGTGATGGAATACATGGACGGAGGTTCTTTACACGATGTCATTAGGGAGACTCATATGGCAGAAGGAGAGATAGCAGCTGTCTCTCGGGAGGTAAGGGATGGCGCTTGTGCTTCCCATGGTTTGGTCGGGACGGCCCTTCCAAATGGGTGATAAGGAGAGGAGAGATTTCCCCTTCCAAGCTTCCTTTCTGCATTTCTCTTACGCCTGGCAGTAGCAAGAGCAGATGAAGTGCCTGCCAATGTGCCTGCCCTTCTTCTAGTGTGTTTGTGTTTGCCTCTCTAAAGCTTTGCCTGGAGGCTGTGAGTGCTGCATTCCTTCCCCACAAGAGCAAAGTGGCTGGTGGCACCATGTTGAGCAAGTGGCAAAGACAAAGAGATCCTCACAGGACTCTCACAGAGCTCAGCCTCAAAGGAGAGCTTTGCACCCCAAGTGGTGTTTGCAAAACCAGACACTGTTGTCTGGCTGCAGAGAGTACAGGCACTGCAGCAGTGCACCTTGAGTCTGTGTTTGCAGGGCACTGGCCAGAGCAACAATTGCCCTTTCCCTTTCAAAAGCAAACAGCCACGCCCTTAGAAAAGCTCTGCTGTCCTCGTGTTGGAGCAGCCAGCTCTGCTGCCTTTGCCAGCAGCCTGGCCTGCCCTGGCTCCGCATCCCCCAGGAAGTCAGTCTTGCAGGTGTGCCACTGCCCTGCTTGTGGGACGCAATCCACTCAGGCTCGTGTTTCTTTTAACCCTCTCTCAGTGCCTGCAAGGCCTGGATTTCCTTCACTCCAAGCAAGTGATCCACCGAGACATCAAAAGCCACAACATTCTCCTGGGCTTGGACGGCTCTGTCAAGTTGGGTGGGTGTTGCTGGCCAGGCTCAGCCGTGGTGGGCTGCGGTGTGGGGCTGCCTTTGGGTGCTGCCGCTTCCCTGGTGCCTGTGGCAGTGCAGGCTGCCCTGCTGCGAGCGCAGAGCACAGCCACAAGGTGCAGGGAGCTGTAGCTGGGCAGAAGGGGTCAGGAGTGCCTTTGGCTTGTGTGTGTCCCTTCTCCAGCAAGGCAGAAGCAGTCTAATAGCTTCAGGGGACTAAAAGCCACTGCCTGAAGTCGGGGGCTTTTGCAAAGTGGCCAATTGCGTATTTCCTCAGCTGCAGGCTCAAAGAATAGCAGCATGCCCCTGGTACAGCTGGATTCCACACTGCCTTCTTAGACATTGATTCAGTGGGGAATTCTTTTCTTTGCTTTCCTTTTTCAAGCTGGCTGGATCTGAGTGTTTTTTCTCCTCAGCTAATTTTGGCCTTGCTGCTCAGCTCACCGCTGAGCAGAGCAAACGGAGTTCAGCTGTTGGGACTACGCACTGGATGGTGCCAGAAATTTTCACAAGGAAGCCCTACGGCCCCAAAGTGGACATCTGGTCCTTTGGCATTGTGGGGATCGAGATGGTGGAAGGAGCACCTCCTTACCTGATGAACACCTCTCGCACGGTACGCTGCAACTACCCTCAGATGCTCCTGTCACTCTGACTAAATCTACTCCCATTCTGCTGCCTGGGAAGCTTGCTAACACCTGACAATGATAGGTGCCAGGCTGCATAGTCTCTTATGCTTCTTGCCCAGATGATCCCCTTGGCATTTCATCATGAATAGCACAAGAAAATCACAATGCCTTTTCCTTGATGGAAGCTTTGCCTAAGAGAGCAGTGAGCAGCTTTACCTAAAGGAGCAGTGAGCTGCATTTTATGGGAGGAATCCTTGGAAATAGTACAGTTAGATTAAAGTCTGTCTTCCACCTCGCCTGTAGAGCTGGTGTCAGTGCTGAGAGAAGCAAAGTGTGCTGCTGCTGATGGAGTTGCTCCTAATTCCATCAGCCAATGAAATCAGGGATCAAGGCAAGAGCCTTTGCATGTTGGACTGGCTACGGCTGCCTCTGGCTTTGGGTTCTTTTAGTAGGGGTAGGAAAGGTATCTCCCTCCCTCTGGCAGGGAGTAAAGAGCCACTGGGGAGTGGAGCTTGTCCAGTGGGGTCTGTGTGAGCAGTTTGGCGTGTGAAGGAGACAGGTGGAGCGTGGCATTTCCTTCTTCTCCAGGTTCAGCAGCTGATAAGCACCAGGGGCACCCCGAAGCTGCAGAAGCCCAGGCAACAGTCGGCTTGGCTGCGAGACTTTCTGTGCTGCTGCCTGGAGACGGACGAGGACAGGCGCTGGTCTGCCCAGGAACTTCTGCAGGTAAAAGGCAAAGCGGCTGCCGGGTGCGCCGGCCGCCCGCTGCCAGGGGCTCCTCGTCTGCTCAAGTCCAAGGCGGCAGATGGGCCCTGCTCCTGAGAAACTCCAGTCTGGGGGCTTTTCAAAGGAAAACAGAGGAGAATCCCGGCCTGGCATGGGTTGGAAGGAGCCTTTCCAGGTCGCCTAGACCAAATCTCCTTCAGCTGAAGCCATCTGGGTTAATGGAATTGTGGGATTGGGAGCCATGTTTGGCTCATGTAGCATGGTCCTGGATGTGGAGACAGAGGTGCACAGAATGCCCTCCTTTGTGTATCTTTCTGCTTGCCAGAGAAAGCCAGTTTCAGCCTGAGAGGGGAGTAGAAATTAATGTCTTCTTTTTCTCTTTGGGCAGCATCCTTTTGTAACCTCAGCCAAGCCGACCTCCAGCCTGACGCCTCTGATCATGGCAACGCAGCAGTTTATGGCCGACAGGAAATACTAGCCCTGCAAGAGGCCATTGGTGTTTTTTGTAGTTTCTCGTTTCTAGTTGATAGCTCGTAGTTTCTAGTTTGTTTAGACTGATAGTGTAAATAAATACGATAATACATAAAACCTTCACTGTGCTGGAAGCTTCCCTTTGTTCTGTGCATACGCTATAAATTTGCTTCTGAATGGTCAGGTGTTTCTTAAATGTGGGAAAAGCCATATATGGAGTTTGTGGCATGGTCTGGAAGTGGGCAAAGGTCTTCTGACCTTGGTGCCTCCAGGCCAAAACCTTTAGTGGAGAGACAGGCTGGCAGCAGTGACTAGAGGACCAGAGTAGAGCAAAACGGAGCAGATGAGTGGTGTCAGTGCTGGGCATGCTGCTGTGGCTGTGGTTGTGTTGCAGCTCTTGGGAAAGGTTGGGAGTGTCTGTGCTGCTGTGGGCAGAGGGGGAGGGAGCCGGGCTTCTCCACAGGCTCATGCGCAGGTGTGACTCCACTTCTGGGAAGACTTGCATGGTCCCTCAAGCCTTCCTCTGACCTTGAGCGAAGTCTTGGTAGGCTCTTGCTCCAAGAGTCCCTCTCAGAGCTGGGGCAAAGGCTCCAGGCCAACCCTCTTGCAAGGCAGATGCCAACCCCTGCAGCCACTGTACTCCAAAGGAGCTTGGTGCCAGCTCCTGGTGCTTCTCTAGGGGAACTGAGCACCCTCCCCACGGCACACTGCCTGCATGGCACTGGGCTGGGAACCACTTACCCAGGTGCGGGCAATCCCTCCTACCTAGGGTGAGGAACAGCCCTGTGACGTCCACTCTTTTCACAGGCTGGAGCTCAGAGATCTAATGCAGCTCCTCATTGACTCTGGAGGCAGGCGATCTGAGCACCATTGGTTCCAGCATGGTGTCCACAGCCCTCAGGGTCTGCAAGGACAATAGAGAGTGACAGCAGTGATTTTGCTGTTCCTCCTCACCCTGGAAGACTCAGCTGAACTCTCAGGGATAAGACAGGATGTACATCCTGCCCAGGAGAGAGACATGGGCAGAGAGTTTGCTGACTACATATAAATAGAAAAATATCAATTTCAGTTAAAAAATTTAATTTATTGCAGATTGCTATAACTGTACGGCCTATGTCTAAGCATGCAAATATCAGTATATCTATCTAAATAGCCATATACCTCTAACTGTGTAAGTACAACAACATAATACATCTATAAGTGTAACTATACAGAGAGGGATCCCAGGTCTATTTTCACAGGCTTTCCCTTGGTAGCTTCCTCTTATGCAGAGCAGCCTTTCTGGAAAGGTACAGCAGATGGACATCTAGGAAGCAAAGGGAACACTGAGTCAACACTGGAACTAGTTTATGTCTCCCCTGGCAGCACATCTAGCAATTCTACTTTTACCAGAGACTATAAAACATGGTCCAAAAGGCAGGTTCTCCCTTGGAAATTTGAAGCCTTCTGTTTAAAGAATAGGAATGCTTCCAAGTTTTCAAAACTTTAAGGTTTTGAAGTATCCTGAAAAACGCTGCAACACTAGCACTGTAAAAGGCACCCACAAGAACTTTGAACAGAGACATTCACATTTCATGAAAAGAACTCCAGCTTGTTTATTCTCTGTACTGAAAAGAGACCTCACTCCTCACTTAAATGGTAGAAACTGATGGGCATTGTGAGATGAGTTACTAACTAACATTGTTACCTGGGACAGAGAAACTACCCTGTGAAGTGAGTAACCGCTTCTTCAACTCTTCCGTCAGCTCTTGGATGAACTACTCTCATCTCCCCTTTCTGTAGAAGTCAGACTCAGAGTAGCTGTCTCAGTCATCTCCAAAAACATGTAGACTCTCTTCTTACCAGGGTCCTTTGGTTTAAGGGAACTGTTCCTACATCTCATGCTTTGTCAAGTGAAGCTCTCTCTTCCACCACAATGTTCACAGGCTCACTTCCTGAAGACACACACTGACCCAAAATATTCTTCTTGAACGAATAAAAGTAAAAAGAAAAAAGAAGCAAACCCAATGATCACTTGCTATTTTCTTGTAATCATTTTTGGGACACAGTAATAACTGTTCTTCCCCACCCTGGAAGGACATGTAACACAAGATAAACACTGTTAACATGGTTAACATGGCCAGCCTTTTAAATTCAGACATTTGACAAATGGAAACTCAAACTCTTACAAAATACCTATCAATCAAAATACAGAATCAAAAAAAACCCCAGAATACAGCAAGTAAGAATACATGTCCTCGCAGTCTGAGCTTTGCCCTTGCTTGTGACACTAGCTGTAAGAAACAAGGAGAAACCCAGAGGGAGAAATCAAGGTGCCTTCCTAGTTACCACTAGACTTACATGTATGTTGTTACTGAGAGATCTTGCTCAAACCACTGCACAGGTCTGTGTGGTGCAAAACTACATTCATAAGCCATAAATTTCTGGCTGTGAATCTCACTCACCTTGTACAATTACTAGGTCTAATTACAAATTAATAATTTAATAATTATTAAATGATAACATGTGGCTTGCTTTTTGGAGCTCTTCTCTCTCGCTCCATATGTATTTTGTAGGCAACCATTTACTGCACGGGTATGTTTCCATTATTACGCGGCAAAAGTTTATAGGATTAAAAAAACTTTATAAAGCTAGACAACCTAGTTAGGTTTCTGTTCCACTAAGCAAGTAAAGGCCTGAAGTTAAGTACCTGGAATTTAACTTTAGACAGAAAGATATTCTCATTATCACTTGTTAAAGAATGTAAGTCTCTTCTGCAAATGGCTAGCCATCAGTATCTTGAAGATGAAGGATTGTTTAGAGCCTGAAAGATTTCCTTCTATTAAGGAAGAGAAGGCTTTTGAAAACTGGTACGTGTGAATGTACAGAAGACAAAAGGGCATCACACTGAGTAAAAGGAAATGGATAGTTCCAAAAGATCACACTCCGCACCTTTAGTCTGCTCTTACTCAAATATTTCAAGGACAATGCCTGTGTATATTAATAGAAATAGGCATTTTTTGATGGAGCCGTATAAAAATATGCAAAAAGGCTGCGTCAATACAGGAGCTAAACAGCCAGAGAAGTCAGGAAAGAGCCAAGAGTTAAAGAAAGGACATTTTTAATCAAAATAATGAAGCTGTCAAACCAAAGGCCAAGTAGTCCCTGAACTACTCTTCAACACAGAACAAGCTGCAAATCTTTAACCACTTCACATCCAGGATCAACAATAACCTTCTCATCATACACATAACTTATGAGGACTCAAAACCAAGACACCTTGACACGCTTAATCCCTCTATTCCTAAGGATGAAATCTGGGCTGTAATTGCCAAAGCCTTCAACAATGGAAAATATGCACTTCTCGAAACGCTGCTGAAAAGCTGTCAAAACTGGTAAAGTTCGAAGTGCAGGCAAGGTAATTCCCTTAGTGGACACTGAGGAGGAAGTCCTGCCACCTCTGTGTGTGCTGGCACAAGGACATGCTCCTCTCTACCCAGCACTGAACAGAACAGCCTTGTCCAGGCTGGAGCTTTGTAAGGGATACACTAGAATATACATCTTTCTGAAAGACAGCCAAGAGGAAGATGACTAATCATTGCAACACAGACAGCACACTAGTGGCAAGTTTGCACCAGCTGAGGATTTCCCATGTAGAAACTTAATTGAAAGCATCAGGATACTGAGAGGACAAAATAAAAAAAAGAGTAGCTTCAACACATACACGAACATGGCATTTCAAGTGCCTACATAATAGGCAGGTCTCATGCAGCAGCAAGAGATGCAGCCAACCTTTTTCTTTTCCTTTGTGTTCAAAGCAAAAGGAGAGAGTGCATTTGGTGCTCTAATAGAATGACCTCTCGCATGTCCCTCTCTGCACATGAGACTTACAGTTTTCTATACAAGAAGGACCAGAGGTTGAGCAAAGGACAGTCACAACTTGTCAGGTGCCATAAAATATGGGCATGCTTTGTACCAACCAAATGTTTAAAAATTGTATTTTCCATAGAAGACATAAAATTAGTAACTCCATCTAACCATTTCCCTGGGTTTTCAACAAAAATGTTTGCCTTCTGTGGGAATTCTCAAAATACGCCTTAGGATTAAAAACATAACCAAAAAAGTTTCCACTTCATCTACGTGCATGAATCTACAGTGTGCATTTTTCCTTTGAAAATGAGCACCTGAATCTGGCCAACCCAAGCAATGGTCTCATGCTCCAGAATGAGGGATAGTTTAGATTCACTTCTCTTTTTAAAATTTTGCTTTTAATAAACAAGCACTTAACTAAAGATGCTTTTACCTCTCAGGCATATGATGGCACTGAAAAGCTCTCAGTGCACACCCCAGGATCGCCATTGAATAGAGTCGCCTCCAAAGAGGCAGCCAGTTCAGGGTGGGACAAAGGAACAACCTCCTTGTGAAACACTAATTTTGAAGAATGAAGAATCTTAGGAAAGTTAAGATAATAGTTAAATTAGATGTTGCTGAGTTAGTGGAAGTAGATAAATAGACTTTGTTCATAGTTAACAGTAGTCAGATCCATTAACTCATTGCTTGTCAACTTTATGTTTGGGTAGCTGTGCTTATCATGAGAAACAGAATGTGATAAACAGATTTCAGGGACACAAAAACAGATGCAGACTTCCCATACTCTAGGAATCCATTAAACACAAGAAAACCAAGGGTTCATTTGTCATATATGCATGGGAAGGGTAGAAAGGTCAGAACAAGGAAGACTTATTTTACTTCTTCTTTTGGAGACCCCTCCCCAGAATGGACCCCTGACTCATTTCAGGGAACAAAACTACGCATGCTTAATAGCCTTTTTGCCAGTTAGCATACGAAGCGGAGCAGAGGAAGTGACAGGAATATGAATATGCATTCATATTTTGTGTATTCAAGACTTCTGTAAATAAAAAGGCTTTGTAATACCTGTGATTTTTGCAGTGCGCATTAGGGAATTATCCCACATACTGCCCAGCCATTCTAATAAACATACACTTTCTAGCTTTAAACTGTTAGAGAGTTTTTGTCCGTCTCAGTCGGATATCGATATTAGATCAATATTCATATTTTAGTAAATCACTCAAGGGCCTGAAACCTCGAGGTCAGCCAGGGCGGGGCTGATGGCAGTGGGGGAAGCTCCTCCATCGTGCACAGTCGGTGACAGTGGCGACACACGAGGGGGAGCGCCAAGCCCCAGCGGCCGTGGCGCGAGAGCCGCGCCGGCCCCACCCCTCTGTCCCTCAGACAGGTGGGGTGACCCTACAATGAACCTCTGGGATGTCGATGAGCTCACCAGCCATGGAAAATTTAGAACTGAACCATTCAGGCTGCAAGTCACCTCACAAGATCTCCCCTTCAGCCTCCTGCTCAAAGTGTGGCCGTTCATTGGGTCAGACCAGGCTGTCTGGCCCTTTACCAGTTAAAGGATGCAATACCTCTTTGGACTCTCACTCCACCATGTTGTAATAAGCTTTTCCTTATTTCCAGCCCAAGCCTCTGTAGCTTCAGCTGATGCCACCTTCTCTTTTCTCCTGTGAGCCACGTCTGTGAAGAGCATGGCCTCAGCCCATGATCCCATCCCATAGCCTCAAGGTGCTTTCAGAAACCTTACAGCCACCTCTGCTCCAGAGTGAACCAGTCCTGGATCCATGGCCTCACCTATCAGAGGCAATGCCTCAGCCTCACTCTTATGGAGGCCTTCCCTGAATTTTGCCAATTTGCATCTTGACTTGTGGATCAGGACCTGGATGCAGGATCCATTTGTGCTGTGACATGTGCAGCAGAAGTGATAATCCCTTTTGTCCTTGCTGAATGTGATAGGATTCCTTTTAGCTCATTCTCCCCCCAGTTCTGCTACCTGTGGATGGCAGCCCTGCTGTTGTACATAATGACAGCCTCCTGTGGGAGGGGGTGTGGTTGGTGACCTCCCTGCATTGCCATGGGAGGCCACAGATGTGTAGTTTTCCCACCTCCCGTGTTGTCAGTTATCTGTTCTCCCTTCCCCTAGTTTACGTCAATCATTTTGTACTCCTTCCCTTTGTTCGGGAAAGTTCTCGGTTCTTTGTACCCCCATTGGTTCTTCCCCCGAAACCACTCCTTCCCTCTATCCCAGTTGGCCGTTGCCGTGTCACTCCTGCTTGACTCCACCCTCATACCCTCACCCGGTTGGATGCTCTGTACCCTGACCCTCCTTCCCTGTTACAGTTATAAACCCTGCCCCGCCCTGGTTCGGGGCTCTCAGAGCTGGCTCGCCCTCTGAGTGGCTGCGTCCCTTCACCTCCCTCGCCTTCCCTCACCTAAGCCCTCAGAATAAAGCCGCCTGAGAGACTCTCGCCTGGTGGAAGACTCGTCTCTTTATTACCAACATCGCGTGCCCGAAGCCCCCGACTCAGTCGGAGTGACCGAGGCTTGCTTCAGCCTCCTTCTTCTCCTCCTCCTCTTCCCTAGTTTACCATCATCTGCCAGTGTCACGGTGGTTCTTCTTTGCTTTGCCCATTGCTCACAAGTTAAACAGGAAACATCCCAGGTTAGACCCCTGCTGGATCGCACTCATTGCTAGATATTTCCTTCATTGTTTTGCTGTCAGGAATCATTCTTGGTTTATGCATTTCTGCAGCACCTGGGAAAGCAATACCTTTCCTCACCCTGCAGGAAACTTTAAATAATTGGATTTGCACTTATAACAAGGTTTTTGGTTTACAGTTGGATTTGATCTTAAGGGTATTTTCCAATGCAAATAATTCAATACTGCCATATCCTGGAGTGAGGAATATCAAGGGATTCATTCAGGGTGATGAGCAGCTCTTGCCTTTGTGCCATGCTGTAAAGTATGCCTGCACAAGCCCTTGTCTGTCTACTGAATACAATCACAGTTCTACACATTGTTTTAGCATGTGTTTGACATGCTAAACATGTCAAATGTGAACATTCAATGTGAACATTTGAATGCTCACTCCATTAACTTTTCTGTAGTAGGCTGCAGCTTGGTAGCTCTCTTTGTATCTAAATGTCCTAGCAGATGGGCATTGGATTTAACTGTCCTTCTTGTGTTTGTACCATGATAAATATCCACACCTGGCAACACTGAGTTGGTATCTGTTGTTTATATTCACATGTAAGAAAAAGGGCACGCTGAGAAAGCTTGTGTTAATGTGATATTGCATGTGACACAGAAAATTAAGAGTCATTTACTAATTAACAAAAAGCAAATAAATATTTCACTAGGCACGCCTAGAATAGCCCTGGAAAAGACACAAGACATATTTATTTTGAATTTTTTATTCTGTAATACTCTGTACCACTTGTATATGTAAGAGAGAAGGATACTACCAGCAAGTAAAACTGGCAAAAGAGAAAAATGTTCCTTTTTAACTTCTTATTTACAGATGAACAAGTTGTAATCAGTTTTCTCAGGGAACATTCTACTGACATTCTACAGAGCATGATGTTGGGTTACAGTTTTCTTCTAGTGAATAAGGAAAGCTAATCTAGCAATGCTAGACAGATCTGTGTCAGATTCTTTTTATGGCTTACAGGTATTTTCTCCCCAATATTTTGTGACTTTCTTTTCCTTCTTTACACTACTAAATAAATAACAAAATGTGGTTTAAATTTGATCTTCCAGCAATTTCTAACAAAAGACAGATATATACCCTGAGGATATGAAAGCCTGGAGGATAAATTATGTATTTCCTGCTAGTCTGGTAGGGCAAGTGGTGAGTAGTATCTCAATCTACTTGTGTTAACCACTTCCAACATGTTGATTGCCAACAGCAGCAAGTCCTATTGTGTGGAGAAACAGATACTACAAGGCTCAAAGCCAAACTGCTGATACCTCGTTAGCATGACCAGTGACTCTGCCTTATTTTATCAGAGACTCTGATTGTTTACAGTCATCAAAGGTCAGATGAAGAATTTTTATACTTCTGTTTTGGTTATTGCAATTCAAAAGACCATGAAAGTGGCAAGATCTCTAAGGAAGTTCTGCCTTCACAGAATCATTTGCAGTTATTTTCAGCTTAGACAATATTCCAGTGCACATGGGGTTGCATGCACAAAACTCCAAGGAAAAAAATCCCTCTTACTTACTTGAAACAAGGAAATTTTTTTTCCCATTGTCTTACATTCCTACAGAGTGATGAAATGCAAGGACTTTTGAACCCATTTTGAGCCTAATAATTCATTTTATACACCGAACTTCTTAAATCATTGCTTCAATACACATCTGTCACATGCTATTGACTTTGCTGCTACCATTGCTGTTCTTTCAAGTGATGAATCTTGTTCCACAAGCCTGGCAAGATGAAAATCCATTTCAGAGTCTCCAACAGGGAGTTAATTTATCATTACTTCAGTAAGCACTCTTAGCTGCATAGTGCATTAATTCTCTCTTCTGGTCCTCCTTATCAAAGGTGTGGGGGCTTTCCTGAAATATGGTTTATTTGATTAAATACTGCTAATTTTCCTTCATGATGAAGGGCAACTGAGATGGTATTGTCCAATTTTTATGCTATTTCCTTTTAGGTCTAGCCATTGTATCCTGTAAATTACATATACAACTAACATATGTATTTATTTTCTTTACATTTCTAATGGCCAAGCATCCTAGGGTTAATATAAAATTGTATTAAATTTGTATGTTACATAAAGGCAGCTTTTTATGTCTGTCAATTCATCTGTCCAGATATCTAGCTACCTACCTACCCACCTACTCAACTACCCAACTCTCTCTAAAGTTTGAGAATAGCTTTTGTAGTAATCATCTCTCTTTACACTAATTCTCAGATATAAACCCAAGCATGCATTTACTGAAAAACACCAGTTGAGCTCTAATTTATACTGTCCACCTGGTCCAGTTGAATTGTGAGCTTAAAAAAAAAAATTGCAGCCTAGAAAGGGAGAACATTGAAGCAGAGCAAAAGACTTCTTTTGTTGTTGGGTTTCTTTTATCAGAAAAGGTAGATTTTGTATTTTTTCTTGTTGTTCTAATTCTCTGCTTCCAGTGAAAGTGGAGAACAAAGGAAGTGGAAGAGATACACCCAAAGACCCATCCTTCTCATGTGGAAATGAGTTTAGAATGGTTTGGCAAAGACCTCTGTGAATGGAGCCAGGTTGTGGATCTGACTCTCCAGTTGAATATCTATTCTTTCAGGTCATTATTTTTTGGAGTTTGCCTTTCTCTGCACATTGTGCTCCACGATCAGCCAAGAGCCCCCAGGACTCCAGGGCCATTTCCACAGTACCTCCTCATACAGGAAATCCTGCTGCAGCTGTGGTGATTGAAAAGCTTTTGAACAAACACTGGGATGTGCTACCAGAGGTATCAGAAGTGAAAGACTGACCAGGCATTCATCACATGAGAAGAGGAAAACTCTTAGTGCCTAGCACAATTTCTGCCTAAGACATTAATGCAAAATGTACAGTTTGATGATATGCAGTCAGAGGACTGGTACAGCCTGAAGGTACAACCAGTTAGAGTTCATTCAATCAGTGGGAGGGAAAAGACCTATGCATTAATGTAGAATGTGCTATAATCTGCATTAACGTAGATGCACTCTGATCTATGTTAGTGTAGACCACTATAAAAAGAGGGCAGGAGGAAAAGGAAATGTGCATCAAACTGGGGAGTGGAAGAGGAGGTAGTACCAGAAGCACTCTTCCTAAGGATGTTAATTATACATTTTGCAGATATGTTTCAAAAAACTAAACAAGAAAACCAAAACCAACCAATCAACCAAGAAAACCCCAAAACCCAGCAAAAAATAGAAGTGTTGTTCTTTAAAACTTTGTAAACTGTTTTTGGACACATTAAGTTTGTATTTTGGGTGATCAGTTTGTTGGAGAGCAGAAAGAAGTTAATACAGACAGTTGAAGGAGGCAGGAGAAGTAATAACATTTAGCTCATTGCCTTTTTGTTTATCATATTCATACAGTGTCTAGGACAGCTCATTCTGACCAGAGAAAAGGTTGGCTGATGGAGCACAGTGGGGAAGTTGCAGATTTGCCACTTCCTCGCAGCAAGCAGCAAGCTCAGTGACTGAACAGGCAGTTGCTGTCCTGCTGCATGTTCCTGTGCTGGCTCCCAGACCTAGTGTGTGCTGTATACCTCACAAACGTCTCATGAGATGCCTTCTGAGAATGACTCAGCCCACAAGAACCTGGGTGGCAAAAAAATTCTCTCAGGAGGACGAAGGGGCCAACCAGCAGACACTCATCCAGGTGAAGTGGTAGTGGTCTTCTGTGATGGAGTGAACACACTCATGGATAAGGGAAAAGCTACAGATCTGGGGCAATATTCCCCACAACATCCTTTGCTCTAAATGGGAGAGAAGTGGGTTTGATGGAACTATTCAATGGAAGTGGAATTGGTTGGACTGGCATATCTAGATGGTAGTAGTCAATGGCTTAATGTCCCTATGGGCCTCAGAGAAAAGTGGTGTTTCTTGGGGGCCCATACTGGAACAGGTGCCATCTTTGCCAAGGACATAAGACAGAGGGATCTAGTGCACCCTCAGCAAAATTGGGGGTGACACCATGTTGCAGAATTTCTGAGAGAGAGAGGGCATGATTTATGTCTGGAATGAGATTTGAGCTACTCCAGCCTAGGCCTCAGATATGGGCCTTGTGAGAACTTGAAAGCGTATAACGCAGTAAGAAAAAGAGCTTGTGGCACAGTTAGAAATTATATTAAGGTGTGGATGTGACACACACCTTTCTGGGTGTGAATTAGTATAGGTTTATAGTGTGGAGTTTAGTCCACCTTAAGACAAAGACAAACAATGTTAGCTTGCCAATAAGAGTGCCTTTGTAAACCGTAAACTATATTGAAGTGTATATAAACTGCCATCTTCTAACTAATAAACGGAGAACATTTGATTGACCACATTGGCCTGATCTGTGTTTGTCCTGTCCAGTTTTCTAGTCTTACAAGGTCCCTGGCTTTGACACCATGCTGAGCAGGAGGCATATATGAGGAGTGTAATGCCATCAAGAGGGACCTGGACAAGATCAACAAGTTGGCCCACAGGAACCTCAACAGCTTCAACAAAGTTGGGGTTACAGCTCAGAAAGCCAACTGTGTCCTGAGCTGCATCACCAGCAACGTGGGCAGCAGGTGTGTCTTCACTCTGCTCTGTGAGACACCACCCGGAACATTACATCCAGCTCTGTGTCCTCCCAGCATAGGAAGGACACGGACCTATTAGAGTAAGTGCCGAGGAGGCCACCAAGATGATCAGATGGATGGAATGCCTATGCTATGAGGGACAGGCAAGAGAACTGGGCTTGTTCAGTTTGGAGAAGATAAGGCTCTGGGAGACCTTACAGCCCTTTCCGGTACCTAAAGGGGCTACAAGAGAGCTGGACAGGGACACTACAAAGATCTATAGTGATAGAAGGGGAAATGGCTTCAAACTGAGAGAAGACAGGGTTAGATTAGATGTTAGGAAGAAATTCTTGATTGTGAGGGTGCTGAAGCACTTGCATAGCCTGCCTAAAGAAGCTGCATCTGTCCCTTCCCTAGGAGTGTTCAAGGCCAGGTTGGACAGTGCTTGGACAACCTTGGACAAGGTGGCCCTGTCCACGGCACAGGGGTTGCAACTAGCTGGTCTTTAGTATCCCTGAAATCCCAAAGCATTCTATGATTCTGGGATTTCGGGTAAACCAAGTAGCTTTCCTCATATTGGTGACTCATGCTGTTTACTGCATGTTTCAACCTCCAGGCCAGCAATTCTTCAAGAAACATAAAAACTACATTTCTCTTTCAAAATCTCAAAAGATATTATAAAGCTCCATGCTTTCAAATTTTTTTTTTTTTTTTTACTAGAACAGTAAACCATTAGTGTTGTGCATAACAAGATAATAACTTACACAGTCACCTGTTCTGGAGAACCAGGCATAAGAATGTTTTATCTCGTTCTGACTGTTGTAACAGAAAAGCTGTGACTGGAAGAGAGGGTGTTGTGGAGATGGGAAAGCACTGAGCTGAGCCAACATCTCTTTCTGCCTTGAGACTTGTGCTTAGTGCTGCTCTGTGAACTCCCACTCCAGACTCCCTTCCTGGAAAACACCGAAGGGCTGCCTGCACAGGCCTGAAACAGTGGCAAAATCTGTTCTACATAAGAGGTGTGCACCAGGAAAAGAGGAAAAGTTTAAAAGGAAGTGGATCAGTCCCCCTCTCTCTCTCTGTCTCTTGCACTCCCTCTGTTCACCCCATTTCCAAGTAACAGTTTGCTGACACTATATATATATTTATAGTTTTTCATGGAAAGTTCCAGAAGCCCTCTGGCCAATCGCCAGCTGTTGATATGCATGGCCACTTCCAATCAGTTCCAGAGTCCTTTACTCTTTGGATAATCTCACCATAAATTGTCTGGGTGTCATCCATTGTGGCTTCTCTTCTCCTGAGGTGTAGGATATGGGAAGGGAAGATATGAGCTTGAGATGCTGTGGGAGGAAAACACTGTATAAGAAACTACACCCCCTTTTCTGTGCATCAAATTGCTCTTCAGTCGCCTGTTCTAGAAAGTTCATTGGTCTATGCTTGTTCATTGGCCCCTGTAAGTTGTTATCCACCCCCTGTCCCTCCATTTGTTGTTTCCTGATCATCCCATCCTTGCTCCTCCCCTTGTCCCTTCCCTGGCTGATTCCTCTCTACAGTTACCACTCCTACCCTGTCCTAGTTGTATACCCTAGACCGTCCCTGACTCAAGGTTTTTTTGCTGCCTATGAGCCCTTCAGCCTCTTCTACTGCCCCTCAATAAACAGAGTTGGAATTTCAAACAGCAAGCTTCTCTCGTCTCACTGGTTGGCCTTCATTACTACATCTGCACCTCGAGCATCTGGTGATTCGCAGGAGATAGCCCCACTGACCAAAGAGATGGCTCTTGGGAAGGCAGCCCTCCAGGTAACATCTGCCTGAGAGGCTGCACTGAGGCTTCCTGTTGGTTGTTGATTGTCTGATGTGTGACCACTTTACTGCCCATCCCCTCCAGGACAAGCTCCCACAACTCCCCCTTTCTGGTTTTATTTCAAATGAAAGGTAAAACAATCATAGTATAAATAATAACCTTGTCTTAACTAAAAATAACACAATATTTTATAGACTTTAACTAAACTTGAGAATTAAGATAAATCAGTGAGTTCATATTGCAGAGAATAACTAAACAAGAATTAAATACAGTTTTCATTTCCCCTCACTTCTAAGGGCCCAAGTACCGGGCAGCTCTCCGCCACTTCATTCCCCCTCACTTACCCATAAATCAAAAGAGAAGAGAAAATCAAAAGGACTGGCTATGGTACCTTCCCCTGGTGCCCTTCCCTAAACACAAAAGCCAAAAGAAAAGGCTTTAGGGGGGACCAGCCTGTGAGGACCTTATGGTGTGGCCGGGCACAGGTCTCCTGTGGGGCACCAGAGTCGCTCCTCCGGCTGTCCGGAGGGTGCCGACTCTCCTTCCTAAATAATTAAAAGAACTGGGGTGACTGGCTTCTGAGGGTCGCCTGTATCGGGAATCTCTGAAACATGAATTACAACAAAAATCGGGGACTGCTAATACAACAGGGAAGCGGGAGCAGGGTTGAGGCCTGTCACAAAGTGGGTTAAGGTAGAATCTGGGGATGCATGGCCAGTGCCATCCTGGCATGGGCACGGAAAAGGAGGGCAGATGGCAGATGGCTGGTGGCTGGCCTGTGCTCTTGAGCAGGTTCCATCTCCAGTCCTGTCCTTCTCAGGGAGAGTGGGTTCAGGGAAGTGGGTGAATGAATACGAAAACTGGGAAAGGAAGTCTGTTAAAAATTGTGCAACTAAAATTTAAATTTAAATGATTGTCAAATTTTCTGTCAATTACCACCAAATATTGCAACATAAATTATTTTCAATAATCACTATATGATCACTGTATATATATAAATATATATATATATATATATAGGTGTATTATATATATATATATATTATATATTAATAATGTATCAAACGTACATTGAAAAAAAAATTGAGTTCATGGGAAAGTTTAAAGTCTATGGGACATGATAAGCAAAAGGTTAAAGTCTAGGGGACATCCTTCCAGGGCATAGCCCCAAGAAGTCCCCCAGCAGGCCCACAGGCCTCCACAGTGGCTCATGCAGATCCAAACTGCACAAGTCTTCACTCCCACAAGTTGGCCTTAGTTCCCGTGGCAGAACTTGCCTTCCCACTGGACACTCACTGCTCCTGCTAGAGCAGGTATTTGTTTCCAGGGATTATCTGCAGCTTCTCTTTTCCCAGGTGCTGCTGGACTTCACCAACTCTGCAACCACTGCTGTGCACATGATGGTCTGAGGGAGGATCAGAAATCTGAGTCATGGGCTGGCTGGCATTTCCGAATGAGCATAAGGCCTGGGCATCTTCCAGCCAGGCCATGCTGCCCTCCCTGCTCCTTTCCTCATACGGCTGCTACCCAGCTGGCTGCTTCTGGAGACCCACAAGGACTTTCACAGCATGGTCCCCCGCCCCCCCGCCTTTCCCCTCACCAGGCGGGCCGTCCCTGCCCCTCCCCGCTGCTTTCCCGTTGCAGCCCCCGGGGTTTCCCTGCCCCTGTCCCCTGCCTCCCGTCCCGTTGGCCGCGGCTCAGCTTCCCCCCCGCCCCCCGCACGGGCTATACCCGAGCCCCGCTCGGTACCCCGGGGTCTCGGGACACGCTCCCACAGTGAACACGTGTTTGCACCCGAGCCCCGTGTCGCCATTTCGTCTGTTCCCGCGCAAACTGAGCCTTGCAGAGCCGAGGGGAAAGCGGCCGCCGCCTCTCCCTCCCTCATCTCACGGCAACAGTCCTGACTTTCAGTCGGACACACAGAGGGAATTTTCATCAGGACAATATGCAGCCTGGAAGGAAGCTTCTGAGCTTTCGAAGGCTTGTGGTTGCTCTGTTTCCCTGAGCCTGCCTTCCTAAGGTGTGCCCACCGGCTGAGCTCTTTGCTCTCTGACTCATGGTCTCCTCCCTTTTAGGTGGGACTTGCCCATTTTGCTGCACTGATTTCCTCCCCACAGCAGCTTCTATGTTGCCCCGCACTGGGATTTGATTTCCTTGTCCTTCTTTCTGTGCGTCCATTAGAGTCAGATCTCTGTGACTCTCCGATGTGTGCCCAAGGAAGTTGCCAGAAGTGAGTCACAGACCCCAAAGGCTTCTTGGAGGTGCTGGGATTGTGCAGCAGCAGTGTGCTGTATGTGCAGCAGGTTGGTTACTTGGTTTTTCTCCCCACCTAGGTGTTATTCTTCCTTCAGCAAGCCCTACAATGTGCTGGTTGATGTTAGCCATGCAGTAAATGGGCAGGAATGACAGGCATTCCAGTTTAGGGAACTCTCCGGGATATTAGCAAAAGAAGCAAAGCACAATTTCATCCAGAGGATTTAAAAGCAAATTTAAAATTGGCTTTAGTCAGAAGCACTGCTGGCCAAAAGGGCCCGCTGCCTTTGGTTTCCTCACATCCTGGTTCTCTCTCAGTGTTCAGCTTGGCATACAGGGTGTATGGGCTTGGTGCCCGTTTTGTGTTACTCTTGCTTCCTTTGAGCTGTGGCTTATGGACTGCAAGGGGCTTTTGTGCTGCTTTGGGGCAGAGGAGATCTTTCCAGGCTTTTCTTTTCTGTCAGCTGCAGAGAAGGTTTGTTTGCTATGCATGAATCCACAGAGCAACCTGGAACGGCTGCTATTGTGATGTCAGCAGAGGGCTGCCAGGTCACAGCGCTGTCAGCAGGAGGTTCTCCTGGTGCCTGCAAGGCCTCAGCGTCCAGAGCAGCTCTTGGCACGCTCATTGCAGGAGGATCACCTCAGCTGTGCTGTTCTCAGATTACAGCAGGTGTCCTTTTGTGTCTGTAGTTTCTTGCACAGTTTGTGGAGTTGTGCAAGTGTCCTGTTTCTCCCCTTTTTTTCCTTGCACTGTCTGAGGACTTGTGCAAGAGGGGGTTTGTTTCCTTTTTTTGTTCCCCTGGCCTACGGACTTGAGCAGCACTGCTCAAACCATGGAGCGAATCCGTAGAGCAGTCAGCAGCGCCTTTTCATTGGTGGCTCCTCGGAAAGCTTTTCGTCGTTTGACTGGTAAATCCAAGTTTTTCCTTGGGGCAGCACATTGAAACAAAAATGGCATAAAGATGCCATCTGTTTGGTGAAGCTCCTGTCAACAGCTTCGCCTAAAAAGGGGCTGTCTCTTGCCTAGCAGGGTGTGGGAACTTCCAAATGCAGACTGGGCGAGATTTGCAGGCGTCCTTCTAAAAACGGTTTGGTTCTCTCCAGAACTGAGGAAAAGCAGCATTTTTTCTGCATTCCATCCTTTAAGGATGTGCCTGTCTAAGTGCAACTCCAGTGTGTGCTACAAGAGGGATTGGCTTTGCGCTGAAGGGCAAAGTGCCGAGCAGCTGGTGCGTGCTCCTGAAGCCTGGAACTGGGCCTGTGCTGTGTCCCAACAGAACTGCAAGCGCTAAGAGGGGTTTGGTGGGAGCTTTGGTGGGCAATTGTTTACAGCAACCGCGTGGGACATGCTGCGTGCAATTTACAAAAAGAAAAAGCAAGTCCAGGAAAGAGAGGAGAAAACAGCTGCTTTAGCTGCAGGCTGGACAACAGGCTCGAATGCAGGCAGGGACTGCTAAGGAAGAATTTGCAACTTCTCGGCCAAGTTTCTGGTTCCTTAGTGGCAAAGCTGAGCAAAAGGTAGACACAGCCTAGGTTAGTGGCCTGCAGTCTCGCTGGCTGTGCTAAAGAAGTGTTGCTCCCAGAGGGATGTTGTGAAAGGAAAATGCTCTCCGCTTGGCTGGACTTGCTCTGTGGGACTCCTCAGCACAGAGAGATTTCTAACAGCCCCTGGTTCATTTTCCCTTCTTCCCGGCAGGTCGACTCCGAGGAGGAAGGAGTCAAGTGCGCACTTCGGTGAGTGGGACGGGCACCCTTGGCATTCCTGGTGTCTGAGGATTGTGGAGAAAGCTGTGGCCTTGGCCTGTTGCAGTAGAGCACCAGCCTGGCAGGCCGAAAGAAAGTCCCCAAAGTCAATATGTGCAGGAACACTTCCAAAAGGATTCCATCCGTTTCCTCCTTTTCCACTGAAGAGGTTTTCACTAATGAAAGTCAAGCTCTGCAGACAGGAGGCTGCATGCTGATTGTAGGCAGGCTGAAATAGCTCCTTCAGTGCAAAGCTGTGGTGCAGTGCAGAGCTGCATGCAAGTTTCTGAGCAGGCAGCACTTGCCCTCAGTGGCTGAAGATGGCTGATGTGGGCTGGAGTCCTGCCATGACCTAGCTCTTCAGCTCAGCCACTGACGCGTGGGAAATGGGATCTGAACTTTCATATGCAGGCGTCATTTTCCTGGCACTCTCAGGGACTCTGAACTTCCCGTGCTGTGAGATAAGCGGTAGCACAATGCCCTTTAGTGCCACTGGTGTGAAAGTCAGCCCCTTTGTGCAGAGTCTGTGCGGGCTCCCTGCTGGCAGCAGAGGGAGAGGTACTAAGGCGCAGTTCACAGGCCTGTGGGGTATGGAGGAGCCACTGTTGCCTGCAGGGACCTACCCCTCTCCATGGCCTATCTAAGTAGCTGCAGTCACTACTGCAGCTACACCCTAAACTTTGACATGACCCAAGTTTGCTGAGAAGAATTCTGAGCAGCTCTGCATGGCAGAGACAAGGTCTGTCTGTGAAGGGCTGGAATGCAGTTCCTATTGGCTGCTCTCCAAGGCCTGAAATCCTGAGGGGAAGCCAGTTGACCAGAGCTGGGCAGGGAAGTGTTCCCTGCTTCTCCTCAGACATTTCCAGAGCAACTCATGAGTTAGTTGGGACATAAACACCACCTAAACACCACCTAAACACCACCTAAACGGCCCCACACAATAGATTTTGCCTTCAGGTGAGCTGTGTCTCTGCTTGCTTCTTCTGCCAGCTGTCAGGAGCCAACTTCTCTCCTCCTCATTGCTGCTTTGTGCTTTTTCCCTGCCCATTCCTTGCAGGTCCCGCTAGGAGAAGTTCTCGCCAGTCGGGACTCCTCGGTCCAGGCAGGAAAGGCGGAACGGCACGAGAGCACGGCTAGAGTGCGCGGCGCCTGGGAGCTGAGGTGCGTGTTAAGCTTTCTCACTTTCTCTGAGCAGGGGTGGGCCTTGCTGGGCTTTAGGAGGCCCAGGACCAAAGAACAAATTTGGCTTTTCACTATTTGACTTGCTCAGCACAGACGGGAGAAGGCAGCCCAGGGCAGGTCTGGCTGCAGACCGACCTAGAGCAAAGCTGCTTCCTGGGACTCGCTTCTCGAACCTTGACAAAAAGCATTCTGAACTAGAGCAGCGTAAAAGCAAGGGAGGTTCAGGCTGGGCTTAAGGACAGCAAAGCACTGACCTGCAAAGACAATCATGCAGCAGAACAAGTGCCTCAGAGAGCATGTGCAGATTCCACCCTTGAAATTTGGAAGCCCCAGGTGGATAGAGACTTGAGCAGCCTGGCCAGATGCTGACCCCAATTGCTTGGAGGTGAACTCTGGGCTAGAGGCTTCCTGGGGTCCCTGCCAGCCTAAACCATCTTGGGATCCTTTGCTTATTGAACTGGAAAATCGTACCCACCTCCTCCCCAAGCTGTAACTTGCAGGCTCATTCTTTGTTTCGCTAGTGAAAGCAGGAGCAATTGTGGGACTGCTCATTTAGACTTGGCAAGCGTGTCTTAGCCAAAGAAAAGCTTTTGCAAGTCCAGTGCCCACTGCATCAGAAAGAAGTGTTGGGCCTAGCAGGCAGGGAAGCTGTTATGCTGAGAGTACCTGAGCTTTCTGGAAGTGTTCTGTGGCTTGTGGAAGCTTGTTTGACTTCCTCAGTGGCGACTCTTTCATCTGAAGGAATGACAGAGAGATGCGGGTCTAGGGAGGGAATTGCAGCCATCTCTTGAGGTGGAAGCAGAGGGCTGTTGGAAGGGCCTGAGATGCCTTATGTGGGGCATGGTATGTAGTGCTGGTTTTGCAAGGCGACTGTGTTGCACTTAAAGGCTTGTTTGTCTGTCCCCTTGTTGCAGATGGAAGGAGTTGGCTGCATCTGAGAGAAAGTGCCACTCCTCACTAGAGAGGGTGTTTGAAGTGGCAGAACTGACCCCGGTGGAAACGCTGCCTCAGAGGGATCTACTGCAGGAAGCGTTTCCTCTGGTGGCACCAAAGGTACGCTCACCTTCCTCCTAGGCAGCACTTGTTGGGAGAGGGATTTGTCCTAGCCAGACCCCCATCCCCGCCGAATGCTGCTTCTGGCAGCAAGCTAGGACCGAGCCTGTGTTGTTGCTGTTGTTGTTGTTCCACTTGAAAAATGCTGCCCCCTCTTGCAGGTTTGCCGCCCGCAGCGGCCAGCCCACAGGGGCCTGGAGAAGCTGCGGCAGGAGTTCTCTCTCCCAGGGCAGACACTGTCCCAGGTGTGCAGAGAGAAGGCGGCGCTGGTGAAAGAGAACGCTGCCCTGGAAGCCCGACTGAGAGCCACGGAGCGGGACCTACGGGGCGTTTCAGAGCAGCTGGCAGAAGCCAGGTAAAGGCAGGGAGGAAACCCAGGGTGGGACATTATTGAAGGTCTATAATTACAAAGGTGGTGAGCATTACCACCAGTCAGGATTTACTGCCTCCTGTGTGCTCTCCTGATGTTTCTCAGACAGGGAGGCAAAGAGACATGAGAAAAAAGAAAACAATATTCTGATCTGAATGTTATTTTTCTGCCAACTCAAGCTCTCCAAGCTCTTTTGGGCACCTGCTTGGGACCTCTTGCACATTCCCGTGACAAGTGCAAAGCAAACCAACTTGGCACTGACTTGAGTACCAGGGAAACGGTGCAGATGTTTCCTGAAATCGGAAGTTTCCCTCTGGTTTTGCTTTCTCCTTTGTTGCATCTGAACATCAGTTTTTCCTTGCCAAATAGTTTGATGGGGGATTTTCAGAATTCAAGGCTTTTACATGTGAATGTTGTCAGTCGGGTGCTGACCCTTCAGCTGAAGATGGAGGGTCATGCTGCAAATCTTGCAACCCTTGAGAGCTCACTCTTGTGGAGTAGGATGCAGGACCTAGAGTAGCTTAATAGGAGCAGCAACAGCAGCAGCAGCAGCAGCAGCAGGGAAAGGTCTTGTGACTTCTCAACAGCCTCTAGGGATCCTTGCTGAGCACTGATACTTGCCCACTTGTCCACCCACTTCTGTAACCTGTCAAGGTCCCTTTGGCTGGTGCCTCTTCCTTTTTTTAAAGAGTGCCAAATCACTTGGGCACTGCTGGCGTAGTTAGCCATAAAGAAAAGTATAGCAAGTGTTCTTGTTCATGATCTTCCAATGATTTAAATGGCAGGATGGCTGTGTGTCTCTCCTTTTCCTAGACAGTTCTTGTTCAGATAAAAACCTAGTTCAGGATTCCTACTCATGCTGCTAGAAGCTGGAGGTTTCACTCTATCGTTTGGTGAATTCCTTTAGTCCCTTTTCCTTAGAGAGTTCCTGGCAAGCCAAGTACCTATATGCACATGAGGAATAGCATGAAACATTGACGGGTCAGCCAGGAGAACGCTGTTCTATCCCCCTGCAGAGTGACTTGGAAGTGCTGGTGAGCTCAGGGCTGTGAGCAGCGGCTGGCCTTTTGCTCATTTGCAGAGACTTTGTGGGCACAGCCACTCGTGTGTGATAAGTCAGGCAACAGCAATTTGAGCTTTGTCCACTGAGCTCAAACTCAGCTGGGCTTTCTGTGCTGGCCTAGGACACGAGGCAAGGCTTCCCAGTCACCTGGAGGGGCCTGCTCTGCTATTTGAAGTGGTAAAATTGTCCTGCTTTATCTGAGCTTCCATGCAAGCTGTTTTCCAGCCTAAGGTACAGGGATCTTAAGGCACATCTTAAGATGTGCCACACTGGAGAAACTGGCCCTGTGTGCCAGGAACTATTGCTCTCCATCTTCACAACTTGCAGGTCAGAGAAGGAGAGCCTGCAAAGCAGCCTGCTGGAGGCTCAGCAGCACGTATCGGAGCTGGAGACGGCCAGGAGCTGCCTGGAAGCCCAAGTGCGCACAGCCAGGCAGGCCAAGGAGCTGATACTCGGTGAGAGCCTCGTGTGCTTTGTTTCTGCTGATGGCCCTGGCCAGTGCAGTCGCGCCACAGGCAGCTCTGTCTGCAGGGCTTGTGAGGAGTGAAGGAGCTGAGGGCAGGTTCCTCCTTGCCTGAAACTGAAGGGGCTTAAGGTCAGCAGATTCTTCTGCTTGTGCAGTCTCTGACTGTTCCTGTGTGTCACGTTTGCAGAGGATGTGAGGGGCCTTCATCGTGAGCTGCTGGCTGTAAGATCTTTCAGCAAGCAGCAATGTGAAGACATGGCTCAACAGCTCCGCTGGGCAGAAGAGCAGTGCAGCAAGGCTCTGAGACTCTGGCAAGCTGCTGAGGAAGCGAAGAAAAGGAAGATTGTGCAAAACCTGGTAAGAAACAGTACATCCCTGAAGTTTTCCAGCGACTTTGAAGGGCTGGCTTAGCAGAAGAGCAGCCTGAGTATGTGACATGGTCTCAAGCATCTGCTGTAGGCTACACATTGCTGGGCCAGGCAGCAGAGGGGTTCAAGAGCTCCTACTTGAAGGCCTGTGAAGACCCAGAGGACAGTGCTGGGACAGTATATGCAGCCACAGGTTCAGCATGGCCATAAGCCAAGTTCCCCAGGAGGCTGGGTGGTCACCACCCAAAGCATGGCAGCGAAGGGGCAGCATTTTCCCCACAGCCTGGTGCCATGCAGCAGACTGCTGCTGACCTTGCTGCCAGCTGCAGTCCCAGCAACTGGGTTCCTTGCTTTCTGTCCTTCCCCAGCGGACAGAGGTCTTCCCTTGGAGCCTGAAGCAGTTGCAACAGGCCTCCTGGTGCTGGTACTTCAGCTGGTGGCCTGTCTTGTGACTGGGTCATCGAGGTGCTGCTGTCGTCCTCGTCCTGCAGTCCATCTGCAGCTTTTCCTTGACCAAAGGGCAGGGCAATCTGAGGACAGAGCCTCTGAGAACAGGCAGAAATCCTGAAGAGGGGGGGCCCAGGAAATAGGCAGCCATCAGAGCAGGGAAGGAAGGTGACCTCTCCTTTCCTTAGCCGTGCTGGAGCTCCTCCCAGGTGCTGGAGGGCACAAAGCCTCTTCAGGTGCAGGGGTTGTTGGAGGGATGAAGCTTCTGTTTTTCCTTTGGGGAGCATTGGTGGGACTTCATCTGGACGTGTCTCTTCCACTCATCAGGAAAGCAAGCTGGAACAACAGAGTTTGAAGGCACAGGAGAAGCTGGAGCAATGGATCAACTTGGTGGCAGAGGTACAGAGGGGAGAGGAGAAAAGGCTGCTTGAGATGAAGCAGTAAATTGCCATCATGCAACCTGGATGGGCAAAGAAGCAGAGACAGTCAAGAGGCACAGAGTGTGAAAAGAGAGTTTGTGTGTTGGTTTGGACTCCTCTGGGCCCCTTATGGGCACAGCTTCTCCGGACACTGTCTGTCTGTCTGGGATTGTCTCTTAGCTGGCCCTTGGTAAATACAGGAATGAGAAGAAACTGCTTTTGGAAAGCATGAGCACATCAGTCTTGGTTGCCACACAAGTGGTGTGTGGGACGTTTAAAGCCGTCTTCTCTTTGTTTCTGTGCAGCTCCAGAGCCAGAAGGCTGCTCTAGATGATAAGGTGCGCCAGCTGCTGGGAGATCTAAATGAAAGGCAGCAGCAGCTAGAGCAGCTGAGGCAGGAGCTGAATAAGGAGCGGCAGAATGGACAGGTGAGCCTGACTAGCCAGGTAGAAGAGCTTGGAAGGGCAGTGATGGGGACATGAACTGGAGACGTGAGGAAAGGGGAGGCAAGGACCATTGCAGGCACTGGAAGCACAGAGCCTGGCAGGCTGCAGCGCTGAGCACCAGGAAGAAGAGCTAGGATGGCAGGGTTAGAGCTGGGTAGAGAAGCAGAAGGAAGGGGCTGAACACAAGTGCTTTTGAGAGTGCAAAAGAGGAAACCTGAACGAGATTGCGGATGCCAGTAAGATTCCTCTTATCTTCCTGAATATCAAGGACAAGCTGCAGGCAGAGTTGCAGGAAGCTCAGAGAAAGATGGAGGCAATGGAGAAGAGGCACAAAGAAGAAGTGGAAAGGATGCACAAGATCCTGCTGCAGTACAGGCTGGCTGGACAAAAGCAGGTGAATGAAGGAGGAGGAAGCAGTGCAGTCATGCAACAAGTGGTCTCTGCCCTTGTTGCCTTTCCCCTGCAGAGCAGCAGGTGGATGGGACCAATGTCTCTGACCGCCATGCTCTGTGCTCTCCGTGGCAGCTGCTCAGAAGGACACTTAGTGGGTTGCTGAATCTCAGCTGCTGCCCTGGGCAGCAGGGCTAGTGCTTTGGCCGGCTGGCCAGCAATCCTGGGAATATATTTCTGCTGGCCTCTTAGTGCTGGCTTTGTTTTTGGAGGGGTCTGTTCAGGCGAGCGTGGTGACCTACGCAGATTCTGGGCAAGTTGTCCCTGTCCATGGTGAATGCAGTCCTCAGAAGGGAGTGAAGTGTAAAGTTGTTCTTTCCCTTTCGCAGTCTCCACTACGGCTGACTGTGACAAGCTGTAGTCTCAGAGTGCTTGTTTGGCTTGGACTGGAGGGGCATCTCTGCCAGGCACATTTGTGACCCAAATTAATTTCTTGTCCCAGAGCTCCAGCTCCTCTGCCGTGGCACCTGCACAAGCTGCAGCTGAAGAAGCCTCCAGCGCCCAAGCTGGAAACTCAAGCAGGAGCAGCTCGTGCACCTGGAGCACGACTAGTTCCTCTGGCAGCATGGAGCTGCTGGGAGAGAGGACAGAGGACAAGTGCCTGGCCATGCTGAGTACGTCCTTTGTGACCCTTGTGTGCCGCAGCAGTGCCTGGTGTGTGTGTGCGTGTGTCAGCAAGAGCTGTCCCAGCTCCTGTTCCTCCTCAGCTGAGTGCCAGCTCCTGAGGCCTCCCCACAGGAGCTGTTGCTGTGCTCTGAGGTGGGGAGGGATCTCTGGGCTGCTGCTCCTGCCTCGGAGGGCAGCTGGGCCTGGTTTGGCCTTGCCTGAGCTTCCCTCTAGGCAAAAGGCAGAGCAGAGATTGTTTCTGGCTGAGCAGGAGGCTGTGACCGAGCAAATGAGGAGGCCTCCAGGAGCTCCTGTGGGGCCCAGCTCCTGTGGGGCACGGCCAAGGTCATCTTCAGAGCTCAGCCTGTCCTAAAAGCTGAGGGACCTCATTCCTAAGGCCCATCACAGTAGGGTAGAACATCAGCTGCTGCTCTTGAGCGGCAGAAGGGCATTGTTTAGGCAAAGTCCTGCTTCAAGCTGGAGTTCTTAGCTCTGCTGGAGGCACTTTGCAATATTCTTCCTGTTCTGGAAAGGGCAGCTGTTGATAAAAATGGATTCCAGAAGCCAAGATGCCTTGCATGTTTGCAAGGATTAAATCTTTTGTTGAATGTCCCAGAGTGTTCATTGCCCGAACAGAAAGGTTGTGTTTGTCCTGCTGCCCTTAATGTCTGTAGGCAACAATCACTTCTCTTGCTTACACTTTTCTGATCCCTGTCTCCTCTGACTGTTTCTTGATGTGCTTAGATTTTAGTTTAGACTTCTAGTTTTGGACAGGCCATCTGTGCTGCAGGGCTGCTTGTCCTGCTGCTGTTGTTTTTTAGGTGGTGGTGGTGTGGTGGTGTTGTTGTTTCCTGAGGGAGTGAGTTGAAAGGGCGCAGTGTCCCAGAGAGTGGGGCTGCCTTTCTGATCTGCTGCACGGTGGGATCTCTTTTGAAGGGAGCATCTTTCCTTGGGATTTTTACAGAGATGCTGGTGAGCGAGGGAGATCCTGAGGCTAAATACACAGAACTGGAAACAATTGGCAGAGGGTGAGTGCAGCCACAGTTCTTTCCATTTACTCTTTGTCCCTGGACTTTTTTCCTCTTGTACTGCGGAGTCCTGCACTTGCAGGGACTAAAGGACTTCTTCTTTCTCTGCGGCCGTTTTGTTTCTAGGGGTTTTGGCACGGTGTGCATGGCACTGGAGATTGCCACAGGAGAAGAGGTAAGCGTCAAGCAGCGCCACAGCTTCTGCAGGACTGTTTTAGGACAGCATTTGATCTGTCATGTCTGGAAGAGTTTGCTTTGTTGCTGTGAAAGGGAGAATGCCAGTGGAATGATCAAGCCCCCTAGAGGTTGTCCAGCAGTTTTGCTCCATGTTTTCTGGCAGAAATTGACTTTCTGCTTGCAAGAGGTGTGTGAATGAAAATGGGGATGATCAAGTAAAGCCATGAGGGAAGTCTGTGGGAACTGTGAGTGTTGTTAGAGCTTCGAGGTGGACAGCATAGACCATGTTTCTGCCGGGTTTCCAAGGCAAAGGCTATCTGGCTCTTTGTCCTGGGAGGTGCCCAAGCAAGCGGTCTGATGTCCAGCCACAAGGCAGCTTGGCCCAGCCCAGCTCTGTCACCCCATCATCACTGTCTCCGTGTTCCCCTGGTGGTTCTGTGCCACCAACTTTTGTTCATGTTTTCCATGTTGTTTTAGGTGGTCATAAAGAAAATAAGTCTCCTGGAAGAGAGCAACAGCGAGGTGTGCCTGAATGAAATCCAGATCATGCGTGGCAATAAGAATGCCAATCTTGTGACCTTTGTAGACAGGTGAGTGGTTCTGCTGTTCTGCCATGAAAGGTCATTCACATCCTGCAAGCCAGAAGTTCAACCACTCCTTTGGTGGCTGGCAGAGGATGGAGCTGTTAATTCCTGCTTCTGGGCTGATCTACAGCGTCCTGGGAGGAGATTGCATTGGGGCTGCATTCATCTTTGCTGGCATACCTAGTTTGAAGTGTGCTTTCAAAGACCGGCCTTGGCCCTGTCTCACTGGGCCAACAGCCTCAAAGTTCCTGTCCTCTCTCCACATGGTTTCATTTGTTTTGGCAATTGATTTTTTCCCACTGGTCTCCAGTGCTGACAAAGCGCTGTAGATTGTATTTCCCTTGGCCTGTTGCATTGGTGTGGATACCAAGCAGCCTTTAGACTGCATAGAGTTCAAGCCCTGCAGAGCAGTGTGAATGACTATTCCTCCTGTCTTCCTCTGAGAGAGACACAGGAGCAAGAATCCATCAGGTCATGTAAGTGCACACCTTCATCTCCAGGCTGTTGTTTCCTCCTTTCAGCTACCTGGTGGATGAGGAACTCTGGCTGGTGATGGAATACATGGACGGAGGTTCTTTACACGATGTCATTAGGGAGACTCATATGGCAGAAGGAGAGATAGCAGCTGTCTCTCGGGAGGTAAGGGATGGCGCTTGTGCTTCCCATGGCTTGGTCGGGACGGCCCTTCCAAATGGGTGATAAGGAGAGGAGAGATTTCCCCTTCCAAGCTTCCTTTCTGCATTTCTCTTATGCCTGGCAGTAGCAAGAGCAGATGAAGTGCCTGCCAATGTGCCTGCCCTTCTTCTAGTGTGTTGGTGTTTGCCTCTCTAAAGCTTTGCCTGGAGGCTGTGAGTGCTGCATTCCTTCCCCACAAGAGCAAAGTGGCTGGTGGCACCATGTTGAGCAAGTGGCAAAGACAAAGACATCCTCACAGGACCCTCACAGAGCTCAGCCTCAAAGGAGAGCCTTGCACCCCAAGTGGTGTTTGCAAAAGCAGACACTGTTGTCTGGCTGCAGAGAGTACAGGCACTGCAGCTGCGCACCTTGAGTCTGTGTTTGCAGGGCACTGGCCAGAGCAACAACTGCCCTTTCCCTTTCAAAAGCAAACAGCCACGCCCTTAGAAAAGCTCTGCTGTCCTCGTGTTGGAGCAGCCAGCTCTGCTGCCTTTGCCAGCAGCCTGGCCTGCCCTGGCTCCGCATCCCCCAGGAAGTCAGTCTTGCAGGTGTGCCACTGCCCTGCTTGTGGGACGCAATCCACTCAGGCTCGTGTTCCTTTTTCCTCTCTCAGTGCCTGCAAGGCCTGGATTTCCTTCACTCCAAGCAAGTGATCCACCGAGACATCAAAAGCCACAACATTCTCCTGGGCTTGGACGGCTCTGTCAAGTTGGGTGGGTGTTGCTGGCCAGGCTCAGCCGTGGCGGGCTGCGGTGTGGGGCTGCCTTTGGGTGCTGCCGCTTCCCTGGTGCCTGTGGCAGTGCAGGCTGCCCTGCTGCGAGCGCAGAGCACAGCCACAAGGTGCAGGGAGCTGTAGCTGGGCAGAAGGGGTCAGGAGTGCCTTTGGCTTGTGTGTGTCCCTTCCCCAGCAAGGCAGCAGCAGTCTAATAGCTTCAGGGGACTAAAAGCCACTGCCTGAAGTCGGGGGCTTTTGCAAAGTGGCCAATTGCGTATTTCCTCAGCTGCAGGCGCGAGGAATGGCAGCATGCCCCTGGTAGAGCTGGATTCCACACTGCCTTCTTAGACATTGATTCAGTGGGGAATTCTTTTCTTTGCTTTCCTTTTTCACGCTGGTTTCATCTGAGTGTTTTTTCTCCTCAGCTGATTTTGGCCTTGCTGCTCAGCTCACCGCTGAGCAGAGCAAACGAAGATCAGCTGTTGGGACTACGCACTGGATGGCGCCAGAAATTTTTACAAGGAAGCCCTACGGCCCCAAAGTGGACATCTGGTCCTTTGGCATTGTGGGGATCGAGATGGTGGAAGGAGCACCTCCTTACCTGATGAACACCTCCCGCACGGTACGCTGCAACTACCCTCAGATGCTCCTGTCACTCTGACTAAATCTACTCCCATTCTGCTGCCTGGGAAGCTTGCTAACACCTGACAATGATAGGTGCCAGACTGCATAGTCTCTTATGCTTCTTGCCCAGATTATCCCCTTGGCATTTCATCATGAATAGCACAAGAAAATCACAATGCCTTTTCCTTGATGGAAGCTTTGCCTAAGAGAGCAGTGAGCAGCTTTACCTAAAGGAGCAGTGAGCTGCATTTTATGGGAGGAATCCTTGGAAATAGTAAAGTTAGATTAAAGTCTGTCTTCCACCTCGCCTGTAGAGCTGGTGTCAGTGCTGAGAGAAGCAAAGTGTGCTGCCGCTGATGGAGTTGCTCCTAATTCCATCAGCCAATAAAATCAGGGGTCAAGGCAAGAGCTTTTGCATGTTGGACTGGCTACGGCTGCCTCTGGCTTTGGGTTCTTTTAGTAGGAGTAGGAAAGGTATCTCCCTCCCTCTGGCAGGGAGTAAAGAGCCACTGGGGAGTGGAGCTTGTCCAGTGGGGTCTGTGTGAGCAGTTTGGCGTGTGAAGGAGACAGGTGGAGCGTGGCATTTCCTTCTTCTCCAGGTTCAGCAGCTGATAAGCACCAGGGGCACCCCGAAGCTGCAGAAGCCCAGGCAACAGTCGGCTTGGCTGCGAGACTTTCTGTGCTGCTGCCTGGAGACGGACGAGGACAGGCGCTGGTCTGCCCAGGAACTTCTGCAGGTAAAAGGCAAAGCGGCTGCCGGGTGCGCCGGCCGCCCGCTGCCAGTGGCTCCTCGTCTGCTCAAGTCCAAGGCGGCAGATGGGCCCTGCTCCTGAGAATCTCCAGTCTGGGGGCTTTTCAAAGGAAAACAGAGGAGAATCCTGGCCTGGTATGGGTTGGAAGGAGCCTTTCCAGGTCGCCTAGACCAAATCTCCTTCAGCTGAAGCCATCTGGGTTAATGGAATTGTGGGATTGGGAACCATGTTTGGCTCATGTAGCATGGTCCTGGATGTGGAGACAGAGGTTCACAGAATGCCCTCCTTTGTGTATCTTTCTGCTTGCCAGAGAAAGCCAGTTTCAGCCTGAGAGGGGAGTAGAAATTAATGTCTTCTTTTTCTCTTTGGGCAGCATCCTTTTGTAACCTCAGCCAAGCCGACCTCCAGCCTGACGCCTCTGATCATGGCAACGCAGCAGTTTATGGCCGACAGGAGATACTAGCCCTGCAAGAGGCCATTGGTGTTTTTTGTAGTTTCTAGTTTCTAGTTAATAGCTCGTAGTTTCTAGTTTGTTTAGACTGATAGTGTAAATAAATACGATAATACAATAAAACCTTCACTGTGCTGGAAGCCTGCCTTTATTCTCACGCTGTGCATAAGCTCTAAATTTGCTTCTGAATGGTCAGGTGTTTTTTAAATGTGGGAAAAGACATATATGGAGTTTGTGGCATGGTCTGGAAGTGGGCAAAGGTCTTCTGACCTTGGTGCCTCCAGGCCAAAACCTCTAGTGGAGAGACAGGCTGGCAGCAGTGACTAGAGGAGCAGAGTGGGGCAAAATGGAGCAGAGCAGTGGTGTCAGTGCAGGGCATGCTGCTGTGGCTGTGGTTGTGTTGCAGCTCTTGGGAAAGGTTGGGAGTGTCTGTGCTGCTGTGGGCAGAGGGGGAGGGAGCCGGGCTTCTCCACAGGCTCGGGCACAGGTGAGCGTCCAGTGGGAAGGCAAGTTCTGCCACGAGAACTAAGGCCAACATGTGGGAGTGAAGACTTGTGCAGTTTGGAGCTGCGTGAGCCACTGTGGAGGCCTGTGGGCCTGCAGGAGGACTTCTTGGGGCTATGCCCTGGAAGAATGTCCTTTAGATTTTAACCTTTCCCTTATCTTGTCCCCTAGACTTTAAACTCTCCCATGGACTCCGGTTTTTTGTTTCAAGGTACGTTTGATACATTATTAGTATATAATATATAGATATAGATATAATATATAGATATTGTATAGATATCTATATATATAGATATATAGTCATCATATAGTGATGATTCAAAATCATTTACTGTGCGATGTTTTGTGGCAATTGACAGTATATTTGATGATCATTTAAATTTAAATTTTAGTTGCACAATATTTAACAGACTTCCTTTTCCAGTTTTCGTATTCATCCGCCACGTCCCTGTACCCACTATCCTTGAGAAGGACAGGACTGGAGATGGAACCTGCTCAAGAGCAGAGGCCAGCCACCAGCCATCTGCCATCTGCCCTTCTTTTCCGTGCCCTTGCCAGGAGGGCACTGGCCATGCCTCCCCAGATTCTACCCTAACCCACTTTGTGACAGGCCTCAACCCTGCTCCTGCTTTCCTGTTGTATTAGCAGTACCCGATTGTGGAGTTGTGTTTTTATACTTTATTGTATTTTCATTGTATTTCGATTTTAAAATGGTTTATCCCCTTGAACCCCTCTGTGCCCCTTTGGTTTATCCCTAGTTTTCCCATCCCTCCTCAAGTGTCCATCACCCTCTAAGTACAGAGACATTCCCCTGTCTCCTCCCAGATGCCTTGTCCGTCACTCGGTGTGCCTTCCCTTACATCTTGAAGCTTCCATCCAGAGCGTCAGGTGATTGGGTGAGGGCCTGGGGCCCCTTCCCCTTTCCTCCCTCATTGGATACCCTCATTGTCAGTTTGTACAAGAGTCACTCCTTACTGTTTTCTCATTGGCGAGTCAGTTCTCCTCCTTCTCTGTATTTAATTGGTGGTTTGCACCTCTCTGGTGCTCTTGTCAGCAGGTTGTGTTCAGGTGCAGTTGGGCTCTTTGCCGCCTCCATAAAGCTTTGGAGTTCTACCCCTGACAAGAAACTCTTTGTTATTCGCCAGTGGGATCAGCTACGCCTTGGGAGCAATGGAGGCACTCCCAAAAGCCCATCCAGGTCCAGCAGGGAGTGCTTCTTGCTGCCCTACTCGCCCCTTGGAGAGCTAGCTGGGGCTGAGTGGACTGGAGATCAGTGGTTGGGGGCGAGGACGCGGCAGATGGTGGCAGCAGCGACGGTGATGGGTGTCTCTCCCTGCAGAGCTCTGTTTGGCACTGCCGCTACCATCAGTCTGCCACGCTGGGCGTGCGCGTGGGAATCGGATCTGCCGCTCCACTGCCTCTTCCTACCACCCTGCTGGGCTCCACTGGGCTTGGCTGGAGTCCCTTTTGGCTTGGCTGAACTCACTTGGTATCAGTGTCACCACTCTGGACTGCACTGTTCTGCTGGAGCGGAAAAACAGTCCCACGTGCCACCCTGGCCCTGATGGTTTCAGTTGTGTGTCAGAGCTGTCACTTCCGTGCCACTCATCTCAACCCCGTGGCCTAAAAAATACTGTGGAAGGACAGAACTGGCAGGGAAATGGTGGTGGTGCTTTGGTCCCAAGGCCTCTCTGCTAGAGGGAGCCAGAAAGAAGGATCCCCCTTGCATTTGTGGTCATGGCATTTCCTTGCTGAAATCACACCCATGGCTGTGATGTAAAATGAATAAACAGTGCTGAAAGATCCATGACCTGGTCTCTGTAGCTAGGAGAAACCTCTAAATGTAATTGAAGTAGTGCTTCTCCTTGTTTGCTGCTTTCCTGAACTGAGCAAGGTCCAACTAGAAGAAGCCTTCTGGTTTTTGCTCAGAAGCATTAGTGGCCAAAGAGCACTGATGTGGTTCCTCACATCCCGCTCCCTTCTCAGTGCTCAATTTCTCCGGGTGGGCTGTAGGGGATTAGTGTGTTCTTGGAGTTACTCTTAGATGCCTTGAGCAGTAGCTTATGGACTAGGAGGGCTTTTTGTCTTGCTTTGTAGCAGAGGAGAGCTTTGCAGGCTTTTTTTGGCCTGAGCTGTAGGGAAGATCTGGTTCCCTGCACTCTGTGAGTTCACAAACCAGCCCAGGGTGGCTGCTATTGTGATGTCAGGGGCCGCATCCCAGCGTTGCCAAGGCAAAGTTGCTGTGCCCAGGCCCGGCAGGGCTCAGTGAGCAGAGCAGCTCTGTGGCACGCTGGCTGCAGGCGGAACCTGCTGATCGCCGAGGTCTCTGCCAGCAGGACTCGCAGGATTTTTGGTTTTTCCCCGCAGGCGTTGTCTGGTGCAGACTTGGGCAGCGCTGCTCAGGCCATGGAGAGAGTGTGTGCTGCAGTTTGCACGGCTTTCTCCGTGGCCTATTCTGGGTACTTTTTCACCCAGCTGGCACGTTAGTGGACTGTTTTGTGCAGTGTGGCATATGGACACCAAAATGCCACCAAGAGGCCTTGAGTTGGGTAAAGCTGCTGTCAGCAGCTGCAGCTAAGAAGGGGGTGTCTCTAGCCAGAGGGGCCTGGGCAGCATTTGTAATGTAGCCTGCAGGGGCTCCGCTCCTCCCGTGGCATAGCCTGTGCCCATGGGGTCTGGAATCTCCTCAGTTTGCTGGCTCAAGCCAGACAACTTCCCAGGAGGACTGGGAGAGCTTGGCAGGAGTCCTTGGAAAAGCTGTGCACTGCTCTCCAGCACTGAGGGAAAGTCTCTCAGTTCAAGTCTTCTTGTCTGCATTCCCTCATCCCAGCATGTGCCGGTGGAACTTGACACTTCCTGATTGCTAAAAGAGCTATTACTTCTGGGGTAAAATCACGGGATCAGCTTGGAAAAGGCCTCTGAGATGGACATTTCAGAGCAGTTCTTGTATGCTCCTGAACCCGGAGCTGTTCCTGCGCTGTGTCACCACAGAACTGCCACCATGGCTAAAGGGGACTTGGGTGAAGCTTTGTTGGGGAAGGGTTTTCAGTAAGCTCATGGCAATTGCTGCATGCAATCCCTTCAGAAACCTGAAGTCCAGGGAAGAGAGGAGCTGTAGCTCCTGCTGGGTGGGGTGGGGCAGAAGCTGGAATGCCTGTTGCAGAACCACTGGGACTTTCTCAGTCTCGAGTTTCTATGGGTTGAGAGGCCAAAGAGGACAAAGGGTAGACACGAGGCAGTAGTTTGTGCTGTTGCCTTGCTGTGTGACACAAGGGTTGCTGCTGGAGTGATGGAGTGAAAGCAGAATGCTCTGTCCTTGGTTGCTGACTATTTGGTGGGCTTGCCCAGCACAGGCAGTTTCCTTACAGCATCTGCTTCTTTTTCCCTTTTGTCTTGCAGGTCACATCACCCGTGCCTGGAGAGAATCCGCTCCTTGGGTGAGTGGGAAAGGAACCTTTGACGTTGGTAGCATTTGACAATTGTGGAGCAAGCTGTGAGTTGGGCTTGGTGCAGTCCAGTGCCAGCCTGGTTGGATGGATGAAAGAACAGTCCAGGCTCTTTGCAGCAGCAGCAGCAGCAGCAGCAGCAGCAGCAGCAGCAGCAGCAGCAGCAGCAGCAGCAGCAGCAGAATCTGCAGGAGGAGTTGGATCCCAGGCTGTTTCTCCAGTTCCTTTTCAGAGCTTTTAAGCAGCTGAAAGTGGGGTTGCTTGGTCCTTGAAGCCATGATGGAAGTTCTCCTGTACAAGAGAGTGCAGTCCCATCTAACTGGCCCATTTGACTTGAGTTTGAACAATTAGAATGCCATTTCTCTGCAGATGATTTCTCCTTAGTGCATCTGGCTCCAGAGCTGAATAGAGAGGTTCCCTGTCCCTGACACTGCTGTCTATCTGCAGAGCCCAAAACAGACCTCTGAGCCTCCTCTGGATGCATGTCTTCCTGAAGAAGAGACCAAAGGGGAGGAAGATTCCCACCAAAGTGCACCTGCTGCCACTGCAGGGCCTGAGCATCCAGCATCAGTAAGTGGCAGCTCTGGCTAGTCCTGTGGCTGGAGCAAAGCAGAGCTGCAAGTTTCTGAGCAGACAGCACCTGCCCTGCCTGGCTGAAGATGCTGAGGACTGGAATCTTTCCAGCTCTCCCAGAGCACTTCCCCCAGCCTGTGAGGCCGGGAGAAGGGGTGTGGAACTTGGACGTTTAGGCATCACTTCCCTACTGTTCTGACAGGGGCTGGGAATTTTTCTCAGCAAGAGACAAGAGGTAGCACTAGGATATCTTTGGATGCTCCTGGGGTACAAGTGAGGCCCTCTGTGCCCAGGGGCTGTGCAGGCTCCTTGTCCCCAGTGAAGAGAGTGAAAAAGTGCAGTTCACAGCCTTGCAGGATATGAGGAGACACTGTCCCCAGGAGGGACCTGGGTCTCCCCACAGAACAGCCAAAGTCAGCAGCTAAAGGAACAGCTGAGATGCAGCGGGGCCTGTAGCTGAAGAGACGTAAGGCTCTGAATGACAGGTTCTTTCCTGACCCTGCTGCTGCTGTCTGTGCACAGAGCACAAGGGCAGCGCCAGCACCTGCTCCGGCTGCCTCTGCACCCGAGGAAGAGGCTGAAGAGGAGGAAGGTGCCAATGAACCTGCTGCTGCTGTCAGCCCCCGGCCTGAGCAGCCAGCATCAGTAAGTGCCTGTTTGGGTTAGCAGTGTATTTGGTGACATTTTGTCCCTCATGTAAAAGCAGGGTTTGGGTTCGGGGCCTTGAGCTGGAGAAGTGGGCTGCAAAAGCTGAGAGGTGAAGAGCCCTGGATGTGGCCAGCAGCATCTTCCTCAGGGCTTGCATTTGAAATGAGATCAGAGGGGCATCTCTGCCAGGCACATTTGTGACCCAAATTAATTTCTTGTCCCAGAGCTCCAGCTCCTCTGTCGTGGCACCTGCACAAGCTGCAGCTGAAGAAGCCTCCAGCGCCCAAGCTGGAAACTCAAGCAGGAGCAGCTCGTGCACCTGGAGCACGACTAGTTCCTCTGGCAGCAGGGAGCTGCTGGGAGAGAGGACAGAAGATAAGTGCCTGGCCATGCTGAGTACGTCCTTTGTGACCCTTGTGTGCCGCAGCAGTGCCTGGTGTGTGTGTGCGTGTGTCAGCAAGAGCTGTCCCAGCTCCTGTTCCTCCTCAGCTGAGTGCCAGCTCCTGAGGCCTCCCCACAGGAGCTGTTGCTGTGCTCTGAGGTGGGGAGGGATCTCTGGGCTGCTGCTCCTGCCTCGGAGAGCAGCTGGGCCTGGTTTGGCCTTGCCTGAGCTTCCCTCTAGGCAAAAGGCAGAGCAGAGATTGTTTCTGGCTGAGCAGGAGGCTGTGACCGAGCAAATGAGGAGGCCTCCAGGAGCTCCTGTGGGGTCCAGCTCCTGTGGGGCAAGGCCAAGGTCATCTTCAGAGCTCAGCCTGTCCTAAAAGCTGAGGGACCTCATTCCTAAGGCCCATCACAGTAGGGTAGAACATCAGCTGCTGCTTTTGAGTGGCAGAAGGGCATTGTTTAGGCAAAGTCCTGCTTCAAGCTGGAGTTCTTAGCTCTGCTGGAGGCACTTTGCAATATTCTTCCTCTTCTGGAAAGGGCAGCTGTTGATAAAAATGGATTGCAGAAGCCAAGATGCCTTGCATGTTTGCAAGGATTAAATCTTTTGTTGAATGTCCCAGAGTGTTCATTGCCCGAACAGAAAGGTTGTGTTTGTCCTGCTGCCTGCCTTAATATCTGTAGGCAACAATCACTTCTCCTGCTTACACTTTTCTGATCCCTGTCTCCTCTGACTGTTTCTTGATGTGCTTAGATTTTAGTTTAGACTTCTAGTTTTGGACAGGCCATCTGTGCTGCAGGGCTGCTTGTCCTGCTGCTGTTGTTTTTTAGGTGGTGGCGGTGTGGTGGTGGTGTTGTTTCCTGAGGGAGTGAGTTGAAAGGGCGCAGTGTCCCAGAGAGTGGGGCTGCCTTTCTGATCTGCTGCACGGTGGGATCTCTTTTGAAGGGAGTATCTTTCCTTGGGATTTTTACAGAGATGCTGGTGAGCGAGGGAGATCCTGAGGCTAAATACACAGAACTGGAAACAATTGGCAGAGGGTGAGTGCAGCCACAGTTCTTTCCATTTACTGTTTGTCCCTGGACTTTTTTCCTCTTGTACTGTGGATTCCTGCACTTGCAGGGACTAAAGGACTTCTTCTTTCTCTGCGGCCGTTTTGTTTCTAGGGGTTTTGGCACGGTGTGCATGGCAGTGGAGACTGCCACAGGAGAAGAGGTAAGCGTCAAGCAGCGCCACAGCTTCTGCAGAACTGTTTTAGGACAGCATTTGATCTGTCATGTCTGGAAGAGTTTGCTTTGTTGCTGTGAAAGGGAGAATGCCAGTGGAATGATCAAGCCCCCTAGAGGTTGTCCAGCAGTTTTGCTCCATTTTTCTGGCAGAAATTGACTTTCTGCTTGCAAGAGGTGTGTGAATGAAAATGGGGATGATCAAGTAAAGCCATGGGGGAAGTCTGTGGGAACGGTGAGTGTTGTTAGAGCTTTGAGGTGGACAGCATAGACCATGTTTCTGCCAGGTTTCCAAGGCAAAGGCTATCTGGCTCTTTGTCCTGGGAGGTGCCCAAGCAAGCGGTCTGATGTCCAGCCACAAGGCAGCTTGGCCCAGCCCAGCTCTGTCACCCCATCATCACTGTCTCCGTGTTCCCCTGGTGGTTCTGTGCCACCAACTTTGGTTCATGTTTTCCATGTTGTTTTAGGTGGCCATAAAGAAAATTAGTCTCCTGGAAGAGAGCAACAGCGAGGTGTGCCTGAATGAAATCCAGATCATGCGTGGCAATAAGAATGCCAATCTTGTGACCTTTGTAGACAGGTGAGTGGTTCTGCTGTTCTGCCATGAAAGGTCATTCACATCCTGCAAGCCAGAAGTTCAACCACTCCTTTGGTGGCTGGCAGAGGATGGAGCTGTTAATTCCTGCTTCTGGGCTGATCTACAGCGTCCTGGGAGGAGATTGCATTGGGGCTGCATTCATCTTTGCTGGCATACCTAGTTTGAAGTGTGCTTTCAAAGACCGGCCTTGGCCCTGTCTCACTGGGCCAACAGCCTCAAAGTTCCTGTCCTCTCTCCACATGGTTTCATTTGTTTTGGCAATTGATTTTTTCCCACTGGTCTCCAGTGCTGACAAAGCGCTGTAGATTGTATTTCCCTTGGCCTGTTGCATTGGTGTGGATACCAAGCAGCCTTTAGACTGCATAGAGTTCAAGCCCTGCAGAGCAGTGTGAATGACTATTCCTCCTGTCTTCCTCTGAGAGAGACACAGGAGCAAGAATCCATCAGGTCATGTAAGTGCACACCTTCATCTCCAGGCTGTTGTTTCCTCCTTTCAGCTACCTGGTGGATGAGGAACTCTGGCTGGTGATGGAATACATGGACGGAGGTTCTTTACACGATGTCATTAGGGAGACTCATATGGCAGAAGGAGAGATAGCAGCTGTCTCTCGGGAGGTAAGGGATGGCGCTTGTGCTTCCCATGGCTTGGTCGGGACGGCCCTTCCAAATGGGTGATAAGGAGAGGAGAGATTTCCCCTTCCAAGCTTCCTTTCTGCATTTCTCTTATGCCTGGCAGTAGCAAGAGCAGATGAAGTGCCTGCCAATGTGCCTGCCCTTCTTCTAGTGTGTTGGTGTTTGCCTCTCTAAAGCTTTGCCTGGAGGCTGTGAGTGCTGCATTCCTTCCCCACAAGAGCAAAGTGGCTGGTGGCACCATGTTGAGCAAGTGGCAAAGACAAAGACATCCTCACAGGACCCTCACAGAGCTCAGCCTCAAAGGAGAGCCTTGCACCCCAAGTGGTGTTTGCAAAAGCAGACACTGTTGTCTGGCTGCAGAGAGTACAGGCACTGCAGCTGCGCACCTTGAGTCTGTGTTTGCAGGGCACTGGCCAGAGCAACAACTGCCCTTTCCCTTTCAAAAGCAAACAGCCACGCCCTTAGAAAAGCTCTGCTGTCCTCGTGTTGGAGCAGCCAGCTCTGCTGCCTTTGCCAGCAGCCTGGCCTGCCCTGGCTCCGCATCCCCCAGGAAGTCAGTCTTGCAGGTGTGCCACTGCCCTGCTTGTGGGACGCAATCCACTCAGGCTCGTGTTCCTTTTTCCTCTCTCAGTGCCTGCAAGGCCTGGATTTCCTTCACTCCAAGCAAGTGATCCACCGAGACATCAAAAGCCACAACATTCTCCTGGGCTTGGACGGCTCTGTCAAGTTGGGTGGGTGTTGCTGGCCAGGCTCAGCCGTGGCGGGCTGCGGTGTGGGGCTGCCTTTGGGTGCTGCCGCTTCCCTGGTGCCTGTGGCAGTGCAGGCTGCCCTGCTGCGAGCGCAGAGCACAGCCACAAGGTGCAGGGAGCTGTAGCTGGGCAGAAGGGGTCAGGAGTGCCTTTGGCTTGTGTGTGTCCCTTCCCCAGCAAGGCAGCAGCAGTCTAATAGCTTCAGGGGACTAAAAGCCACTGCCTGAAGTCGGGGGCTTTTGCAAAGTGGCCAATTGCGTATTTCCTCAGCTGCAGGCGCGAGGAATGGCAGCATGCCCCTGGTAGAGCTGGATTCCACACTGCCTTCTTAGACATTGATTCAGTGGGGAATTCTTTTCTTTGCTTTCCTTTTTCACGCTGGTTTCATCTGAGTGTTTTTTCTCCTCAGCTGATTTTGGCCTTGCTGCTCAGCTCACCGCTGAGCAGAGCAAACGAAGATCAGCTGTTGGGACTACGCACTGGATGGCGCCAGAAATTTTTACAAGGAAGCCCTACGGCCCCAAAGTGGACATCTGGTCCTTTGGCATTGTGGGGATCGAGATGGTGGAAGGAGCACCTCCTTACCTGATGAACACCTCCCGCACGGTACGCTGCAACTACCCTCAGATGCTCCTGTCACTCTGACTAAATCTACTCCCATTCTGCTGCCTGGGAAGCTTGCTAACACCTGACAATGATAGGTGCCAGACTGCATAGTCTTTTATGCTTCTTGCCCAGATTATCCCCTTGGCATTTCATCATGAATAGCACAAGAAAATCACAATGCCTTTTCCTTGATGGAAGCTTTGCCTAAGAGAGCAGTGAGCAGCTTTACCTAAAGGAGCAGTGAGCTGCATTTTATGGGAGGAATCCTTGGAAATAGTAAAGTTAGATTAAAGTCTGTCTTCCACCTCGCCTGTAGAGCTGGTGTCAGTGCTGAGAGAAGCAAAGTGTGCTGCCGCTGATGGAGTTGCTCCTAATTCCATCAGCCAATGAAATCAGGGGTCAAGGCAAGAGCCTTTGCATGTTGGACTGGCTACGGCTGCCTCTGGCTTTGGGTTCTTTTAGTAGGAGTAGGAAAGGTATCTCCCTCCCTCTGGCAGGGAGTAAAGAGCCACTGGGGAGTGGAGCTTGTCCAGTGGGGTCTGTGTGAGCAGTTTGGCGTGTGAAGGAGACAGGTGGAGCGTGGCATTTCCTTCTTCTCCAGGTTCAGCAGCTGATAAGCACCAGGGGCACCCCGAAGCTGCAGAAGCCCAGGCAACAGTCGGCTTGGCTGCGAGACTTTCTGTGCTGCTGCCTGGAGACGGACGAGGACAGGCGCTGGTCTGCCCAGGAACTTCTGCAGGTAAAAGGCAAAGCGGCTGCCGGGTGCGCCGGCCGCCCGCTGCCAGTGGCTCCTCGTCTGCTCAAGTCCAAGGCGGCAGATGGGCCCTGCTCCTGAGAATCTCCAGTCTGGGGGCTTTTCAAAGGAAAACAGAGGAGAATCCTGGCCTGGTATGGGTTGGAAGGAGCCTTTCCAGGTCGCCTAGACCAAATCTCCTTCAGCTGAAGCCATCTGGGTTAATGGAATTGTGGGATTGGGAACCATGTTTGGCTCATGTAGCATGGTCCTGGATGTGGAGACAGAGGTTCACAGAATGCCCTCCTTTGTGTATCTTTCTGCTTGCCAGAGAAAGCCAGTTTCAGCCTGAGAGGGGAGTAGAAATTAATGTCTTCTTTTTCTCTTTGGGCAGCATCCTTTTGTAACCTCAGCCAAGCCGACCTCCAGCCTGACGCCTCTGATCATGGCAACGCAGCAGTTTATGGCCGACAGGAGATACTAGCCCTGCAAGAGGCCATTGGTGTTTTTTGTAGTTTCTAGTTTCTAGTTAATAGCTCGTAGTTTCTAGTTTGTTTAGACTGATAGTGTAAATAAATACGATAATACAATAAAACCTTCACTGTGCTGGAAGCCTGCCTTTATTCTCACGCTGTGCATAAGCTCTAAATTTGCTTCTGAATGGTCAGGTGTTTTTTAAATGTGGGAAAAGACATATATGGAGTTTGTGGCATGGTCTGGAAGTGGGCAAAGGTCTTCTGACCTTGGTGCCTCCAGGCCAAAACCTCTAGTGGAGAGACAGGCTGGCAGCAGTGACTAGAGGAGCAGAGTGGGGCAAAATGGAGCAGAGCAGTGGTGTCAGTGCAGGGCATGCTGCTGTGGCTGTGGTTGTGTTGCAGCTCTTGGGAAAGGTTGGGAGTGTCTGTGCTGCTGTGGGCAGAGGGGGAGGGAGCCGGGCTTCTCCACAGGCTCGGGCACAGGTGAGCGTCCAGTGGGAAGGCAAGTTCTGCCACGAGAACTAAGGCCAACATGTGGGAGTGAAGACTTGTGCAGTTTGGAGCTGCGTGAGCCACTGTGGAGGCCTGTGGGCCTGCAGGAGGACTTCTTGGGGCTATGCCCTGGAAGAATGTCCTTTAGATTTTAACCTTTCCCTTATCTTGTCCCCTAGACTTTAAACTCTCCCATGGACTCCGGTTTTTTGTTTCAAGGTACGTTTGATACATTATTAGTATATAATATATAGATATAGATATAATATATAGATATTGTATAGATATCTATATATATAGATATATAGTCATCATATAGTGATGATTCAAAATCATTTACTGTGCGATGTTTTGTGGCAATTGACAGTATATTTGATGATCATTTAAATTTAAATTTTAGTTGCACAATATTTAACAGACTTCCTTTTCCAGTTTTCGTATTCATCCGCCACGTCCCTGTACCCACTATCCTTGAGAAGGACAGGACTGGAGATGGAACCTGCTCAAGAGCAGAGGCCAGCCACCAGCCATCTGCCATCTGCCCTTCTTTTCCGTGCCCTTGCCAGGAGGGCACTGGCCATGCCTCCCCAGATTCTACCCTAACCCACTTTGTGACAGGCCTCAACCCTGCTCCTGCTTTCCTGTTGTATTAGCAGTACCCGATTGTGGAGTTGTGTTTTTATACTTTATTGTATTTTCATTGTATTTCGATTTTAAAATGGTTTATCCCCTTGAACCCCTCTGTGCCCCTTTGGTTTATCCCTAGTTTTCCCATCCCTCCTCAAGTGTCCATCACCCTCTAAGTACAGAGACATTCCCCTGTCTCCTCCCAGATGCCTTGTCCGTCACTCGGTGTGCCTTCCCTTACATCTTGAAGCTTCCATCCAGAGCGTCAGGTGATTGGGTGAGGGCCTGGGGCCCCTTCCCCTTTCCTCCCTCATTGGATACCCTCATTGTCAGTTTGTACAAGAGTCACTCCTTACTGTTTTCTCATTGGCGAGTCAGTTCTCCTCCTTCTCTGTATTTAATTGGTGGTTTGCACCTCTCTGGTGCTCTTGTCAGCAGGTTGTGTTCAGGTGCAGTTGGGCTCTTTGCCGCCTCCATAAAGCTTTGGAGTTCTACCCCTGACAAGAAACTCTTTGTTATTCGCCAGTGGGATCAGCTACGCCTTGGGAGCAATGGAGGCACTCCCAAAAGCCCATCCAGGTCCAGCAGGGAGTGCTTCTTGCTGCCCTACTCGCCCCTTGGAGAGCTAGCTGGGGCTGAGTGGACTGGAGATCAGTGGTTGGGGGCGAGGACGCGGCAGATGGTGGCAGCAGCGACGGTGATGGGTGTCTCTCCCTGCAGAGCTCTGTTTGGCACTGCCGCTACCATCAGTCTGCCACGCTGGGCGTGCGCGTGGGAATCGGATCTGCCGCTCCACTGCCTCTTCCTACCACCCTGCTGGGCTCCACTGGGCTTGGCTGGAGTCCCTTTTGGCTTGGCTGAACTCACTTGGTATCAGTGTCACCACTCTGGACTGCACTGTTCTGCTGGAGCGGAAAAACAGTCCCACGTGCCACCCTGGCCCTGATGGTTTCAGTTGTGTGTCAGAGCTGTCACTTCCGTGCCACTCATCTCAACCCCGTGGCCTAAAAAATACTGTGGAAGGACAGAACTGGCAGGGAAATGGTGGTGGTGCTTTGGTCCCAAGGCCTCTCTGCTAGAGGGAGCCAGAAAGAAGGATCCCCCTTGCATTTGTGGTCATGGCATTTCCTTGCTGAAATCACACCCATGGCTGTGATGTAAAATGAATAAACAGTGCTGAAAGATCCATGACCTGGTCTCTGTAGCTAGGAGAAACCTCTAAATGTAATTGAAGTAGTGCTTCTCCTTGTTTGCTGCTTTCCTGAACTGAGCAAGGTCCAACTAGAAGAAGCCTTCTGGTTTTTGCTCAGAAGCATTAGTGGCCAAAGAGCACTGATGTGGTTCCTCACATCCCGCTCCCTTCTCAGTGCTCAATTTCTCCGGGTGGGCTGTAGGGGATTAGTGTGTTCTTGGAGTTACTCTTAGATGCCTTGAGCAGTAGCTTATGGACTAGGAGGGCTTTTTGTCTTGCTTTGTAGCAGAGGAGAGCTTTGCAGGCTTTTTTTGGCCTGAGCTGTAGGGAAGATCTGGTTCCCTGCACTCTGTGAGTTCACAAACCAGCCCAGGGTGGCTGCTATTGTGATGTCAGGGGCCGCATCCCAGCGTTGCCAAGGCAAAGTTGCTGTGCCCAGGCCCGGCAGGGCTCAGTGAGCAGAGCAGCTCTGTGGCACGCTGGCTGCAGGCGGAACCTGCTGATCGCCGAGGTCTCTGCCAGCAGGACTCGCAGGATTTTTGGTTTTTCCCCGCAGGCGTTGTCTGGTGCAGACTTGGGCAGCGCTGCTCAGGCCATGGAGAGAGTGTGTGCTGCAGTTTGCACGGCTTTCTCCGTGGCCTATTCTGGGTACTTTTTCACCCAGCTGGCACGTTAGTGGACTGTTTTGTGCAGTGTGGCATATGGACACCAAAATGCCACCAAGAGGCCTTGAGTTGGGTAAAGCTGCTGTCAGCAGCTGCAGCTAAGAAGGGGGTGTCTCTAGCCAGAGGGGCCTGGGCAGCATTTGTAATGTAGCCTGCAGGGGCTCCGCTCCTCCCGTGGCATAGCCTGTGCCCATGGGGTCTGGAATCTCCTCAGTTTGCTGGCTCAAGCCAGACAACTTCCCAGGAGGACTGGGAGAGCTTGGCAGGAGTCCTTGGAAAAGCTGTGCACTGCTCTCCAGCACTGAGGGAAAGTCTCTCAGTTCAAGTCTTCTTGTCTGCATTCCCTCATCCCAGCATGTGCCGGTGGAACTTGACACTTCCTGATTGCTAAAAGAGCTATTACTTCTGGGGTAAAATCACGGGATCAGCTTGGAAAAGGCCTCTGAGATGGACATTTCAGAGCAGTTCTTGTATGCTCCTGAACCCGGAGCTGTTCCTGCGCTGTGTCACCACAGAACTGCCACCATGGCTAAAGGGGACTTGGGTGAAGCTTTGTTGGGGAAGGGTTTTCAGTAAGCTCATGGCAATTGCTGCATGCAATCCCTTCAGAAACCTGAAGTCCAGGGAAGAGAGGAGCTGTAGCTCCTGCTGGGTGGGGTGGGGCAGAAGCTGGAATGCCTGTTGCAGAACCACTGGGACTTTCTCAGTCTCGAGTTTCTATGGGTTGAGAGGCCAAAGAGGACAAAGGGTAGACACGAGGCAGTAGTTTGTGCTGTTGCCTTGCTGTGTGACACAAGGGTTGCTGCTGGAGTGATGGAGTGAAAGCAGAATGCTCTGTCCTTGGTTGCTGACTATTTGGTGGGCTTGCCCAGCACAGGCAGTTTCCTTACAGCATCTGCTTCTTTTTCCCTTTTGTCTTGCAGGTCACATCACCCGTGCCTGGAGAGAATCCGCTCCTTGGGTGAGTGGGAAAGGAACCTTTGACGTTGGTAGCATTTGACAATTGTGGAGCAAGCTGTGAGTTGGGCTTGGTGCAGTCCAGTGCCAGCCTGGTTGGATGGATGAAAGAACAGTCCAGGCTCTTTGCAGCAGCAGCAGCAGCAGCAGCAGCAGCAGCAGCAGCAGCAGCAGCAGCAGCAGCAGCAGCAGCAGAATCTGCAGGAGGAGTTGGATCCCAGGCTGTTTCTCCAGTTCCTTTTCAGAGCTTTTAAGCAGCTGAAAGTGGGGTTGCTTGGTCCTTGAAGCCATGATGGAAGTTCTCCTGTACAAGAGAGTGCAGTCCCATCTAACTGGCCCATTTGACTTGAGTTTGAACAATTAGAATGCCATTTCTCTGCAGATGATTTCTCCTTAGTGCATCTGGCTCCAGAGCTGAATAGAGAGGTTCCCTGTCCCTGACACTGCTGTCTATCTGCAGAGCCCAAAACAGACCTCTGAGCCTCCTCTGGATGCATGTCTTCCTGAAGAAGAGACCAAAGGGGAGGAAGATTCCCACCAAAGTGCACCTGCTGCCACTGCAGGGCCTGAGCATCCAGCATCAGTAAGTGGCAGCTCTGGCTAGTCCTGTGGCTGGAGCAAAGCAGAGCTGCAAGTTTCTGAGCAGACAGCACCTGCCCTGCCTGGCTGAAGATGCTGAGGACTGGAATCTTTCCAGCTCTCCCAGAGCACTTCCCCCAGCCTGTGAGGCCGGGAGAAGGGGTGTGGAACTTGGACGTTTAGGCATCACTTCCCTACTGTTCTGACAGGGGCTGGGAATTTTTCTCAGCAAGAGACAAGAGGTAGCACTAGGATATCTTTGGATGCTCCTGGGGTACAAGTGAGGCCCTCTGTGCCCAGGGGCTGTGCAGGCTCCTTGTCCCCAGTGAAGAGAGTGAAAAAGTGCAGTTCACAGCCTTGCAGGATATGAGGAGACACTGTCCCCAGGAGGGACCTGGGTCTCCCCACAGAACAGCCAAAGTCAGCAGCTAAAGGAACAGCTGAGATGCAGCGGGGCCTGTAGCTGAAGAGACGTAAGGCTCTGAATGACAGGTTCTTTCCTGACCCTGCTGCTGCTGTCTGTGCACAGAGCACAAGGGCAGCGCCAGCACCTGCTCCGGCTGCCTCTGCACCCGAGGAAGAGGCTGAAGAGGAGGAAGGTGCCAATGAACCTGCTGCTGCTGTCAGCCCCCGGCCTGAGCAGCCAGCATCAGTAAGTGCCTGTTTGGGTTAGCAGTGTATTTGGTGACATTTTGTCCCTCATGTAAAAGCAGGGTTTGGGTTCGGGGCCTTGAGCTGGAGAAGTGGGCTGCAAAAGCTGAGAGGTGAAGAGCCCTGGATGTGGCCAGCAGCATCTTCCTCAGGGCTTGCATTTGAAATGAGATCAGAGGGGCATCTCTGCCAGGCACATTTGTGACCCAAATTAATTTCTTGTCCCAGAGCTCCAGCTCCTCTGTCGTGGCACCTGCACAAGCTGCAGCTGAAGAAGCCTCCAGCGCCCAAGCTGGAAACTCAAGCAGGAGCAGCTCGTGCACCTGGAGCACGACTAGTTCCTCTGGCAGCAGGGAGCTGCTGGGAGAGAGGACAGAAGATAAGTGCCTGGCCATGCTGAGTACGTCCTTTGTGACCCTTGTGTGCCGCAGCAGTGCCTGGTGTGTGTGTGCGTGTGTCAGCAAGAGCTGTCCCAGCTCCTGTTCCTCCTCAGCTGAGTGCCAGCTCCTGAGGCCTCCCCACAGGAGCTGTTGCTGTGCTCTGAGGTGGGGAGGGATCTCTGGGCTGCTGCTCCTGCCTCGGAGAGCAGCTGGGCCTGGTTTGGCCTTGCCTGAGCTTCCCTCTAGGCAAAAGGCAGAGCAGAGATTGTTTCTGGCTGAGCAGGAGGCTGTGACCGAGCAAATGAGGAGGCCTCCAGGAGCTCCTGTGGGGTCCAGCTCCTGTGGGGCAAGGCCAAGGTCATCTTCAGAGCTCAGCCTGTCCTAAAAGCTGAGGGACCTCATTCCTAAGGCCCATCACAGTAGGGTAGAACATCAGCTGCTGCTTTTGAGTGGCAGAAGGGCATTGTTTAGGCAAAGTCCTGCTTCAAGCTGGAGTTCTTAGCTCTGCTGGAGGCACTTTGCAATATTCTTCCTCTTCTGGAAAGGGCAGCTGTTGATAAAAATGGATTGCAGAAGCCAAGATGCCTTGCATGTTTGCAAGGATTAAATCTTTTGTTGAATGTCCCAGAGTGTTCATTGCCCGAACAGAAAGGTTGTGTTTGTCCTGCTGCCTGCCTTAATATCTGTAGGCAACAATCACTTCTCCTGCTTACACTTTTCTGATCCCTGTCTCCTCTGACTGTTTCTTGATGTGCTTAGATTTTAGTTTAGACTTCTAGTTTTGGACAGGCCATCTGTGCTGCAGGGCTGCTTGTCCTGCTGCTGTTGTTTTTTAGGTGGTGGCGGTGTGGTGGTGGTGTTGTTTCCTGAGGGAGTGAGTTGAAAGGGCGCAGTGTCCCAGAGAGTGGGGCTGCCTTTCTGATCTGCTGCACGGTGGGATCTCTTTTGAAGGGAGTATCTTTCCTTGGGATTTTTACAGAGATGCTGGTGAGCGAGGGAGATCCTGAGGCTAAATACACAGAACTGGAAACAATTGGCAGAGGGTGAGTGCAGCCACAGTTCTTTCCATTTACTGTTTGTCCCTGGACTTTTTTCCTCTTGTACTGTGGATTCCTGCACTTGCAGGGACTAAAGGACTTCTTCTTTCTCTGCGGCCGTTTTGTTTCTAGGGGTTTTGGCACGGTGTGCATGGCAGTGGAGACTGCCACAGGAGAAGAGGTAAGCGTCAAGCAGCGCCACAGCTTCTGCAGAACTGTTTTAGGACAGCATTTGATCTGTCATGTCTGGAAGAGTTTGCTTTGTTGCTGTGAAAGGGAGAATGCCAGTGGAATGATCAAGCCCCCTAGAGGTTGTCCAGCAGTTTTGCTCCATTTTTCTGGCAGAAATTGACTTTCTGCTTGCAAGAGGTGTGTGAATGAAAATGGGGATGATCAAGTAAAGCCATGGGGGAAGTCTGTGGGAACGGTGAGTGTTGTTAGAGCTTTGAGGTGGACAGCATAGACCATGTTTCTGCCAGGTTTCCAAGGCAAAGGCTATCTGGCTCTTTGTCCTGGGAGGTGCCCAAGCAAGCGGTCTGATGTCCAGCCACAAGGCAGCTTGGCCCAGCCCAGCTCTGTCACCCCATCATCACTGTCTCCGTGTTCCCCTGGTGGTTCTGTGCCACCAACTTTGGTTCATGTTTTCCATGTTGTTTTAGGTGGCCATAAAGAAAATTAGTCTCCTGGAAGAGAGCAACAGCGAGGTGTGCCTGAATGAAATCCAGATCATGCGTGGCAATAAGAATGCCAATCTTGTGACCTTTGTAGACAGGTGAGTGGTTCTGCTGTTCTGCCATGAAAGGTCATTCACATCCTGCAAGCCAGAAGTTCAACCACTCCTTTGGTGGCTGGCAGAGGATGGAGCTGTTAATTCCTGCTTCTGGGCTGATCTACAGCGTCCTGGGAGGAGATTGCATTGGGGCTGCATTCATCTTTGCTGGCATACCTAGTTTGAAGTGTGCTTTCAAAGACCGGCCTTGGCCCTGTCTCACTGGGCCAACAGCCTCAAAGTTCCTGTCCTCTCTCCACATGGTTTCATTTGTTTTGGCAATTGATTTTTTCCCACTGGTCTCCAGTGCTGACAAAGCGCTGTAGATTGTATTTCCCTTGGCCTGTTGCATTGGTGTGGATACCAAGCAGCCTTTAGACTGCATAGAGTTCAAGCCCTGCAGAGCAGTGTGAATGACTATTCCTCCTGTCTTCCTCTGAGAGAGACACAGGAGCCAGAATCCATCAGGTCATGTAAGTGCACACCTTCATCTCCAGGCTGTTGTTTCCTCCTTTCAGCTACCTGGTGGATGAGGAACTCTGGCTGGTGATGGAATACATGGACGGAGGTTCTTTACACGATGTCATTAGGGAGACTCATATGGCAGAAGGAGAGATAGCAGCTGTCTCTCGGGAGGTAAGGGATGGCGCTTGTGCTTCCCATGGCTTGGTCGGGACGGCCCTTCCAAATGGGTGATAAGGAGAGGAGAGATTTCCCCTTCCAAGCTTCCTTTCTGCATTTCTCTTATGCCTGGCAGTAGCAAGAGCAGATGAAGTGCCTGCCAATGTGCCTGCCCTTCTTCTAGTGTGTTGGTGTTTGCCTCTCTAAAGCTTTGCCTGGAGGCTGTGAGTGCTGCATTCCTTCCCCACAAGAGCAAAGTGGCTGGTGGCACCATGTTGAGCAAGTGGCAAAGACAAAGACATCCTCACAGGACCCTCACAGAGCTCAGCCTCAAAGGAGAGCCTTGCACCCCAAGTGGTGTTTGCAAAAGCAGACACTGTTGTCTGGCTGCAGAGAGTACAGGCACTGCAGCTGCGCACCTTGAGTCTGTGTTTGCAGGGCACTGGCCAGAGCAACAACTGCCCTTTCCCTTTCAAAAGCAAACAGCCACGCCCTTAGAAAAGCTCTGCTGTCCTCGTGTTGGAGCAGCCAGCTCTGCTGCCTTTGCCAGCAGCCTGGCCTGCCCTGGCTCCGCATCCCCCAGGAAGTCAGTCTTGCAGGTGTGCCACTGCCCTGCTTGTGGGACGCAATCCACTCAGGCTCGTGTTCCTTTTTCCTCTCTCAGTGCCTGCAAGGCCTGGATTTCCTTCACTCCAAGCAAGTGATCCACCGAGACATCAAAAGCCACAACATTCTCCTGGGCTTGGACGGCTCTGTCAAGTTGGGTGGGTGTTGCTGGCCAGGCTCAGCCGTGGCGGGCTGCGGTGTGGGGCTGCCTTTGGGTGCTGCCGCTTCCCTGGTGCCTGTGGCAGTGCAGGCTGCCCTGCTGCGAGCGCAGAGCACAGCCACAAGGTGCAGGGAGCTGTAGCTGGGCAGAAGGGGTCAGGAGTGCCTTTGGCTTGTGTGTGTCCCTTCCCCAGCAAGGCAGCAGCAGTCTAATAGCTTCAGGGGACTAAAAGCCACTGCCTGAAGTCGGGGGCTTTTGCAAAGTGGCCAATTGCGTATTTCCTCAGCTGCAGGCGCGAGGAATGGCAGCATGCCCCTGGTAGAGCTGGATTCCACACTGCCTTCTTAGACATTGATTCAGTGGGGAATTCTTTTCTTTGCTTTCCTTTTTCACGCTGGTTTCATCTGAGTGTTTTTTCTCCTCAGCTGATTTTGGCCTTGCTGCTCAGCTCACCGCTGAGCAGAGCAAACGAAGATCAGCTGTTGGGACTACGCACTGGATGGCGCCAGAAATTTTTACAAGGAAGCCCTACGGCCCCAAAGTGGACATCTGGTCCTTTGGCATTGTGGGGATCGAGATGGTGGAAGGAGCACCTCCTTACCTGATGAACACCTCCCGCACGGTACGCTGCAACTACCCTCAGATGCTCCTGTCACTCTGACTAAATCTACTCCCATTCTGCTGCCTGGGAAGCTTGCTAACACCTGACAATGATAGGTGCCAGACTGCATAGTCTTTTATGCTTCTTGCCCAGATTATCCCCTTGGCATTTCATCATGAATAGCACAAGAAAATCACAATGCCTTTTCCTTGATGGAAGCTTTGCCTAAGAGAGCAGTGAGCAGCTTTACCTAAAGGAGCAGTGAGCTGCATTTTATGGGAGGAATCCTTGGAAATAGTAAAGTTAGATTAAAGTCTGTCTTCCACCTCGCCTGTAGAGCTGGTGTCAGTGCTGAGAGAAGCAAAGTGTGCTGCCGCTGATGGAGTTGCTCCTAATTCCATCAGCCAATGAAATCAGGGGTCAAGGCAAGAGCCTTTGCATGTTGGACTGGCTACGGCTGCCTCTGGCTTTGGGTTCTTTTAGTAGGAGTAGGAAAGGTATCTCCCTCCCTCTGGCAGGGAGTAAAGAGCCACTGGGGAGTGGAGCTTGTCCAGTGGGGTCTGTGTGAGCAGTTTGGCGTGTGAAGGAGACAGGTGGAGCGTGGCATTTCCTTCTTCTCCAGGTTCAGCAGCTGATAAGCACCAGGGGCACCCCGAAGCTGCAGAAGCCCAGGCAACAGTCGGCTTGGCTGCGAGACTTTCTGTGCTGCTGCCTGGAGACGGACGAGGACAGGCGCTGGTCTGCCCAGGAACTTCTGCAGGTAAAAGGCAAAGCGGCTGCCGGGTGCGCCGGCCGCCCGCTGCCAGTGGCTCCTCGTCTGCTCAAGTCCAAGGCGGCAGATGGGCCCTGCTCCTGAGAATCTCCAGTCTGGGGGCTTTTCAAAGGAAAACAGAGGAGAACTCTGGCCTGGTATGGGTTGGAAGGAGCCTTTCCAGGTCGCCTAGACCAAATCTCATTCAGCTGAAGCCATCTGGGTTAATGGATTTGTGGGATTGGGAGCCTTGTTTGGCTCATGTAGCATGGTCCTGGATGTGGAGACAGAGGTGCACAGAATGCCCTCCTTTGTGTATCTTTCTGCTTGCCAGAGAAAGCCAGTTTCAGCCTGTGAGGTCAGTAGAAATTAATTTCTTCTTTTTCTCTTTGGGCAGCATCCTTTTGTAACCTCAGCCAAGCCGACCTCCAGCCTGACGCCTCTGATCATGGCGACGCAGCAGTTTATGGCCGACAGGAGATACTAGCCCTGCAAGAGGCCATTGGTGTTTTTTGTAGTTTCTAGTTGATAGCTCGTAGTTTCTAGTTTGTTTAGACTGATAGTGTAAATAAATACGGTAATACATAAAACCTTCACTGTGCTGGAAGCCTCCCTTTGTTCTCATGCTGTGCATAAGCTCTAAATTTGCTTCTGAATGGTCAGGTGTTTCTTAAATGTGGGAAAAGCCATCTTTGAGGTTTGTGGCATGGTCTGGAAGTGGGCAAAGGTCTTCTGACCTTGGTGCCTCCAGGCCACAACCTCTAGTGGAGAGACAGGCTGGCAGCAGTGACTAGAGGAGCAGAGTGGGGCAAAATGGAGCAGAGCAGTGGTGGCAATGCAGGGCATGCTGCTGTGGCTGTGGTTGTGTTGCAGCTCTTGGGAAAGGTTGGGAGTGTCTGTGCTGCTGTGGGCAGATGGGGAGGGAGCCGGGCTTCTCCACAGGCTCGGGCACAGGTGAGCGTCCCGTGGGAAGGCAAGTTCTGCCACGGGAACTAAGGCCAACATGTGGGAGTGAAGACTTGTGCAGTTTGGAGCTGCGTGAGCCACTGTGGAGGCCTGTGGGCCTGCTGGAGGACTTCTTGGGGCAATGTCCTTTAGATTTTAACCTTTCCCTTATCTTGTCCCCTAGACTTTAAACTCTCCCATGGACTCTGGTTTTTTGTTTCAATGTACGTTTGATACATTATTAGTATATAATATATAGATATAGTATAGCTATCTATATATATAGATACATAGTCATCATATAGTGATGATTCAAAATCATTTACTGTGCGATGTTTTGTGGCAATTGACAGTATATTTGATGATCATTTAAATTTAAATTTTAGTTGCACAATATTTAACAGACTTCCTTTTCCAGTTTTCGTATTCATCCACCACGTCCCTGTACCCACTATCCTTGAGAAGGACAGGACTGGAGTTGGAACCTGCTCAAGAGCACAGGCCAGCCACCAGCCATCTGCCATCTGCCCTCCTTTTCCGTGCCCTTGCCAGGAGGGCACTGGCCATGCCTCCCCAGATTCTACCCTAACCCACTTTGTGACAGGCCTCAACCCTGCTCCTGCTTTCCTGTTGTATTAGCAGTACCTGATTGTGGAGTTGTGTTTTTATACTTTATTGTATTTTCATTGTATTTCGATTTTAAAATGGTTTATCCCCTTGTACCCCTCTGTGCCCCTTTGGTTTATCCCTAGTTTTCCCATCCCTCCTCAAGTGTCCATCACCCTGTAAGTACAGAGACATTCCCCTGTCTCCTCCCAGATGCCTTGTCCGTCACTCGGTGTGCCTTCCCTTACATCTTGAAGCTTCCATCCAGAGCGTCAGGTGGTTGGGTGAGGGCCTGGGGCCCCTTCCCCTTTCCTCCCTCATTGGATACCCTCATTGTCAGTTTGTACAAGAGTCACTCCTTACTGTTTTCTCATTGGCAAGTCAGTTCTCCTCCTTCTCTCTATTTAATTGGTGGTTTGCACCTCTCTGGTGCTCTTGTCAGCAGGTTGTGATCAGGTGCAGTTGGGCTCTTTGCCGCCTCCATAAAGCTTTGGAGTTCTACCCCTGACAAGAAACTCTTTGTTATTCGCCAGTGGGATCAGCTACGCCTTGGGAGCAATGGAGGCACTCCCAAAAGCCCATCCAGGTCCAGCAGGGAGTGCTTCTTGCTGCCCTACTCGCCCCTTGGAGAGCTAGCTGGGGCTGAGTGGACTGGAGATCAGTGGTTGGGAGCGAGGACGCGGCAGATGGTGGCAGCGGCGATGGTGATGGGTGTCTCTCCCTGCAGAGCTCTGTTTGGCACTGCCGCTACCATCAGTCTGCCACGCTGGGTGTGCACGTGGGAATCGGATCTGCCGCTCCACTGCCTCTTCCTACCACCCTGCTGGGCTCCACTGGGCTTGGCTGGACTCCCTTTTGGCTTGGCTGAACTCACTTGGTATCAGTGTCACCACTCTGGACTGCACTGTTCTGCTGGAGCGGAAAAACAGTCCCACGTGCCACCCTGGCCCTGATGGTTTCAGTTGTGTGTCAGAGCTGTCACTTCCGTGCCACTCATCTCAACCCCGTGGCCTAAAAACTACTGTGGAAGGACAGAACTGGCAGGGAAATGGTGGTGGTGCTTTGGTCCCAAGGCCTCTCTGCTAGAGGGAGCCAGAAAGAAGGATCCCCCTTGCATTTGTGGTCATGGCATTTCCCTGCTGAAATCACACCCACGGCTGTGATGTAAAATGAATAAACAGTGCTGAAAGATCCATGACCTGGTCTCTGTAGCTAGGAGAAACCTCTAAATGTAATTGAAGTAGTGCTTCTCCTTGTTTTCTGCTTTCCTGAACTGAGCAAGGTCCAACTGGAAGAAGCCTTCTGGTTTTTGCTCAGAAGCATTAGTGGCCAAAGAGCACTGATGTGGTTCCTCACATCCCGCTCCCTTCTCAGTGCTCAATTTCTCCGGGTGGGCTGTAGGGGATTAGTGTGTTCTTGGAGTTACTCTTAGATGCCTTGAGCAGTAGCTTATGGACTAGGAGGGCTTTTTGTCTTGCTTTGTAGCAGAGGAGAGCTTTGCAGGCTTTTTTTGGCCTGAGCTGTAGGGAAGATCTGGTTCTCTGCACTCTGTGAGTTCACAAACCAGCCCAGGGTGGCTGCTATTGTGATGTCAGGGCCGCATCCCAGCGTTGCCAAGGCAAAGTTGCTGTGCCCAGGCCCGGCAGGGCTCAGTGAGCAGAGCAGCTCTGTGGCACGCTGACTGCAGGCGGAACCTGCTGATCGCCGAGGTCTCTGCCAGCAGGACTCACAGGATTTTTGGTTTTTCCCCGCAGGCGTTGTCTGGTGCAGACTTGGGCAGCGCTGCTCAGGCCATGGAGAGAGTGTGTGCTGCAGTTTGCACGGCTTTCTCCGTGGCCTATTCTGGGTACTTTTTCACCCAGCTGGCACGTAAGTGGACGGTTTTGTGCAGTGTGGCATATGGACACCAAAATGCCACCAAGAGGCCTTGAGTTGGGTAAAGCTGCTGTCAGCAGCTGCAGCTAAGAAGGGGGTGTCTCTAGCCAGAGGGGCCTGGGCAGCATTTGTAATGTAGCCTGCAGGGGCTCCGCTCCTCCCGTGGCATAGCCTGTGCCCATGGGGTCTGGAATCTCCTCAGTTTGCTGGCTCAAGCCAGACAACTTCCAAGATAGGAGGACTGGGAGAGCTTGGCAGAAGTCCTTGGAAAAGCTGTGCACTGCTCTCCAGCACTGAGGGAAAGTCCCTCAGTTCAAGTCTTCTTGTCTGCATTCCCTCATCCCAGCATGTGCCTGTGGAACTTGACACTTCCTGAGTGCTAAAAGAGCCATTCCTTCTCGGATGAAATCACAGGATCAGCTTGGAAAAGGCCTCTGAGATGGACATTTCAGAGCAGTTCTTGTATGCTCCTGAACCCAGGAGCTGTTCCTGCGCTGTGTCCCCACGGAACTGCCACCATGGCTAAAGGGGACTTGGGTGAAGCTTTTTTGGGGAAGGGTTTTCAGTAAGCTCATGGCAATTGCTGCATGCAATCCCTTCAGAAAACTGAAATCCAGGGAAGAGAGGAGCTGTAGCTCCTGCTGGTTGCGGTGGGGCAGAAGCTGGAATGCCTGTTGCAGAACCACTGGGACTTTCTCAGTCTCGAGTTTCTATGGGTTGAGAGGCCAAAGAGGACAAAGGGTAGACACGAGGCAGTAGTTTGTGCTGTTGCCTTGCTGTGTGACACAAGGGTTGCTGCTGGAGTGATGGAGTGAAAGCAGAATGCTCTGTCTTTGGTTGCTGACTATTTGGTGGGCTTGCCCAGCACAGGCAGTTTCCTTACAGAATCTGCTTCTTTTTCCCTTTTGTCTTGCAGGTCACATCACCCGTGCCTGGAGAGAATCCGCTCCTTGGGTGAGTGGGAAAGGAGCCTTTGGTGTGGGTAGCATTTGACAATTGTGGAGCAAGCTGTGAGCTGGGCCTGGTGCAGTCCAGTGCCAGCCTGGTTGGATGAATGAAAGAACAGTCCAGGCCCTTTGCAGCAGCAGCAGAAGCAGCAGCAGCAGTAGAATCTGCAGGAGGAGTTGGATCCCAGGCTGTTTTCTCCAGTTCCTTTTCAGAGCTTTTAAGCAGCTGAAAGTGGGGTTGTTTGGTTCTTGAAGCCATGATGGAATTTCTCCTGTACAAGAGACTACAGTCCCATCTAACTGGCCCATTTGACTTGAGTTTGAACAATTAGAATGCCATTTCTCTGCAGAAGATTTCTCCTTAGTGTATCTGGCTCTAGAGCTGAATAGAGAGGTTCCCTGTCCCTGACACTGCTGTCTATCTGCAGAGCCCAAAACAGACCTCTGAGCCTCCTCTGGATGCATGTCTTCCTGAAGAAGAGGCCAAATGGGAGGAAGATTCCCACCAAAGTGCACCTGCTGCCACTGCAGGGCCTGAGCATCCAGCATCAGTAAGTGGCAGCTCTGGCTAGTCCTGTGGCTGGAGCAAAGCAGAGTTGCAAGTTTCTGAGCAGACAGCACCTGCCCTGCCTGGCTGAAGATGCTGAGGACTGGAATCTTTCCAGCTCTCCCAGAGCACTTCCCCCAGCCTGTGAGGCCTGGAGAAGGGGTGTGGAACTGGGACGATTAGGCATCACTTCTCTACTGTTCTGACAGGGGCTGGGAATTTTTCTCAGCAAGAGACAAGGGGTAGCAATAGGATGTCTTTGGATGCTCCTGGGGTACAAGTGAGGCCCTCTGTGCCCAGGGGCTGTGCAGGCTCCTTGTCCCCAGTGAAGAGAGTAGTGCAAAGGTGCAGTTCACAGACTTGCAGGATATGAGGAGACACTGTCCCCAGAAGGGACCTGGCCCTCTGCACAGAACAGCCAAAGTCAGCAGCTAAAGGAACAGCTGAGATGCAGCGGGGCCTGTAGCTGAAGAGACGTAAGGCTCTGAATGACAGGTTCTTTCCTGACCCTGCTGCTGCTGTCTGTGCACAGAGCACAAGGGCAGCGCCAGCACCTGCTCCGGCTGCCTCTGCACCCGAGGAAGAGGCTGAAGAGGAGGAAGGTGCCAATGAACCTGCCCCTTCTGTCAGCCCGCGGCCTGAGCAGCCAGCATCAGTAAGTGCCTGTTTGGGTTAGCAGTGTCTTTGGTGACATTCTGTCCCTCATGTAAAAGCAGGCTTTGGGTTCGGGGCCTTGAGCTGGAGAAGTGGGCTGCAAAAGCTGAGAGGTGAAGAGCCCTGGATGTGGCCAGCAGCATCTTCCTCAGGGCTTGCATTTGAAATGAGATCAGAGGGGCATCTCTGCCAGGCACATTTGTGACCCAAATTAATTTCTTGTCCCAGAGCTCCAGCTCCTCTGTCGTGGCACCTGCACAAGCTGCAGCTGAAGAAGCCTCCAGTGCCCAAGCTGGAAACTCAAGCAGGAGCAGCTCGTGCACCTGGAGCACGACTAGTTCCTCTGGCAGCAGGGAGCTGCTGGGAGAGAAGACAGAGGACAAGTGCCTGGCCATGCTGAGTACGTCCTTTGTGACCCTTGTGTGCCGCAGCAGTGCCTGGTGTGTGTGTGCGTGTGTCAGCAAGAGCTGTCCCAGCTCCTGTTCCTCCTCAGCTGAGTGCCAGCTCCTGAGGCCTCCCCACAGGAGCTGTTGCTGTGCTCTGAGGTGGGGAGGGATCTCTGGGCTGCTGCTCCTGCCTCGGAGAGCAGCTGGGCCTGGTTTGGCCTTGCCTGAGCTTCCCTCTAGGCAAAAGGCAGAGCAGAGATTGTTTCTGGCTGAGCAGGAGGCTGTGGCCGAGCAAATGAGGAGGCCTCCAGGAGCTCCTGTGGGGCCCAGCTCCTGTGGGGCAAGGCCAAGGTCATCTTCAGAGCTCAGCCTGTCCTAAAAGCTGAGGGACCTCATTCCCAAGGCCCATCACAGTAGGGTAGAACATCAGCTGCTGCTCTTGAGCGGCAGAAGGGCATTGTTTAGGCAAAGTCCTGCTTCAAGCTGGAGTTCTTAGCTCTGCTGGAGGCACTTTGCAATATTCTTCCTGTTCTGGAAAGGGCAGCTGTTGATAAAAATGGATTCCAGAACCCAACATGCCTTGCATGTTTGCAAGGATTAAATCTTTTGTTGAATGTCCCAGAGTGTTCATTGCCCAAACAGAAAGGTTGTGTTTGTCCTGCTGCCCTTAATGTCTGTAGGCAACAATCACTTCTCTTGCTTACACTTTTCTGATCCCTGTCTCCTCTGACTGTTTCTTGATGTGCTTAGATTTTAGTTTAGACTTCTAGTTTTGGACAGGCCATCTGTGCTGCAGGGCTGCTTGTCCTGCTGCTGTTGTTTTTTAGGTGGTGGCGGTGTGGTGGTGGTGTTGTTTCCTGAGAGAGTGAGTTGAAAGGACGCAGTGTCCCAGAGAGTGGGGCTGCCTTTCTGATCTGCTGCAGGGTGGGATCTCTTTTGAAGGGAGCATCTTTCCTTGGGATTTTTACAGAGATGCTGGTGAGCGAGGGAGATCCTGAGGCAAAATACACAGAACTGGAAACAATTGGCAGAGGGTGAGTGCAGCCACAGTTCCTTCCATTTACTGTTTGTCCCTGGACTTTTTTCCTCTTGTACTGTGGATTCCTGCACTTGCAGGGACTAAAGGACTTCTTCTTTCTCTGCGGCCGTTTTGTTTCTAGGGGTTTTGGCACGGTGTGCATGGCAGTGGAGACTGCCACAGGAGAAGAGGTAAGCGTCAAGCAGCGCCACAGCTTCTGCAGAACTGTTTTAGGACAGCATTTGATCTGTCATGTCTGGAAGAGTTTGCTTTGTTGCTGTGAAAGGGAGAATGCCAGTGGAATGATCAAGCCCCCTAGAGGTTGTCCAGCAGTTTTGCTCCATGTTTTCTGGCAGAAATTGACTTTCTGCTTGCAAGAGGTGTGTGAATGAAAATGGGGATGATCAAGTAAAGCCATGGGGGAAGTCTGTGGGAACGGTGAGTGTTGTTAGAGCTTTGAGGTGGACAGCATAGACCATGTTTCTGCCAGGTTTCCAAGGCAAAGGCTATCTGGCTCTTTGTCCTGGGAGGTGCCCAAGCAAGCGGTCTGATGTCCAGCCACAAGGAAGCTTGGCCCAGCCCAGCTCTGTCACCCCATCAGCACTGTCTCTGTGTTCCCCTGGTGGTTCTGTGCCACCAACTTTGGTTCATGTTTTCCATGTTGTTTTAGGTGGCCATAAAGAAAATTAGTCTCCTGGAAGAGAGCAACAGCGAGGTGTGCCTGAATGAAATCCAGATCATGCGTGGCAATAAGAATGCCAATCTTGTGACCTTTGTAGACAGGTGAGTGGTTCTGCTGTTCTGCCATGAAAGGTCATTCACATCCTGCAAGCCAGAAGTTCAACCACTCCTTTGGCGGCTGGCAGAGGATGGAGCTGTTAATTCCTGCTTCTGGGCTGATCTACAGCGTCCTGGGAGGAGATTGCATTGGGGCTGCGTTCATCTTTGCTGGCGTACCTAGTTTGAAGTGTGCTTTCAAAGACCGGCCTTGGCCCTGTCTCACTGGGCCAACAGCCTCAAAGTTCCTGTCCTCTCTCCACATGGTTTCATTTGTTTTGGCAATTGATTTTTTCCCACGGGACTCCAGTGCTGACAAAGCACTGTAGATTGTATTTCCCTTGGCCTGTTGCATTGGTGTGGATACCAAGCAGCCTTTAGACTACATAGAGTTCAAGCCCTGTAGGGCATTGTGAATGACTATTCCTCCTGTCTTCCTCTGAGAGAGACACAGGAGCAAGAATCCATCAGGTCATGTAAGTGCACACCTTCATCTCCAGGCTGTTGTTTCCTCCTTTCAGCTACCTGGTGGATGAGGAACTCTGGCTGGTGATGGAATACATGGACGGAGGTTCTTTACACGATGTCATTAGGGAGACTCATATGGCAGAAGGAGAGATAGCAGCTGTCTCTCGGGAGGTAAGGGATGGCGCTTGTTTCTTCCCATGGCTTGGTCGGGACCGCCCTTCCAAATGGGTGATAAGGAGAGGAGAGATTTCCCCTTCCAAGCTTCCTTTCTGCCTTTCTCTTACACCTGGCAGTAGCAAGAGCAGATGAAGTGCCTGCCAATGTGCCTGCCCTTCTTCTAGTGTGTTTGTGTTTGCCTCTCTAAAGCCTTGCCTGGAGCCTGTGTGTGCTGCATTCCTTCCCCACAAGAGCAAAGTGGCTGGTGGCACCATGTTGAGCAAGTGGCAAAGACAAAGAGATCCTCACAGGACTCTCACAGAGCTCAGCCTCAAAGGAGAGCCTTGCACCCCAAGTGGTGTTTGCAAAAGCAGACACTGTTGTCTGGCTGCAGAGAGTACAGGCACTGCAGCTGTGCACCTTGAGTCTGTGTTTGCAGGGCACTGGCCAGAGCAACAATTGCCCTTTCCCTTTCAAAAGCAAACAACCACGCCCTTAGAAAAGCTCTGCTGTCCTCGTGTTGGAGCAGCCAGCTCTGCTGCCTTTGCCAGCAGCCTGGCCTGCCGTGGCTCACCAACCCCCAGGAAGTCAGTCTTGCAGGTGTGCCACTGCCCTGCTTGTGGGACGCAATCCACTCAGGCTCGTGTTCCTTTTTCCTCTCTCAGTGCCTGCAAGGCCTGGATTTCCTTCACTCCAAGCAAGTGATCCACCGAGACATCAAAAGCCACAACATTCTCCTGGGCTTGGACGGCTCTGTCAAGTTGGGTGGGTGTTGCTGGCCAGGCTCAGCCGTGGCGGGCTGCGGTGTGGGGCTGCCTTTGGGTGCTGCCGCTTCCCTGGTGCCTGTGGCAGTGCAGGCTGCCCTGCTGCGAGCGCAGAGCACAGCCACAAGGTGCAGGGAGCTGTAGCTGGGCAGAAGGGGTCAGGAGCGCCTTTGGCTTGTGTGTGTCCCTTCCCCAGCAAGGCAGCAGCAGTCTAATAGCTTCAGGGGACTAAAAGCCACTGCCTGAAGTCGGGGGCTTCTGCAAAGTGGCCAATTGCGTATTTCCTCAGCTGCAGGCTCGAGGAATAGCAGCATGCCCCTGGTACAGCTAGATTCCACACTGCCTTCTTAGACATTGATTCAGTGGGGAATTCTTTTCTTTGCTTTCCTTTTTCACGCTGGCTTGATGTGAGTGTTTTTTCTCCTCAGCTGATTTTGGCCTTGCTGCTCAGCTCACCGCTGAGCAGAGCAAACGGAGTTCAGCTGTTGGGACTACTCACTGGATGGCACCAGAAATTTTCACAAGGAAGCCCTACGGCCCCAAAGTGGACATCTGGTCCTTTGGCATTGTGGGGATCGAGATGGTGGAAGGAGCACCTCCTTACCTGATGAACACCTCCCGCACGGTACGCTGCAACTACCCTCAGATGCTCCTGTCACTCTGACTAAATCTACTCCCATTCTGCTGCCTGGGAAGCTTGCTAACACCTGACAATGATAGGTGCCAGGCTGCATAGTCTCTTATGCTTCTTGCCCAGATGATCCCCTTGGCATTTCATCATGAATAGCACAAGAAAATCACAATGCCTTTTCCTTGGTGGAAGCTTTGCCTAAGAGAGCAGTGAGCAGCTTTACCTAAAGGAGCAGTGAGCTGCATTTTATGGGAGGAATCCTTGGAAATAGTAGTTAGATTAAAGTCTGTCTTCCACCTCACCTGTAGAGCTGGTGTCAGTGCTGAGAGAAGCAAAGTGTGCTGCTGCTGATGGAGTTGCTCCTAATTCCTAATGAAATCAGGGGTCAAGGCAAGAGCCTTTGCATATTGGACTGGCTATGGCTGCCTCTGGCTTTGGGTTCTTTTAGTAGGGGTAGGAAAGGTATCTCCCTCCCTCTGGCAGGGAGTAAAGAGCCACTGGGGAGTTGAGCTTGTCCAGTGGGGTCTGTGTGAGCAGTTTGGCGTGTGAAGGAGACAGGTGGAGCATGGCATTTCCTTCTTCTCCAGGTTCAGCAGCTGATAAGCACCAGGGGCACCCCGAAGCTGCAGAAGCCCAGGCAACAGTCGGCTTGGCTGCGAGACTTTCTGTGCTGCTGCCTGGAGACGGACGAGGACAGGCGCTGGTCTGCCCAGGAACTTCTGCAGGTAAAAGGCAAAGCGGCTGCCGGGTGCGCCGGCCGCCCGCTGCCAGGGGCTCCTCGTCTGCTCAAGTCCAAGGCGGCAGATGGGCCCTGCTGCTGAGAATCTCCAGTCTGGGGGCTTTTCAAAGGAAAACAGAGGAGAACCCTGGCCTGGTATGGGTTGGAAGGAGCCTTTCCAGGTCGCCTAGACCAAATCTCTTTCATCTGAAGCCATCTGGGTTAATGGATTTGTGGGATTGGGAGCCATGTTTGGCTCATGTAGCATGGTCCTGGATGTGGAGACAGAGGTGCACAGAATGCCCTCCTTTGTGTATATTTCTGCTTGCCAGAGAAAGCCAGTTTCAGCCTGTGAGGTCAGTAGAAATGAATTTCTTCTTTTTCTCTTTGGGCAGCATCCTTTTGTAACCTCAGCCAAGCCGACCTCCAGCCTGACACCTCTGATCATGGCGACGCAGCAGTTTATGGCCGACAGGAGATACTAGCTTTGCAAGAGGCCATTGGTGTTTTTTGTAGTTTCTAGTTGATAGCTCCTAGTTTCTAGTCTGTTTAGACTGATAGTGTAAATAAATACGATAATACATAAAACCTTCACTGTGCTGGAAGCCTCCCTTTGTTCTCATGCTGTGCATAAGCTCTAAATTTGCTTCTGAATGGTCAGGTGTTTCTTAAATGTGGGAAAAGCCATCTTTGGGGTTTGTGGCATGGTCTGGAAGTGGGCAAAGGTCTTCTGACCTTGGTGCCTCCAGGCCACAACCTCTAGTGGAGAGACAGGCTGGCAGCAGTGACTAGAGGAGCAGAGTGGGGCAAAATGGAGCAGAGCAGTGGTGGCAGTGCAGGGCATGCTGCTGTGGCTGTGGTTGTGTTGCAGCTCTTGGGAAAGGTTGGGAGTGTCTGTGCTGCTGTGGGCAGAGGGGGAGGGAGCCGGGCTTCTCCACAGGCTCGGGCACAGGTGAGCGTCCCGTGGGAAGGCAAGTTCTGCCACGGGAACTAAGGCCAACATGTGGGAGTGAAGACTTGTGCAGTTTGGAGCTGCGTGAGCCACTGTGGAGGCCTGTGGGCCTGCTGGAGGACTTCTTGGGGCTATGCCCTGGAAGAATGTCCTTTAGATTTTAACCTTTCCCTTATCTTGTCCCCTAGACTTTAAACTCTCCCATGGACTCTGGTTTTTTGTTTCAATGTACGTTTGTGTCATGGTTTGACGCTGGCACAATGCCAGCGCCCCATGAAAATACAACTTACCAATCAAATGCTGTGAAATGTGATCAAGGACAGAGCAAAGCAGACCAAACTTAATAACAAAGGAAAAAGCTTTATTACACTACTACTACTACTACTACTACTATAAAAGGAAAAGAAAGGAAAGGAAAAAAAAACACACAAAATTCGAAATGAAAACTTTCTAAAACATTTCTCCTCTCTCCACCCAACTCCACCAAACCCCAGCGAGACTCATTTGGATCCTTAATCAAGTTTTCACCCTTCAATATAATCAATACTGAGTCCATCGGGGAAGAGAGGAGTCCCCCTTGCAACCATAGACCCCCAGGAAACACAACTGCCACCTTTTGTGTTTCCAATGTCACACGTGGCACCGCCCAGACACACCAGCCAGTGTGACACTCTCCTCTCCATGTCACAGTGCTCTCACCACCGTGCATGGACAGAGACTGCTTATAGGGCCCCTTTAAGGATGCTTCGCCAAGGACCACCAGGAACAACAGTCCAGTATCACAATTTGGGACTAGAGTCCCCCCCATTTTCCCCTGGGGCCGAGGGTCCAAAAGACAGAGATCGCCTTCTCTTCTTCCTGAAGATGGAGGGCATCCTCACACCCTCCTCAGCTCTCTCTCTCTGTCCACTCCAAAACTGGTAGTTGCTGCAGAAGGTCTCTTAGCTCACCAATGCATCCCCCTAAAATGCAGTCCCTCTTAAAAGAAAGAGTGGTTCAGTCTATGGTAAACAAGCAGAGTCCAGCCAAAGGCCACTCTATCATCTGCCCCCAACCTTCTTCTCTGAACATCTGAGGTTTCAAGCTGTCTCTCTTTTCTTCAAATTCAGGAGGAGTAATATTTCATAAAGCCTTCATTTCTCAGGAAGAGTTAAAAGTCCCAATTCCCAAGGATGGCTCGCTGCCCAGGCTCCAGCTCCCACAGCCCGGCTGGGCACCTTGCGGCCCCCCCCCGTTCTTCTCCTTCCCTGCGGCAAACTGCTGATAAAACCACCGAGTCTCTTTTTTCTCTCTTGAGAGAGAGAGAGACTCTGGGGGGGGGAACGGAGACATCCCAGATTTCTCTACCCTTCCATCTGCAGGAGCTGACCCAGTCGGTTCCGATCCTTTACCTCCTGGCCTACCTGTGTAGGCCGCATGGCTCTCCTCCCCCACCCAGCCCGGGCTGGGGGGGGGAGGTCCGTATCATGCGATGACCGGAACCAAAGAAGAACGAGTCCTCCTGGGAATTCCACTTTTAACCCCTCTGTGTTCTCAGAGGCGTGTCCACCTTCAATTAGTCACCCCAAGTGTCAGTATATAAACCTGACCCCTGACTGGTGAACCTCTTCCTTCTAAAAAAAAAATTCTCTTCCCGTGTCAAACCATGACACTTTGATACATTATTAGTATATAATATATAGATATAGTATAGCTATCTATATATATAGATACATAGTCATCATATAGTGATGATTCAAAATCATTTACTGTGCGATGTTTTGTGGCAATTGACAGTATATTTGATGATCATTTAAATTTAAATTTTAGTTGCACAATATTTAACAGACTTCCTTTTCCAGTTTTCGTATTCATCCACCACGTCCCTGTACCCACTATCCTTGAGAAGGACAGGACTGGAGATGGAACCTGCTCAAGAGCACAGGCCAGCCACCAGCCATCTGCCATCTGCCCTCCTTTTCCATGCCCTTGCCAGGAGGGCACTGGCCATGCCTCCCCAGATTCTACCCTAACCCACTTTGTGACAGGCCTCAACTCTGCTCCTGCTTTCCTGTTGTATTAGCAGTCCCCGATTGTGGAGTTGTGTTTTTATACTTTATTGTATTTTCATTGTATTTCGATTTTAAAATGGTTTATCCCCTTGTACCCCTCTGTGCCCCTTTGGTTTATCCCTAGTTTTCCCATCCCTCCTCAAGTGTCCATCACCCTGTAAGTACAGAGACATTCCCCTGTCTCCTCCCAGATGCTTTGTCCATCACTCGGTGTGCCTTCCCTTACATCTTGAAGCTTCCATCCAGAGCGTCAGGTGGTTGGGTGAGGGCCTGGGGCCCCTTCCCCTTTCCTCCCTCATTGGATACCCTCATTGTCAGTTTGTACAAGAGCCACTCCTTACTGTTTTCTCATTGGCGAGGCAGTTCTCCTCCTTCTCTGTATTTAATTGGTGGTTTGCACCTCTCTGGTGCTCTTGTCAGCAGGTTGTGATCAGGTGCAGTTGGGCTCTTTGCCGCCTCCATAAAGCTTTGGAGTTCTACCCCTGACAAGAAACTCTTTGTTATTCGCCAGTGGGATCAGCTACGCCTTGGGAGCAATGGAGGCATTCCCCAAAGCCCATCCAGGTCCAGCAGGGAGTGCTTCTTGCTGCCCTACACGCCCCTTGGAGAGCTAGCTGGGGCTGAGTGGACTGGAGATCAGTGGTTGGGGGCGAGGACGCGGCAGATGGTGGCAGCGGCGATGGTGATGGGTGTCTCTCCCTGCCGCTACCATCAGTCCCCCACGCTGGGCGTGCAGGTGGGAATCGGATCTGCCGCTCCACTGCCTCTTCCTACCACCCTGCTGGGCTCCACTGGGCTTGGCTGGACTCCCTTTTGGCTTGGCTGAACTCACTTGGTATCAGTGTCACCACTCTGGACTGCACTGTTCTGCTGGAGCGGAAAAACAGTCCCACGTGCCACCCTGGCCCTGATGGTTTCAGTTGTGTGTCAGAGCTGTCACTTCTGTGCCACTCATCTCAACCCCGTGGCCTAAAAACTACTGTGGAAGGACAGAACTGGCAGGGAAATGGTGGTGGTGCTTTGGTCCCAGGGCCTCTCTGCTAGAGGGAACCAGAAAGAAGGATCCCCCTTGCATTTGTGGTCATGGCATTTCCCTGCTGAAATCACACCCATGGCTGTGATGTAAAATGAATAAACAGTGCTGAAAGATCCATGACCTGGTCTCTGTAGCTAGGAGAAACCTCTAAATGTAATTGAAGTAGTGCTTCTCCTTGTTTGCTGCTTTCCTGAACTGAGCAAGGTCCAACTGGAAGAAGCCTTCTGGTTTTTGCTCAGAAGCATTAGTGGCCAAAGAGCACTGATGTGGTTCCTCACATCCCGCTCCCTTCTCAGTGCTCGATTTCTCCGGGTGGGCTATAGGGGATTAGTGTGTTCTTGGAGTTACTCTTAGATGCCTTGAGCAGTAGCTTATGGACTAGGAGGGCTTTTTGTCTTGCTTTGTAGCAGAGGAGAGCTTTGCAGCCTTTTTTTGGCCTGAGCTGTAGGGAAGATCTGGTTCCCTGCACTCTGTGAGTTCACAAACCAGCCCAGGGTGGCTGCTATTGTGATGTCAGGGGCCGCATCCCAGCGTTGCCAAGGCAAAGTTGCTGTGCCCAGGCCCGGCAGGGCTCAGTGAGCAGAGCAGCTCTGTGGCACGCTCACTGCAGGCAGAACCTGCTGATCGCCGAGGTCTCTGCCAGCAGGACTCGCAGGATTTTTGGTTTTTCCCCGCAGGCGTTTTCTGGTGCAGACTTGGGCAGCGCTGCTCAGGCCATGGAGAGAGTGTGTGCTGCAGTTTGCACGGCTTTCTCTGTGGCCTATTCTGGGTACTTTTTCACCCAGCTGGCACGTAAGTGGACTGTTTTGTGCAGTGTGGCATATGGACACCAAAATGCCACCAAGAGGCCTTGAGTTGGGTAAAGCTGCTGTCAGCAGCTGCAGCTAAGAAGAGGGTGTCTCTAGCCAGAGGGGCCTGGGCAGCATTTGTAATGTAGCCGGCAGGGGCTCCGCTCCTCCCGTGGCATAGCCTGTGCCCATGGGGTCTGGAATCTCCTCCGTTTGCTGACTCAAGCCAGACAACTTCCAAGATAAGAGGACTGGGAGGGCTTGGCGGGAGTCCTTGGAAAAGCTGTGCACTGCTCTCCAGCACTGAGGGAAAGTCCCTCAGTTCAAGTCTTCTTGTCTGCATTCCCTCATCCCAGCATGTGCCTGTGGAACTTGACACTTCCTGAGTGCTAAAAGAGCCATTCCTTCTGGGGTGAAATCACGGGATCAGCTTGGAAAAGGCCTCTGAGATGGACATTTCAGAGCAGTTCTTGTATGCTTCTGAACCCAGGAGCTGTTCCTGCGCTGTGTCACCACAGAACTGCCACCATGGCTAAAGGGGACTTGGGTGAAGCTTTTTTGGGGAAGGGTTTTCAGTAAGCTCATGGCAATTGCTGCATGCAATCCCTTCAGAAAACTGAAATCCAGGGAAGAGAGGAGCTGTAGCTCCTGCTGGTTGCGGTGGGGCAGAAGCTGGAATGCCTGTTGCAGAACCACTGGGACTTTCTCAGTCTCGAGTTTCTATGGGTTGAGAGGCCAAAGGGAACAAAATGTAGACACGAGGCAGTAGTTTGTGCTGTTGCCTTGCTGTGTGACACAAGGGTTGCTGCTGGAGTGATGGAGTGAAAGCAGAATGCTCTGTCTTTGGTTGCTGACTATTTGGTGGGCTTGCCCAGCACAGGCAGTTTCCTTACAGCATCTGCTTCTTTTTCCCTTTTGTCTTGCAGGTCACATCACCCGTGCCTGGAGAGAATCCGCTCCTTGGGTGAGTGGGAAAGGAACCTTTGACGTTGGTAGCATTTGACAATTGTGGAGCAAGCTGTGAGTTGGGCTTGGTGCAGTCCAGTGCCAGCCTGGTTGGATGAATGAAAGAACAGTCCAGGCTCTTTGCAGCAGCAGCAGCAGCAGCAGCAGCAGCAGCAGCAGCAGCAGCAGCAGCAGCAGCAGCAGCAGCAGAATCTGCAGGAGGAGTTGGATCCCAGGCTGTTTCTCCAGTTCCTTTACAGACCTTTTAAGCAGCTGAAAGTGGGGTTGCTTGGTGCTTGAAGCCATGATGGAAGTTCTCCTGTACAAGAGAGTGCAGTCCCATCTAACTGGCCCATTTGACTTGAGTTTGAACAATTAGAATGCCATTTCTCTGCAGATGATTTCTCCTTAGTGCATCTGGCTCCAGAGCTGAATAGAGAGGTTCCCTGTCCCTGACACTGCTGTCTATCTGCAGAGCCCAAAACAGACCTCTGAGCCTCCTCTGGATGCATGTCTTCCTGAAGAAGAGGCCAAATGGGAGGAAGATTCCCACCAAAGTGCACCTGCTGCCACTGCAGGGCCTGAGCATCCAGCATCAGTAAGTGGCAGCTCTGGCTAGTCCTGTGGCTGGAGCAAAGCAGAGCTGCAAGTTTCTGAGCAGACAGCACCTGCCCTGCCTGGCTGAAGATGCTGAGGACTGGAATCTTTCCAGCTCTCCCAGAGCACTTCCCCCAGCCTGTGAGGCCGGGAGAAGGGGTGTGGAACTTGGACATTTAGGCCTCACTTCCCTACTGTTCTGACAGGGGCTGGGAATTTTTCTCAGCAAGAGACAAGAGGTAGCAATAGGATGTCTTTGGATGCTCCTGGGGTACAAGTGAGGCCCTCTGTGCCCAGGGGCTGTGCAGGCTCCTTGTCCCCAGTGAAGAGAGTAGTGCAAAGGTGCAGTTCACAGCCTTGCAGGATATGAGGAGACACTGTCCCCAGAAGGGACCTGGCCCTCCCCACAGAACAGCCAAAGTCAGCAGCTAAAGGAACAGCTGAGATGCAGCGGGGCCTGTAGCTGAAGAGACGTAAGGCTCTGAATGACAGGTTCTTTCCTGACCCTCCTGCTGCTGTCTGTGCACAGAGCACAAGGGCAGCGCCAGCACCTGCTCCGGCTGCCTCTGCACCCGAGGCAGAGGCTGAAGAGGAGGAAGGTGCCAATGAACCTGCTGCTGCTGTCAGCCCGTGGCCTGAGCAGCCAGCATCAGTAAGTGCCTGTTTGGGTTAGCAGTGTCTTTGGTGACATTTTGTCCCTCATGTAAAAGCAGGCTTTGGGTTCGGGGCCTTGAGCTGGAGAAGTGGGCTGCAAAAGCTGAGAGGTGAAGAGCCCTGGATGTGGCCAGCAGCATCTTCCTCAGGGCTTGCATTTGAAATGAGATCGGAGGGGCATCTCTGCCAGGCACATTTGTGACCTAAATTAATTTCTTGTCCCAGAGCTCCAGCTCCTCTGTCGTGGCACCTGCACAAGCTGCAGCTGAAGAAGCCTCCAGTGCCCAAGCTGGAAACTCAAGCAGGAGCAGCTCGTGCACCTGGAGCACGACTAGTTCCTCTGGCAGCAGGGAGCTGCTGGGAGAGAGGACAGAGGACAAGTGCCTGGCCATGCTGAGTACGTCCTTTGTGACCCTTGTGTGCCGCAGCAGTGCCTGGTGTGTGCGTGCGTGTGTCAGCAAGAGCTGTCCCAGCTCCTGTTCCTCCTCAGCTGAGTGCCAGCTCCTGAGGCCTCCCCACAGGAGCTGTTGCTGTGCTCTGAGGTGGGGAGGGATCAATGGGCTGCTGCTCCTGCCTCGGAGGGCAGCTGGGCCTGGTTTGGCCTTGCCTGAGCTTCCCTCTAGGCAAAAGGCAGAGCAGAGATTGTTTCTGGCTGAGCAGGAGGCTGTGACCGAGCAAATGAGGAGGCCTCCAGGAGCTCCTGTGGGGCCCAGCTCCTGTGGGGCAAGGCCAAGGTCATCTTCAGAGCTCAGCCTGTCCTAAAAACTGAGGGACCTCATTCCCAAGGCACATCACAGTAGGGTAGAACATCAGCTGCTGCTCTTGAGCGGCAGAAGGGCATTGTTTAGGCAAAGTCCTGCTTCAAGCTGGAGTTCCTAGCTCTGCTGGAGGCACTTTGCAATATTCTTCCTGTTCTGGAAAGGGCAGCTGTTGATAAAACTGGATTCCAGAAGCCAAGATGCCTTGCATGTTTGCAAGGATTAAATCTTTTGTTGAATGTCCCAGAGTGTTCATTGCCCGAACAGAAAGGTTGTGTTTGTCCTGCTGCCTGCCTTAATGTCTGTAGGCAACAATCACTTCTCTTGCTTACACTTTTCTGATCCCTGTCTCCTCTGACTGTTTCTTGATGTGCTTAGATTTTAGTTTAGACTTCTAGTTTTGGACAGGCCATCTGTGCTGCAGGGCTGCTTGTCCTGCTGCTGTTGTTTTTTAGGTGGTGGCGGTGTGGTGGTGGTGTTGTTTCCTGAGGGAGTGAGTTGAAAGGGCGCAGTGTCCCAGAGAGTGGGGCTGCCTTTCTGATCTGCTGCACGGTGGGATCTCTTTTGAAGGGAGCATCTTTCCTTGGGATTTTTACAGAGATGCTGGTGAGCGAGGGAGATCCTGAGGCTAAATACACAGAACTGGAAACAATTGGCAGAGGGTGAGTGCAGCCACAGTTCTTTCCATTTACTCTTTGTCCCTGGACTTTTTTCCTCTTGTACTGTGGATTCCTGCACTTGCAGGGACTAAAGGACTTCTTCTTTCTCTGCGGCCGTTTTGTTTCTAGGGGTTTTGGCACGGTGTGCATGGCAGTGGAGACTGCCACAGGAGAAGAGGTAAGCGTCAAGCAGCGCCACAGCTTCTGCAGGACTGTTTTAGGACAGCATTTGATCTGTCATGTCTGGAAGAGTTTGCTTTGTTGCTGTGAAAGGGAGAATGCCAGTGGAATGATCAAGCCCCCTAGAGGTTGTCCAGCAGTTTTGCTCCATGTTTTCTGGCAGAAATTGACTTTCTGCTTGCAAGAGGTGTGTGAATGAAAATGGGGATGATCAAGTAAAGCCATGGGGGAAGTCTGTGGGAACGGTGAGTGTTGTTAGAGCTTTGAGGTGGACAGCATAGACCATGTTTCTGCCAGGTTTCCAAGGCAAAGGCTATCTGGCTCTTTGTCCTGGGAGGTGCCCAAGCAAGCGGTCTGATGTCCAGCCACAAGGCAGCTTGGCCCAGCCCAGCTCTGTCACCCCATCATCACTGTCTCCGTGTTCCCCTGGTGGTTCTGTGCCACCAACTTTGGTTCATGTTTTCCATGTTGTTTTAGGTGGCCATAAAGAAAATAAGTCTCCTGGAAGAGAGCAACAGGGAGGTGTGCCTGAATGAAATCCAGATCATGCGTGGCAATAAGAATGCCAATCTTGTGACCTTTGTAGACAGGTGAGTGGTTCTGCTGTTCTGCCATGAAAGGTCATTCACATCCTGCAAGCCAGAAGTTCAACCACTCCTTTGGTGGCTGGCAGAGGATGGAGCTGTTAATTCCTGCTTCTGGGCTGATCTACAGCGTCCTGGGAGGAGATTGCATTGGGGCTGCATTCATCTTTGCTGGCATACCTAGTTTGAAGTGTGCTTTCAAAGATCAGCTTTGGCCCTGTCTCACTGAGCCAACAGCCTCAAAGTTCCTGTCCTCTCTCCACATGGTTTCATTTGTTTTGGCATTTGATTTTTTCCCACGGGTCTCCAGTGCTGACAAAGCACTGTAGATTGTATTTCCCTTGGCCTGTTGCATTGGTGTGGATACCAGTTCAAGCCCTGTAGAGCATTGTGAATGACTATTCCTCCTGTCTTCCTCTGAGAGAGACACAGGAGCCAGAATCCATCAGGTCATGTAAGTGCACACCTTCATCTCCAGGCTGTGTTTTCCTCCTTTCAGCTACCTGGTGGATGAGGAACTCTGGCTGGTGATGGAATACATGGACGGAGGTTCTTTACACGATGTCATTAGGGAGACTCATATGGCAGAAGGAGAGATAGCAGCTGTCTCTCGGGAGGTAAGGGATGGCGCTTGTTTCTTCCCATGGCTTGGTCGGGACAGCCCTTCCAAATGGGTGATAAGGAGAGGAGAGATTTCCCCTTCCAAGCTTCCTTTCTGCCTTTCTCTTACGCCTGGCAGTAGCAAGAGCAGATGAAGTGCCTGCCAATGTGCCTGCCCTTCTTCTAGTGTGTTTGTGTTTGCCTCTCTAAAGCTTTGCCTGGAGCCTGTGAGTGCTGCATTCCTTCCCCACAAGAGCAAAATGGCTGGTGGCACCATGTTGAGCAAGTGGCAAAGACAAAGAGATACTCACAGGACTCTCACAGAGCTCAGCCTCAAAGGAGAGCCTTGCACCCCAAGTGGTGTTTGCAAAAGCAGACACTGTTGTCTGGCTGCAGAGAGTACAGGCACTGCAGCAGTGCACCTTGAGTCTGTGTTTGCAGGGCACTGGCCAGAGCAACAATTGCCCTTTCCCTTTCAAAAGCAAACAGCCACGGCCTTAGAAAAGCTCTGCTGTCCTCGTGTTGGAGCAGCCAGCTCTGCTGCCTTTCCCAGCAGCCTGGCCTGCCATGGCTCACCAACCCCCAGGAAGTCAGTCTTGCAGGTGTGCCACTGCCCTGCTTGTGGGACGCAATCCACTCAGGCTCGTGTTCCTTTTTCCTCTCTCAGTGCCTGCAAGGCCTGGATTTCCTTCACTCCAAGCAAGTGATCCACCGAGACATCAAAAGCCACAACATTCTCCTGGGCTTGGACGGCTCTGTCAAGTTGGGTGGGTGTTGCTGGCCAGGCTCAGCCGTGGCGGGCTGCGGTGTGGGGCTGCCTTTGGGTGCTGCCGCTTCCCTGGTGCCTGTGGCAGTGCAGGCTGCCCTGCTGTGAGCGCAGAGCACAGCCACAAGGTGCAGGGAGCTGTAGCTGGGCAGAAGGGGTCAGGAGTGCCTTTGCCTTGTGTGTGTCCCTTCCCCAGCAAGGCAGCAGCAGTCTAATAGCTTCAGGGGACTAAAAGCCACTGCCTGAAGTCGGGGGCTTTTGCAAAGTGGCCAATTGCGTATTTCCTCAGCTGCAGGCTCGAGGAATAGCAGCATGCCCCTGGTACAGCTAGATTCCATACTGCCTTCTTAGACATTGATTCAGTGGGGAATTCTTTTCTTTGCTTTCCTTTTTCAAGCTGGCTTGATGTGAGTGTTTTTTCTCCTCAGCTGATTTTGGCCTTGCTGCTCAGCTCACCGCTGAGCAGAGGAAACGAAGATCAGCTGTTGGGACTACTCACTGGATGGCGCCAGAAATTTTCACAGGGAAGCCCTACGGCCCCAAAGTGGACATCTGGTCCTTTGGAATTGTGGGGATCGAGATGGTGGAAGGAGCACCTCCTTACCTGATGAACACCTCCCGCACGGTACGCTGCAACTACCCTCAGATGCTCCTGTCACTCTGACTAAATCTACTCCCATTCTGCTGCCTGGGAAGCTTGCTAACACCTGACAATGATAGGTGCCAGGCTGCATAGTCTCTTATGCTTCTTGCCCAGATTATCCCCTTGGCATTTCATCATGAATAGCACAAGAAAATCACAATGCCTTTTCCTTGATGGAAGCTTTGCCTAAGAGAGCAGTGAGCAGCTTTACCTAAAGGAGCAGTGAGCTGCATTTTATGGGAGGAATCCTTGGAAATAGTAAAGTTAGATTAAAGTCTGTCTTCCACCTCACCTGTAGAGCTGGTGTCAGTGCTGAGAGAGGCAAAGTGTGCTGCTGCTGATGGAGTTGCTCCTAATTCCACCAGCCAATGAAATCTGGGATCAAGGCAAGAGCCTTTGCATGTTGGACTGGCTACGGCTGCCTCTGGCTTTGGGTTCTTTTAGTAGGGGTAGGAAAGGTATCTCCCTCCCTCTGGCAGGGAGTAAAGAGCCACTGGGGAGTTGAGCTTGTCCAGTGGGGTCTGTGTGAGCAGTTTGGCGTGTGAAGGAGACAGGTGGAGCATGGCATTTCCTTCTTCTCCAGGTTCAGCAGCTGATAAGCACCAGGGGCACCCCGAAGCTGCAGAAGCCCAGGCAACAGTCGGCTTGGCTGCGAGACTTTCTGTGCTGCTGCCTGGAGACGGACGAGGACAGGCGCTGGTCTGCCCAGGAACTTCTGCAGGTAAAAGGCAAAGCGGCTGCCGGGTGCGCCGGCCGCCCGCTGCCAGGGGCTCCTCGTCTGCTCAAGTCCAAGGCGGCAGATGGGCCCTGCTCCTGAGAATCTCCAGTCTGGGGGCTTTTCAAAGGAAAACAGAGGAGAATCCTGGCCTGGTATGGGTTGGAAGGAGCCTTTCCAGGTCGCCTAGACCAAATCTCTTTCATCTGAAGCCATCTGGGTTAATGGATTTGTGGGATTGGGAGCCATGTTTGGCTCATGTAGCATGGTCCTGGATGTGGAGACAGAGGTGCACAGAATGCCCTCCTTTGTGTATCTTTCTGCTTGCCAGAGAAAGCCAGTTTCAGCCTGTGAGGTCAGTAGAAATTAATGTCTTCTTTTTCTCTTTGGGCAGCATCCTTTTGTAACCTCAGCCAAGCCGACCTCCAGCCTGACGCCTCTGATCATGGCGACGCAGCAGTTTATGGCCGACAGGAGATACTAGCCCTGCAAGAGGCCATTGGTGTTTTTTGTAGTTTCTAGTTTCTAGTTGATAGCTCGTAGTTTCTAGTTTGTTTAGACTGATAGTGTAAATAAATACGATAATACATAAAACCTTCACTGTGCTGGAAGCCTCCCTTTGTTCTCACGATGTGCATACGCTCTAAATTTGCTTCTGAATGGTCAGGTGTTTCTTAAATGTGGGAAAAGCCATATATGGGGTTTGTGGCATGGTCTGGAAGTGGGCAAAGGTCTTCTGACCTTGGTGCCTCCAGGCCACAACCTCTAGTGGAGAGACAGGCTGGCAGCAGTGACTAGAGGAGCAGAGTGGGGCAAAATGGAGCAGAGCAGTGGTGGCAGTGCAGGGCATGCTGCTGTGGCTGTGGTTGTGTTGCAGCTCTTGGGAAAGGTTGGGAGTGTCTGTGCTGCTGTGGGCAGAGGGGGAGGGAGCCGGGCTTCTCCACAGGCTCGGGCACAGGTGAGCGTCCAGTGGGAAGGCAAGTTCTGCCACGGGAACTAAGGCCAACATGTGGGAGTGAAGACTTGTGCAGTTTGGAGCTGCGTGAGCCGCTGTGGAGGCCTGTGGGCCTGCAGGAGGACTTCTTGGGGCTATGTCCTTTAGATTTTAACCTTTCCCTTATCTTGTCCCCTAGACTTTAAACTCTCCCACGGACTCCAGTTTTTTGTTTCAATGTACGTTTGATACATTTTTAGTATATAATATATAGATATAGATATAGATATAATATATAGATATGGTAGAGATATCTATATATATAGATATATAGTCATCATATAGTGATGATTCAAAATCATTTACTGTGCGATGTTTTGTGGCAATTGACAGTATATTTGATGATCATTTAAATTTAAATTTTAGTTGCACAATATTTAACAGACTTCCTTTTCCAGTTTTCGTATTCGTCCGCCACGTCCCTGTACCCACTATCCTTGAGAAGGACAGGACTGGAGATGGAACCTGCTCAAGAGCAGAGGCCAGCCACCAGCCATCTGCCATCTGCCCTTCTTTTCCGTGCCCTTGCCAGGAGGGCACTGGCCATGCCTCCCCAGATTCTACCCTAACCGACTTTGTGACAGGCCTCAACCCTGCTCCTGCTTTCCTGTTCTATTAGCAGTCCCCGATTGTGGAGTTGTGTTTTTATACTTTATTGTATTTTCATTGTATTTCGATTTTAAAATGGTTTATCCCCTTGAACCCCTCTGTGCCCCTTTGGTTTATCCCTAGTTTTCCCATCCCTCCTCAAGTGTCCATCACCCTCTAAGTACAGAGACATTCCCCTGTCTCCTCCCAGATGCCTTGTCCGTCACTCGGTGTGCCTTCCCTTACATCTTGAAGCTTCCATCCAGAGCGTCAGGTGATTGGGTGAGGGCCTGGGGCCCCTTCCCCTTTCCTCCCTCATTGGATACCCTCATTGTCAGTTTGTACAAGAGCCACTCCTTACTGTTTTCTCATTGGCGAGTCAGTTCTCCTCCTTCTCTCTATTTAATTTGTGCTTTGCACCTCTCTGGTGCTCTTGTCAGCAGGTTGTGATCAGGTGCAGTTGGGCTCTTCGCAGTCTCAATAAAGCTTTGGAGTTCTACCTCTGACAAGAAACTCTTCGTTATTCGCCAGTGGGATCAGCTACACCTTGGGAGCAATGGAGGCACTCCCAAAAGCCCATCCAGGTCCAGCAGGGAGTGCTTCTTGCTGCCCTACTCGCCCCTTGGAGAGCTAGCTGGGGCCGAGTGGACTGGAGATCAGTGGCTGGGGGCGAGGACGCGGCAGATGGTGGCAGCGGCGATGGTGATGGGTGTCTCTCCCTGCAGAGCTCTGTTTGGCACTGCCGCTACCATCAGTCTGCCACGCTGGGCGTGTGCGTGGGAATCGGATCTGCCGCTCCACTGCCTCTTCCTACCACCCTGCTGGGCTCCACTGGGCTTGGCTGGAGTCCCTTTTGGCTTGGCTGAACTCACTTGGTATCAGTGTCACCACTCTGGACTGCACTGTTCTGCTGGAGCGGAAAAACAGTCCCACGTGCCACCCTGGCCCTGATGGTTTCAGTTGTGTGTCAGAGCTGTCACTTCCGTGCCACTCATCTCAACTCCGTGGCCTAAAAACTACTGTGGAAGGACAGAACTGGCAGGGAAATGGTGGTGGTGCTTTGGTCCCAAGGCCTCTCTGCTAGAGGGAGCCAGAAAGAAGGATCCCCCTTGCATTTGTGGTCATGGCATTTCCTTGCTGAAATCACACCCATGGCTGTGATGTAAAATGAATAAACAGTGCTGAAAGATCCATGACCTGGTCTCTGTAGCTAGGAGAAACCTCTAAATGTAATTGAAGTAGTGCTTCTCCTTGTTTGCTGCTTTCCTGAACTGAGCAAGGTCCAACTGGAAGAAGCCTTCTGGTTTTTGCTCAGAAGCATTAGTGGCCAAAGAGCACTGATGTGGTTCCTCACATCCCGCTCCCTTCTCAGTGCTCAATTTCTCCGGGTGGGCTGTAGGGGATTAGTGTGTTCTTGGAGTTACTCTTAGATGCCTTGAGCAGTAGCTTATGGACTAGGAGGGCTTTTTGTCTTGCTTTGTAGCAGAGGAGAGCTTTGCAGGCTTTTTTTGGCCTGAGCTGTAGGGAAGATCTGGTTCCCTGCACTCTGTGAGTTCACAAACCAGCCCAGGGTGGCTGCTATTGTGATGTCAGGGGCCGCATCCCAGCGTTGTCAAGGCAAAGTTGCTGTGCCCAGGCCCGGCAGGGCTCAGTGAGCAGAGCAGCTCTGTGGCACGCTCACTGCAGGCGGAACCTGCTGATCGCCGAGGTCTCTGCCAGCAGGACTCGCAGGATTTTTGGTTTTTCCCTGCAGGCGTTGTCTGGTGCAGACTTGGGCAGCGCTGCTCAGGCCATGGAGAGAGTGTGTGCTGCAGTTTTCACGGCTTTCTCCGTGGCCTATTCTGGGTACTTTTTCACCCAGCTGGCACGTAAGTGGACGGTTTTGTGCAGTGTGGCATATGGACACCAAAATGCCACCAAGAGGCCTTGAGTTGGGTAAAGCTGCTGTCAGCAGCTGCAGCTAAGAAGGGGGTGTCTCTAGCCAGAGGGGCCTGGGCAGCATTTGTAATGTAGCCGGCAGGGGCTCCGCTCCTCCCGTGGCATAGCCTGTGCCCATGGGGTCTGGAATCTCCTCAGTTTGCTGGCTCAAGCCAGACAACTTCCAAGATAAGAGGACTGGGAGGGCTTGGCGGGAGTCCTTGGAAAAGCTGTGCACTGCTCTCCAGCACTGAGGGAAAGTCCCTCAGTTCAAGTCTTCTTGTCTGCATTCCCTCATCCCAGCATGTGCCTGTGGAACTTGACACTTCCTGAGTGCTAAAAGAGCCATTCCTTCTGGGGTGAAATCACGGGATCAGCTTGGAAAAGGCTTCTCAGATGGACATTTCAGAGCAGTTCTTGTATGCTCCTGAACCCAGGAGCTGTTCCTGCGCTGTGTCACCACAGAACTGCCACCATGGCTAAAGGGGACTTGGGTGAAGCTTTTTTGGGGAAGGGTTTTCAGTAAGCTCATGGCAATTGCTGCATGCAATCCCTTCAGAAAACTGAAGTCCAGGGAAGAGAGGAGCTGTAGCTCCTGCTGGTTGCGGTGGGGCAGAAGCTGGAATGCCTGTTGCAGAACCACTGGGACTTTCTCAGTCTCGAGTTTCTATGGGTTGAGAGGCCAAAGGGAACAAAATGTAGACACGAGGCAGTAGTTTGTGCTGTTGCCTTGCTGTGTGACACAAGGGTTGCTGCTGGAGTGATGGAGTGAAAGCAGAATGCTCTGTCTTTGGTTGCTGACTATTTGGTGGGCTTGCCCAGCACAGGCAGTTTCCTTACAGCATCTGCTTCTTTTTCCCTTTTGTCTTGCAGGTCACATCACCCGTGCCTGGAGAGAATCCGCTCCTTGGGTGAGTGGGAAAGGAACCTTTGACGTTGGTAGCATTTGACAATTGTGGAGCAAGCTGTGAGTTGGGCTTGGTGCAGTCCAGTGCCAGCCTGGTTGGATGAATGAAAGAACAGTCCAGGCTCTTTGCAGCAGCAGCAGCAGCAGCAGCAGCAGCAGCAGCAGCAGCAGCAGCAGCAGCAGCAGCAGCAGAATCTGCAGGAGGAGTTGGATCCCAGGCTGTTTCTCCAGTTCCTTTACAGACCTTTTAAGCAGCTGAAAGTGGGGTTGCTTGGTGCTTGAAGCCATGATGGAAGTTCTCCTGTACAAGAGAGTGCAGTCCCATCTAACTGGCCCATTTGACTTGAGTTTGAACAATTAGAATGCCATTTCTCTGCAGATGATTTCTCCTTAGTGCATCTGGCTCCAGAGCTGAATAGAGAGGTTCCCTGTCCCTGACACTGCTGTCTATCTGCAGAGCCCAAAACAGACCTCTGAGCCTCCTCTGGATGCATGTCTTCCTGAAGAAGAGGCCAAATGGGAGGAAGATTCCCACCAAAGTGCACCTGCTGCCACTGCAGGGCCTGAGCATCCAGCATCAGTAAGTGGCAGCTCTGGCTAGTCCTGTGGCTGGAGCAAAGCAGAGCTGCAAGTTTCTGAGCAGACAGCACCTGCCCTGCCTGGCTGAAGATGCTGAGGACTGGAATCTTTCCAGCTCTCCCAGAGCACTTCCCCCAGCCTGTGAGGCCGGGAGAAGGGGTGTGGAACTTGGACATTTAGGCCTCACTTCCCTACTGTTCTGACAGGGGCTGGGAATTTTTCTCAGCAAGAGACAAGAGGTAGCAATAGGATGTCTTTGGATGCTCCTGGGGTACAAGTGAGGCCCTCTGTGCCCAGGGGCTGTGCAGGCTCCTTGTCCCCAGTGAAGAGAGTAGTGCAAAGGTGCAGTTCACAGCCTTGCAGGATATGAGGAGACACTGTCCCCAGAAGGGACCTGGCCCTCCCCACAGAACAGCCAAAGTCAGCAGCTAAAGGAACAGCTGAGATGCAGCGGGGCCTGTAGCTGAAGAGACGTAAGGCTCTGAATGACAGGTTCTTTCCTGACCCTCCTGCTGCTGTCTGTGCACAGAGCACAAGGACAGCGCCAGCACCTGCTCCGGCTGTCTCTTCACCCGAGGCAGAGGCTGAAGAGGAGGAAGGTGCCAATGAACCTGCTGCTGCTGTCAGCCCGTGGCCTGAGCAGCCAGCATCAGTAAGTGCCTGTTTGGGTTAGCAGTGTCTTTGGTGACATTTTGTCCCTCATGTAAAAGCAGGCTTTGGGTTCGGGGCCTTGAGCTGGAGAAGTGGGCTGCAAAAGCTGAGAGGTGAAGAGCCCTGGATGTGGCCAGCAGCATCTTCCTCAGGGCTTGCATTTGAAATGAGATCGGAGGGGCATCTCTGCCAGGCACATTTGTGACCTAAATTAATTTCTTGTCCCAGAGCTCCAGCTCCTCTGTCGTGGCACCTGCACAAGCTGCAGCTGAAGAAGCCTCCAGCGCCCAAGCTGGAAACTCAAGCAGCAGCAGCTCGTGCACATGGAACACGACTAGTTCCTCTGGCAGCAGGGAGCTGCTGGGAGAGAGGACAGAGGACAAGTGCCTGGCCATGCTGAGTACGTCCTTTGTGACCCTTGTGTGCCGCAGCAGTGCCTGGTGTGTGCGTGCGTGTGTCAGCAAGAGCTGTCCCAGCTCCTGTTCCTCCTCAGCTGAGTGCCAGCTCCTGAGGCCTCCCCACAGGAGCTGTTGCTGTGCTCTGAGGTGGGGAGGGATCTCTGGGCTGCTGCTCCTGCCTCGGAGGGCAGCTGGGCCTGGTTTGGTCTTGCCTGAGCTTCCCTCTAGGCAAAAGGCAGAGCAGAGATTGTTTCTGGCTGAGCAGGAGGCTGTGACCGAGCAAATGAGGAGGCCTCCAAGAGCTCCTGTGGGGCCCAGCTCCTGTGGGGCAAGGCCAAGGTCATCTTCAGAGCTCAGCCTGTCCTAAAAACTGAGGGACCTCATTCCCAAGGCACATCACAGTAGGGTAGAACATCAGCTGCTGCTCTTGAGCGACAGAAGGGCCTTGTTTAGGCAAAGTCCTGCTTCAAGCTGGAGTTCCTAGCTCTGCTGGAGGCACTTTGCAATATTCTTCCTGTTCTGGAAAGGGCAGCTGTTGATAAAACTGGATTCCAGAAGCCAAGATGCCTTGCATGTTTGCAAGGATTAAATCTTTTGTTGAATGTCCCAGAGTGTTCATTGCCCGAACAGAAAGGTTGTGTTTGTCCTGCTGCCTGCCTTAATGTCTGTAGGCAACAATCACTTCTCTTGCTTACACTTTTCTGATCCCTGTCTCCTCTGACTGTTTCTTGATGTGCTTAGATTTTAGTTTAGACTTCTAGTTTTGGACAGGCCATCTGTGCTGCAGGGCTGCTTGTCCTGCTGCTGTTGTTTTTTAGGTGGTGGCGGTGTGGTGGTGTTGTTGTTTCCTGAGGGAGTGAGTTGAAAGGGTGCAGTGTCCCAGAGAGTGGGGCTGCCTTTCTGATCTGCTGCACGGTGGGATCTCTTTTGAAGGGAGCATCTTTCCTTGGGATTTTTACAGAGATGCTGGTGAGCGAGGGAGATCCTGAGGCTAAATACACAGAACTGGAAACAATTGGCAGAGGGTGAGTGCAGCCACAGTTCTTTCCATTTACTCTTTGTCCCTGGACTTTTTTCCTCTTGTACTGTGGATTCCTGCACTTGCAGGGACTAAAGGACTTCTTCTTTCTCTGCGGCCGTTTTGTTTCTAGGGGTTTTGGCACGGTGTGCATGGCAGTGGAGACTGCCACAGGAGAAGAGGTAAGCGTCAAGCAGCGCCACAGCTTCTGCAGGACTGTTTTAGGACAGCATTTGATCTGTCATGTCTGGAAGAGTTTGCTTTGTTGCTGTGAAATGGAGAATGCCAGTGGAATGATCAAGCCCCCTAGAGGTTGTCCAGCAGTTTTGCTCCATGTTTTCTGGCAGAAATTGACTTTCTGCTTGCAAGAGGTGTGTGAATGAAAATGGGGATGATCAAGTAAAGCCATGGGGGAAGTCTGTGGGAACGGTGAGTGTTGTTAGAGCTTTGAGGTGGACAGCATAGACCATGTTTCTGCCAGGTTTCCAAGGCAAAGGCTATCTGGCTCTTTGTCCTGGGAGGTGCCCAAGCAAGCCGTCTGATGTCCAGCCACAAGGCAGCTTGGCCCAGCCCAGCTCTGTCACCCCATCATCACTGTCTCCGTGTTCCCCTGGTGGTTCTGTGCCACCAACTTTGGTTCATGTTTTCCATGTTGTTTTAGGTGGCCATAAAGAAAATAAGTCTCCTGGAAGAGAGCAACAGGGAGGTGTGCCTGAATGAAATCCAGATCATGCGTGGCAATAAGAATGCCAATCTTGTGACCTTTGTAGACAGGTGAGTGGTTCTGCTGTTCGGCCATGAAAGGTCATTCACATCCTGCAAGCCAGAAGTTCAACCACTCCTTTGGTGGCTGGCAGAGGATGGAGCTGTTAATTCCTGCTTCTGGGCTGATCTACAGCGTCCTGGGAGGAGATTGCATTGGGGCTGCATTCATCTTTGCTGGCATACCTAGTTTGAAGTGTGCTTTCAAAGACCAGCCTTGGCCCTGTCTCACTGAGCCAACAGCCTCAAAGTTCCTGTCCTCTCTCCACATGGTTTCATTTGTTTTGGCATTTGATTTTTTCCCACGGGTCTCCAGTGCTGACAAAGCGCTGTAGATTGTATTTCCCTTGGCCTGTTGCATTGGTGTGGATACCAAGCAGCCTTTAGACTGCATAGAGTTCAAGCCCTGTAGAGCATTGTGAATGACTATTCCTCCCGTCTTTCTCTGAGAGAGACACAGGAGCAAGAATCCATCAGGTCATGTAAGTGCACACCTTCATCTCCAGGCTGTGTTTTCCTCCTTTCAGCTACCTGGTGGATGAGGAACTCTGGCTGGTGATGGAATACATGGACGGAGGTTCTTTACACGATGTCATTAGGGAGACTCATATGGCAGAAGGAGAGATAGCAGCTGTCTCTCGGGAGGTAAGGGATGGCGCTTGTTTCTTCCCATGGCTTGGTCGGGACGGCCCTTCAAAATGGGTGATAAGGAGAGGAGAGATTTCCCCTTCCAAGCTTCCTTTCTGCATTTCTCTTACGCCTGGCAGTAGCAAGAGCAGATGAAGTGCCTGCAAATGTGCCTGCCCTTCTTCTAGTGTGTTTGTGTTTGCCTCTCTAAAGCTTTGCCTGGAGCCTGTGAGTGCTGCATTCCTTCCCCACAAGAGCAAAGTGGCTGGTGGCACCATGTTGAGCAAGTGGCAAAGACAAAGAGATCCTCACAGGACTCTCACAGAGCTCAGCCTCAAAGGAGAGCTTTGAACCCCAAGTGGTGTTTGTAAAAGCAGACACTGTTGTCTGGCTGCAGAGAGTACAGGCACTGCAGCTGCGCACCTTGAGTCTGTGTTTGCAGGGCACTGGCCAGAGCAACAATTGCCCTTTCCCTTTCAAAAGCAAACAGCCACGCCCTTAGAAAACCTCTGCTATCCTCGTGTAGGAGCAGCCAGCTCTGCTGCCTTTGCCAGCAGCCTGGCCTGCCCTGGCTCCGCATCCCCCAGGAAGTCAGTCTTGCAGGTGTGCCACTGCCCTGCTTGTGGGACGCAATCCACTCAGGCTCGTGTTTCTTTTTCCTCTCTCAGTGCCTGCAAGGCCTGGATTTCCTTCACTCCAAGCAAGTGATCCACCGAGACATCAAAAGCCACAACATTCTCCTGGGCTTGGACGGCTCTGTCAAGTTGGGTGGGTGTTGCTGGCCAGGCTCAGCCGTGGCGGGCTGCGCTGTGTGGCTGCCTTTGGGTGCTGCCGCTTCCCTGGTGCCTGTGGCAGTGCAGGCTGCCCTGCTGCCAGCGCAGAGCACAGCCACAAGGTGCAGGGAGCTGTAGCTGGGCAGAAGGGGTCAGGAGTGCCTTTGGCTTGTGTGTGTCCCTTCCCCAGCAAGGCAGCAGCAGTCTAATAGCTTCAGGGAACTAAAAGCCACTGCCTGAAGTCGGGGGCTTTTGCAAAGTGGCCAATTGCGTATTTCCTCAGCTGCAGGCTCGAGGAATAGCAGCATGCCCCTGGTACAGCTAGATTCCATACTGCCTTCTTAGACATTGATTCAGTGGGGAATTCTTTTCTTTGCTTTCCTTTTTCAAGCTGGCTTGATGTGAGTGTTTTTTCTCCTCAGCTGATTTTGGCCTTGCTGCTCAGCTCACCTCTGAGCAGAGCAAACGGAGTTCAGCTGTTGGGACTACTCACTGGATGGCGCCAGAAATTTTCACAGGGAAGCCCTACGGCCCCAAAGTGGACATCTGGTCCTTTGGAATTGTGGGGATCGAGATGGTGGAAGGAGCACCTCCTTACCTGATGAACACCTCCCGCACGGTACGCTGCAACTACCCTCAGATGCTCCTGTCACTCTGACAAAATCTGCTCCCATTCTGCTGCCTGGGAAGCTTGCTAACACCTGACAATGATTGGTGCCAGGCTGCATAGTCTCTTATGCTTCTTGCCCAGATTATCCCCTTGGCATTTCATCATGAATAGCACAAGAAAATCACAATGCCTTTTCCTTGATGGAAGCTTTGCCTAAGAGAGCAGTGAGCAGCTTTACCTAAAGGAGCAGTGAGCTGCATTTTATGGGAGGAATCCTTGGAAATAGTAAAGTTAGATTAAAGTCTGTCTTCCACCTCGCCTGTAGAGCTGGTGTCAGTGCTGAGAGAAGCAAAGTGTGCTGCTGCTGATGGAGTTGCTCCTAATTCCATCAGCCAGTGAAATCAGGGGTCAAGGCAAGAGCCTTTGCATGTTGGACTGGCTACGGCTGCCTCTGGCTTTGGGTTCTTTTAGTAGGGGTAGGAAAGGTATCTCCCTCCCTCTGGCAGGGAGTAAAGAGCCACTGGGGAGTGGAGCTTGTCCAGTGGGGTCTGTGTGAGCAGTTTGGCGTGTGAAGGAGACAGGTGGAGCGTGGCATTTCCTTCTTCTCCAGGTTCAGCAGCTGATAAGCACCAGGGGCACCCCGAAGCTGCAGAAGCCCAGGCAACAGTCGGCTTGGCTGCGAGACTTTCTGTGCTGCTGCCTGGAGACGGACGAGGACAGGCGCTGGTCTGCCCAGGAACTTCTGCAGGTAAAAGGCAAAGCGGCTGCCGGGTGCGCCGGCCGCCCGCTGCCAGGGGCTCCTCGTCTGCTCAAGTCCAAGGCGGCAGATGGGCCCTGCTCCTGAGAATCTCCAGTCTGGGGGCTTTTCAAAGGAAAACAGAGGAGAATCCTGGCCTGGCATGGGTTGGAAGGAGCCTTTCCAGGTTGCCTAGACCAAATCTCCTTCAGCTGAAGCCATCTGGGTTAATGGATTTGTGGGATTGGGAGCCATGTTTGGCTCATGTAGCATGGTCCTGGATGTGGAGACAGAGGTGCACAGAATGCCCTCCTTTGTGTATCTTTCTGCTTGCCAGAGAAAGCCAGTTTCAGCCTGTGAGGTCAGTAGAAATTAATGTCTTCTTTTTCTCTTTGGGCAGCATCCTTTTGTAACCTCAGCCAAGCCGACCTCCAGCCTGACGCCTCTGATCATGGCAACGCAGCAGTTTATGGCCGACAGGAGATACTAGCCCTGCAAGAGGCCATTGGTGTTTTTTGTAGTTTTAGTTTCTGGTTTATAGCTCCTAGTTCGTAGTTTCTTTAGACTGGTAGTCAAAATAAATAAGGCAATACATGTTATAAAAAGAAGAGCCTAAAAGTTATGCTAACGTGGTTATAGAATTATCCTCTGTTAGAATGTTGTTATTACTGTTAATCACTTCCCTGCATTCATTCCTTGTTAGAAATCCTTCTCTGTTAGATTCTGTTTCACTGTGGTGCCGGCTGCTGCTTCCTAGAAAATGGCATCTGGGCCTGTCAGTGGGAGTTGACATCAGAGACAGTATGCAAATACAGGAACTCTTCAGAAACTATGCTAGAATCACCTAGAACTATGAGCCTTCACAAAATTATACACCGGGACACTTGCAGAAGAGTGAGCATCTAACCCTAGTACCTAGAGAGATGCTTTTAATCTGTCACTCTAACCACTAGACACCTCAAACAGTATGAGGACCCTAGACCATAGCACAGACCATGAGAAGAAGGGGAAGAATCCTGCCGCTCCTGTGAGGATGGATTCCCCAGCTCTGCCTGCAGCTGAAGCGGACAAAGCTGAATTCCTCCTCCTCAGCGTCCCTCCGGGAAGCAGCAGCTGGCATGTGCACAGCCTGTCGGGCTCCCACCTGAGCTGATCTCACTAAATAAAGGCATTTTAAAGGAGAATCATCTCCTGCCCATTTATTACAATATGTAAGACCTTCACTGTGTTGGAAGCTTCCCGTTGTTCTCACCCTCTGAATAAGCTCTAAATTTGCTTCTGAATGGACAGGTGTTTCTTAAATGTAGGAAGAGCATTAGTAGGGGTTTGTGGCATGGATTGTAAGCGGGCAAAGGACTTCTGCCTTTGGTGCCTCCAGGCCACAACCTCTTGTGGAGAGACAGGCTGGCAGCAGTGACTAGAGGAGCAGAGTAGAGCAAAACGGAGCAGAGCAGTGGTGGCAGTGCAGGGCATGCTGCTGTGGCTGTGGTTGTGTTGCAGCTCTTGGGAAAGGTTGGGAGTGTCTGTGCTGCTGTGGGCAGAGGGGGAGGGAGCCAGGCTTCTCCACAGGCTCATGCGCAGGTGTGACTCCACTTCTGGGAAGGCTTGCATGGTCCCTCAAGCCTTCCTCTGACCTTGAGCGAAGTCTTGGTAGGCTCTTGCTCCAAGAGTCCCTCTCAGAGCTGGGGCAAAGGCTCCAGGCCAACCCTCTTGCAAGGCAGATGCCAACCCCTGCAGCCACTGTACTCCAAAGGAGCTTGGTGCCAGCCCCTGGTGCTTCTCTAGGGGAACTGAGCACCCTCCCCACGGCACACTGCCTGCATGGCACTGGGCTGGGAACCACTTACCCAGGTGCGGGCAATCCCTCCTTCCTAGGGTGAGGAACAGCCCTGTGACGTCCACTCTTTTCACAGGCTGGAGCTCAGAGATCTAATGCAGCTCCTCATTGACTCTGGAGGCAGGCGATCTGAGCACCATTGGTTCCAGCATGGTGTCCACAGCCCTCAGGGTCTGCAAGGACAATAGAGAGTGACAGCAGTGATTTTGCTGTTCCTCCTCACCCTGGAAAACTCAGCTGAACTCTCAGGGATAAGACAGGATGTACATCCTGCCCAGGAGAGAGACATGGGCAGCGAGTTTGCTGACTACATATAAATAGAAAAATATCAATTTCAGTTAAAAAATTTAATTTATTGCAGATTGCTATAACTGTACGGCCTATGTCTAAGTATGCAAATATCAGTATATCTATCTAAATAGCCATATACCTCTAACTGTGTAAGTACAACAACATAATACATCTATAAGTGTAACTATACAGAGAGGGATCCCAGGTCTATTTTCACAGGCTTTCCCTTGGTAGCTTCCTCTTATGCAGAGCCTTTCTGGAAAGGTACAGCAGATGGACATCTAGGAAGCAAAGGGAACACTGAGTCAACACTGGAACTAGTTTATGTCTCCCCTGGCAGCACATCTAGCAATTCTACTTTTGCCAGAGACTATAAAACATGGTCCAAAAGGCAGGTTCTCCCTTGGAAATTTGAAGCCTTCTGTTTAAAGAATAGGAATGCTTCCAAGTTTTCAAAACTTTAAGGTTTTGAAGTATCCTGAAAAAAGCTGCAACACTAGCACTGTAAAAGGCACCCACAAGAACTTTGAACAGAGACATTCACATTTCATGAAAAGAACTCCAGCTTGTTTATTCTCTGTACTGAAAAGAGACCTCACTCCTCACTTAAATGGTAGAAGCTGATGGGCATTGTGAGATGAGTTATTAACTAACATTGTTACCTGGGACAGAGAAACTACCCTGTGAAGTGAGTAACCGCTTCTTCGACTCTTCCGTCAGCTCTTGGATGAACTACTCTCATCTCCCCTTTCTGTAGAAGTCAGACTCAGAGTAGCTGTCTCAGTCATCTCCAAAAACATGTAGACTCTCTTCTTACCAGGGTCCTTTGGTTTAAGGGAACTGTTCCTACATCTCATGCTTTGTCAAGTGAAGCTCTCTCTTCCACCACAATGTTCACAGGCTCACTTCCTGAAGACACACACTGACCCAAAATATTCTTCTTGAATGAATAAAAGTAAAAAGAAAAAAGAAGCAAACCCAATGATCACTTGCTATTTTCTTGTAATCATTTTTGGGACACAGTAATAACTGTTCTTCCCCACCCTGGAAGGACATGTAACACAAGATTAACACTGTTAACATGGTTAACATGGCCAGCCTTTTAAATTCAGACATTTGACAAATGGAAACTCAAACTCTTACAAAATACCTATCAATCAAAATACAGAATCAAAAAAAACCCCAGAATACAGCAAGTAAGAATACATGTCCTCGCAGTCTGAGCTTTGCCCTTGCTTGTGACACTAGCTGTAAGAAACAAGGAGAAACCCAGAGGGAGAAATCAAGGTGCCTTCCTAGTTACCACTAGACTTACATGTATGTTATTACTGAGAGATCTTGCTCAAACCACTGCACAGGTCTGTGTGGTGCAAAACTACATTCATAAGCCATAAATTTCTGGCTGTGAATCTCACTCACCTTGTACAATTACTAGGTCTAATTACAAATTAATAATTTAATAATTATTAAATGATAACATGTGGCTTGCTTTTTGGAGCTCTTCTCTCTCGCTCCATATGTATTTTGTAGGCAACCATTTACTGCACGGGTATGTTTCCATTATTACGTGGCAAAAGTTTATAGGATTAAAAAAACTTTATAAAGCTAGACAACCTAGTTAGGTTTCTGTTCCACTAAGCAAGTAAAGGCCTGAAGTTAAGTACCTGGAATTTAACTTTAGACAGAAAGATATTCTCATTATCACTTGTTAAAGAATGTAAGTCTCTTCTGCAAATGGCTAGCCATCAGTATCTTGAAGATGAATGATTGTTTAGAGCCTGAAAGATTTCCTTCTATTAAGGAAGAGAAGGCTTTTGAAAACTGGTACGTGTGAATGTACAGAAGACAAAAGGGCATCACACTGAGTAAAAGGAAATGGATAGTTCCAAAAGATCACACTCCGCACCTTTAGTCTGCTCTTACTCAAATATTTCAAGGACAATGCCTGTGTATATTAATAGAAATAGGCATTTTTTGATGGAGCCGTATAAAAATATGCAAAAAGGCTGCGTCAATACAGGAGCTAAACAGCCAGAGAAGTCAGGAAAGAGCCAAGAGTTAAAGAAAGGACATTTTTAATCAAAATAATAAAGCTGTCAAACCAAAGGCCAAGTAGTCCCTGAACTACTCTTCAACACAGAACAAGCTGCAAATCTTTAACCACTTCACATCCAGGATCAACAATAACCTTCTCATCATACACACAACTTATGAGGACTCAAAACCAAGACACCTTGACACGCTTAATCCCTCTATTCCTAAGGATGAAATCTGGGCTGTAATTGCCAAAGCCTTCAACAATGGAAAATATGCACTTCTCGAAACACTGCTGAAAAGCTGTCAAAACTGGTAAAGTTCGAAGTGCAGGCAAGGTAATTCCCTTAGTGGACACTGAGGAGGAAGTCCTGCCACCTCTGTGTGTGCTGGCACAAGGACATGCTCCTCTCTACCCAGCACTGAACAGAACAGCCTTGTCCAGGCTGGAGCTTTGTAAGGGATACACTAGAATATACATCTTTCTGAAAGACAGCCAAGAGGAAGATGACTAATCATTGCAACACAGACAGCACACTAGTGGCAAGTTTGCACCAGCTGAGGATTTCCCATGTAGAAACTTAATTGAAAGCATCAGGATACTGAGAGGACAAAATAAAAAAAAGAGTAGCTTCAACACATACACAAACATGGCATTTCAAGTGCCTACATAATAGGCAGGTCTCATGCAGCAGCAAGAGATGCAGCCAACCTTTTCTTTTCCTTTGTGTTCAAAGCAAAAGGAGAGAGTGCATTTGGTGCTCTAATAGAATGACCTCTCGCATGTCCCTCTCTGCACATGAGACTTACAGTTTTCTATACAAGAAGGACCAGAGGTTGAGCAAAGGACAGTCACAACTTGTCAGGTGCCATAAAATATGGGCATGCTTTGTACCAACCAAATGTTTAAAAATTGTATTTTCCATAGAAGACATAAAATTAGTAACTCCATCTAACCATTTCCCTGGGTTTTCAACAAAAATGTTTGCCTTCTGTGGGAATTCTCAAAATACGCCTTAGGATTAAAAACATAACCAAAAAAGTTTCCACTTCATCTACGTGCATGAATCTACAGTGTGCATTTTTCCTTTGAAAATGAGCACCTGAATCTGGCCAACCCAAGCAATGGTCTCATGCTCCAGAATGAGGGATAGTTTAGATTCACTTCTCTTTTTAAAATTTTGCTTTTAATAAACAAGCACTTAACTAAAGATGCTTTTACCTCTCAGGCATATGATGGCACTGAAAAGCTCTCAGTGCACACCCCAGGATCGCCATTGAATAGAGTCGCCTCCAAAGAGGCAGCCAGTTCAGGGTGGGACAAAGGAACAACCTCCTTGTGAAACACTAATTTTGAAGAATGAAGAATCTTAGGAAAGTTAAGATAATAGTTAAATTAGATGTTGCTGAGTTAGTGGAAGTAGATAAATAGACTTTGTTCATAGTTAACAGTAGTCAGATCCATTAACTCATTGCTTGTCAACTTTATGTTTGGGTAGCTGTGCTTATCATGAGAAACAGAATGTGATAAACAGATTTCAGGGACACAAAACCAGATGCAGACTTCCCATACTCTAGGAATCCATTAAACACAAGAAAACCAAGGGTTCATTTGTCATATATGCATGGGAAGGGTAGAAAGGTCAGAACAAGGAAGACTTATTTTACTTCTTCTTTTGGAGACCCCTCCCCAGAATGGACCCCTGACTCATTTCAGGGAACAAAACTACGCATGCTTAATAGCCTTTTTGCCAGTTAGCATACGAAGCGGAGCAGAGGAAGTGACAGGAATATGAATATGCATTCATATTTTGTGTATTCAAGACTTCTGTAAATAAAAAGGCTTTGTAATACCTGTGAGTTTTGCAGTGTGCATTAGGGAATTATCCCACATACTGCCCAGCCATTCTAATAAACATACACTTTCTAGCTTTAAACTGTTAGAGAGTTTTTGTCCGTCTCAGTCGGATATCGATATTAGATCAATATTCATATTTTAGTAAATCACTCAAGGGCCTGAAACCTCGAGGTCAGCCGGGGCGGGGCTGATGGCAGTGGGGGAAGCTCCTCCATCGTGCACAGTCGGTGACAGTGGCGACACACGAGGGGGAGCGCCAAGCCCCAGCGGCCGTGGCGCGAGAGCCGCGCCGGCCCCACCCCTCTGTCCCTCAGACAGGTGGGGTGACCCTACAATGAACCTCTGGGATGTCGATGAGCTCACCAGCCATGGAAAATTTAGAACTGAACCATTCAGGCTGCAAGTCACCTCACAAGATCTCCCCTTCAGCCTCCTGCTCAAAGTGTGGCCGTTCATTGGGTCAGACCAGGCTGTCTGGCCCTTTACCAGTTAAAGGATGCAATACCTCTTTGGACTCTCACTCCACCATGTTGTAATAAGCTTTTCCTTATTTCCAGCCCAAGCCTCTGTAGCTTCAGCTGATGCCACCTTCTCTTTTCTCCTGTGAGCCACGTCTGTGAAGAGCATGGCCTCAGCCCATGATCCCATCCCATAGCCTCAAGGTGCTTTCAGAAACCTTACAGCCACCTCTGCTCCAGAGTGAACCAGTCCTGGATCCATGGCCTCACCTATCAGAGGCAATGCCTCAGCCTCACTCTTATGGAGGCCTTCCCTGAATTTTGCCAATTTGCATCTTGACTTGTGGATCAGGACCTGGATGCAGGATCCATTTGTGGTGTGACATGTGCAGCAGAAGTGATAATCCCTTTTGTCCTTGCTGAATGTGATAGGATTCCTTGTAGCTCATTCTCCCCCCAGTTCTGCTACCTGTGGATGGCAGCCCTGCTGTTGTACATAATGACAGCCTCCTGTGGGAGGGGGTGTGGTTGGTGACCTCCCTGCATTGCCATGGGAGGCCACAGATGTGTAGTTTTCCCACCTCCCGTGTTGTCAGTTATCTGTTCTCCCTTCCCCTAGTTTACGTCAATCATTTTGTACTCCTTCCCTTTGTTCGGGAAAGTTCTCGGTTCCTTGTACCCCCATTGGTCCTTCCCCCGAAACCACTCCTTCCCTCTATCCCAGTTGGCCGTTGCCGTGTCACTCCTGCTTGACTCCACCCTCATACCCTCACCCGGTTGGATGCTCCGTACCCTGACCCTCCTTCCCTGTTACAGTTATAAACCCTGCCCCGCCCTGGTTCGGGGCTCTCAGAGCTGGCTCGCCCTCTGAGTGGCTGCGTCCCTTCACCTCCCTCGCCTTCCCTCACCTAAGCCCTCAGAATAAAGCCGCCTGAGAGACTCTCGCCTGGTGGAAGACTCGTCTCTTTATTACCAACATCGCGTGCCCGAAGCCCCCGACTCAGTCGGAGTGACCGAGGCTCGCTTCAGCCTCCTTCTTCTCCTCCTCCTCTTCCCTGGTTTACCATCATCTGCCAGTGTCACGGTGGCTCTTCTTTGCTTTGCCCATTGCTCACAAGTTAAACAGGAAACATCCCAGGTTAGACCCCTGCTGGATTGCACTCATTGCTAGATATTTCCTTCATTGTTTTGCTGTCAGGAATCATTCTTGGTGTATGCATTTCTGCAGCACCTGGGAAAGCAATACCTTTCCTCACCCTGCAGGAAACTTTAAATAATTGGATTTGCACTTATAACAAGGTTTTTGGTTTACAGTTGGATTTGATCTTAAGGGTATTTTCCAATGCAAATAATTCAATACTGCCATATCCTGGAGTGAGGAATATCAAGGGATTCATTCAGGGTGATGAGCAGCTCTTGACTTTGTGCCATGCTATAAAGTATGCCTGCACAAGCCCTTGTCTGTCTACTGAATACAATCACAGTTCTACACATTGTTTTAGCATGTGTTTGATATGCTAAACATGTCAAATGTGAACATTCAATGTGAACATTTGAATGCTCACTCCATTAACTTTTCTGTAGTAGGCTGCAGCTTGGTAGCTCTCTTTGTATCTAAATGTCCTAGCAGATGGGCATTGGATTTAACTGTCCTTCTTGTGTTTGTACCATGATAAATATCCACACCTGGCAACACTGAGTTGGTATCTGTTGTTTATATTCACATGTAAGAAAAAGGGCACGCTGAGAGAGCTTGTGTTAATGTGATATTGCATGTAACACAGAAAATTAAGAGTCATTTACTAATTAACAAAAAGCAAATAAATATTTCACTAGGCACGCCTAGAATAGCCCTGGAAAAGACACAAGACATATTTATTTTGAATTTTTTATTCTTTAATACTCTGTACCACTTGTATATGTAAGAGAGAAGGATACTACCAGCAAGTAAAACTGGCAAAAGAGAAAAATGTTCCTTTTTAACTTCTTATTTACAGATGAACAAGTTGTAATCAGTTTTCTCAGGGAACATTCTACTGACATTCTACAGAGCATGATGTTGGATTACAGTTTTCTTCTAGTGAATAAGGAAAGCTAATCTAGCAATGCTAGACAGATCTGTGTCAGATTCTTTTTTATGGCTTACAGGTATTTTCTCCCCAATATTTTGTGACTTTCTTTTCCTTCTTTACACTACTAAATAAATAACAAAATGTGGTTTAAATTTGATCTTCCAGCAATTTCTAACAAAATACGGATATATACCCTGAGGATATGAAAGCCTGGAGGATAAATTATGTATTTCCTGCTAGTCTGGTAGGGCAAGTGGTGAGTAGTATCTCAATCTACTTGTGTTAACCACTTCCAACATGTTGATTGCCAACAGCAGCAAGTCCAATTGTGTGGAGAAACAGATACTACAAGGCTCAAAGCCAAACTGCTTGTACCTCGTTAGCATGACCAGTGACTCTGCCTTATTTTATCAGAGACTCTGATTGTTTACAGTCATCAAAGGTCAGATGAAGAATTTTTATACTTCTGTTTTGGTTATTGCAATTCAAAAGACCATGAAAGTGGCAAGATCTCTAAGGAAGTTCTGCCTTCACAGAATCATTTGCAGTTATTTTCAGCTTAGACAATATTCCAGTGCACATGGGGTTGCATGCACAAAACTCCAAGGAAAAAAATCCCTCTTACTTACTTGAAACAAGGAAATTTTTTTTCCCATTGTCTTACATTCCTACAGAGCCATGAAATGCAAGGACTTTTGAACCCATTTTGAGCCTAATAATTCATTTTATACACCGAACTTCTTAAATCATTGCTTCAATACACATCTGTCACATGCTATTGACTTTGCTGCTACCATTGCTGTTCTTTCAAGTGATGAATCTTGTTCCACAAGGCTGGCAAGATGAAAATCCATTTCAGAGTCTCCAACAGGGAGTCAATTTATCATTACTTCAGTAAGCACTCTTAGCTGCATAGCGCATTAATTCTCTCTCCTGGTCCTCCTTATCAAAGGTGTGGGGGCTTTCCTGAAATATGGTTTATTTGATTAAATACTGCTAATTTTCCTTCATGATGAAGGGCAACTGAGATGGTATTGTCCAATTTTTATGCTATTTCCTTTTAGGTCTAGCCATTGTATCCTGTAAATTACATATACAACTAACATATGTATTTATTTTCTTTACATTTCTAATGGCCAAGCATCCTAGGGTTAATATAAAATTGTATTAAATTTGTATGTTACATAAAGGCAGCTTTTTATGTCTTTCAATTCATCTGTCCAGATATCTAGCTACCTACCTACCTACCTACTCAACTACCCAACTCTCTCTAAAGTTTGAGAATAGCTTTTGTAGTAATCATCTCCCTTTACACTAATTCTCAGATATAAACCCAAGCATGCATTTACTGAAAAACACCAGTTGAGCTCTAATTTATACTGTCCACCTGGTCCAGTTGAATTGTGAGCTTAAAAAAAAAAAATTGCAGCCTAGAAAGGGAGAACATTGAAGCAGAGCAAAAGACTTCTTTTGTTGTTGGGTTTCTTTTATCAGAAAAGGTAGTTTTTGTATTTTTTCTTGTTGTTCTAATTCTCTGCTTCCAGTGAAAGTGGAGAACAAAGGAAGTGGAAGAGATACACCCAAAGACCCATCCTTCTAATGTGGAAATGAGTTTAGAATGGTTTGGCAAAGACCTCTGTGAATGGAGCCAGGTTGTGGATCTGACTCTCCAGTTGAATATCTATTCTTTCAGGTCATTATTTTTTGGAGTTTGCCTTTCTCTGCACATCGTGCTCCACGATCAGCCAAGAGCCCCCAGGACTCCAGGGCCATTTCCACAGTACCTCTTCATACAGGAAATCCTGCTGCAGCTGTGGTGATTGAAAAGCTTTTGAACAAACACTGGGATGTGCTACCAGAGGTATCAGAAGTGAAAGACTGACCAGGCATTCATCACATGAGAAGAGGAAAACTCTTAGTGCCTAGCACAATTTCTGCCTAAGACATTAATGCAAAATGTACAGTTTGATGATATGCAGTCAGAGGACTGGTACAGCCTGAAGGTACAACCAGTTAGAGTTCATTCAATCAGTGGGAGGGAAAAGACCTATGCATTAATGTAGAATGTGCTATAATCTGCATTAACGTAGATGCACTCTGATCTATGTTAGTGTAGACCACTATAAAAAGAGGGCAGGAGGAAAAGGAAATGTGCATCAAACTGGGGAGTGGAAGAGGAGGTAGTACCAGAAGCACTCTTCCTAAGGATGTTAATTATACATTTTGCAGATATGTTTCAAAAAACTAAACAAGAAAACCAAAACCAACCAATCAACCAAGAAAACCCCAAAACCCAGCAAAAAATAGAAGTGTTGTTCTTTAAAACTTTGTAAACTGTTTTTGGACACATTAAGTTTGTATTTTGGATGATCAGTTTGTTGGAGAGCAGAAAGAAGTTAATACAGACAGTTGAAGGAGGAAGGAGAAGTAATAACATTTAGCTCATTGCCTTTTTGTTTATCATATTCATACAGTGTCTAGGACAGCTCATTCTGACCAGAGAAAAGGTTGGCTGATGGAGCACAGTGGGGAAGTTGCAGATTTGCCACTTCCTCGCAGCAAGCAGCAAGCTCAGTGGCTGAACAGGCAGTTGCTGTCCTGCTGCATGTTCCTATGCTGGCTCCCAGACCTAGTGTGTGCTGTATACCTCACAAACATCTCATGAGATGCCTTCTGAGAATGACTCAGCCCACAAGAACCTGGGTGGCAAAAAAATTCTCTCAGGAGGACGAAGGGGCCAACCAGCAGACACTCATCCAGGTGAAGTGGTAGTGGTCTTCTGTGATGGAGTGAACACACTCATGGATAAGGGAAAAGCTACAGATCTGGGGCAATATTCCCCACAACATCCTTTGCTCTAAATGGGAGAGAAGTGGGTTTGATGGAACTATTCAATGGAAGTGGAATTGGTTGGACTGGCATATCTAGATGGTAGTAGTCAATGGCTTAATGTCCCTATGGGCCTCAGAGAAAAGTGGTGTTTCTTGGGGGCCCATACTGGAACAAGTGCCATCTTTGCCAAGGACATAAGACAGAGGGATCTAGTGCACCCTCAGCAAAATTGGGGGTGACACCATGTTGCAGAATTTCTGAGAGAGAGAGGGCATGATTTATGTCTGGAATGAGATTTGAGCTACTCCAGCCTAGGCCTCAGATATGGGCCTTGTGAGAACTTGAAAGCGTATAACACAGTAAGAAAAAGAGCTTGTGGCACAGTTAGAAATTATATTAAGATGTGGATGTGATGCACACCTTTCTGGGTGTGAATTAGTATAGGTTTATAGTGTGGAGTTTAGTCCACCTTAAGACAAAGACAATGTTAGCTTGCCAATGAGAGTGCCTTTGTAAACCGTAAACTATATTGAAGTGTATATAAACTGCCATCTTCTAACTAATAAACGGAGAACGTTTGATTGACCACATTGGCCTGATCTGTGTTTGTCCTGTCCAGTTTTCTAGTCTTACAAGGTCCCTGGCTTTGACACCATGCTGAGCAGGAGGCATATATGAGGAGTGTAATGCCATCAAGAGGGACCTGGACAAGCTCAACAAGTTGGCCCACAGGAACCTCAACAGCTTCAACAAAGCTGGGGTTACAGCTCAGAAAGCCAACTGTGTCCTGAGCTGCATCACCAGCAACGTGGGCAGCAGGTGTGTCTTCACTCTGCTCTGTGAGACACCACCCGGAACATTACATCCAGCTCTGTGTCCTCCCAGCATAGGAAGGACACGGACCTATTAGAGTAAGTGCCGAGGAGGCCACCAAGATGATCAGATGGATGGAATGCCTATGCTATGAGGGACAGGCAAGAGAACTGGGCTTGTTCAGTTTGGAGAAGATAAGGCTCTGGGAGACCTTACAGCCCTTTCCAGTACCTAAAGGGGCTACAAGAGGGCTGGACAGGGACACTACAAAGATCTATAGTGATAGAAGGGGAAATGGCTTCAAACTGAGAGAAGACAGGGTTAGATTAGATGTTAGGAAGAAATTCTTGATTGTGAGGGTGCTGAAGCACTTGCATAGCCTGCCTAAAGAAGCTGCATCTGTCCCTTCCCTAGGAGTGTTCAAGGCCAGGTTGGACAGTGCTTGGACAACCTTGGACAAGGTGGCCCTGTCCACGGCACAGGGGTTGCAACTAGCTGGTCTTTAGTATCCCTGAAATCCCAAAGCATTCTATGATTCTGGGATTTCGGGTAAACCAAGTAGCTTTCCTCATATTGGTGACTCATGCTGTTTACTGCATGTTTCAACCTCCAGGCCAGCAATTCTTCAAAAAACATAAAAACTACATTTCTCTTTCAAAATCTCAAAAGATATTATAAAGCTCCATGCTTTCAATTTTTTTTTTTTTTTACTAGAATAGTAAACCATTAGTGTTGTGCATAACAAGATAATAACTTACACAGTCACCTGTTGTGGAGTACCAGGCATAAGAATGTTTTATCTCATTCTGACTGTTGTAACAGAAAAGCTGTGACTGGAAGAGAGGGTGTTGTGGAGATGGGAAAGCACTGAGCTGAGCCAACATCTCTTTCTGCCATGAGACTTGTGCTTAGTGCTGCTCTGTGAACTCCCACTCCAGACTCCCTTCCTGGAAAGCACCGAAGGGCTGACTGCACAGGCCTGAAACAGTGGCAAAATCTGTTCTACATAAGAGGTGTGCACCAGGAAAAGTTTAAAAGGAAGTGGATCAGTCCCCCTCTCTCTCTCTGTCTCTTGCACTCCCTCTGTTCACCCCATTTCCAAGTAACAGTTCGCTGACACTATATATGTATATATATATATATATATATATATATATATATATATATATATATATATATATAGTTTTTCATGGAAAGTTCCAGAAGCCCTCTGGCCAATCGCCAGCTGTTGATATGCATGGCCACTTCCAATCAGTTCCAGAGTCCTTTACTCTTTGGATAATCTCACCATAAATTGTCTGGGTGTCATCCATTGTGGCTTCTCTTCTCCTGAGGTGTAGGATATGGGAAGGGAAGATATGAGCTTGAGATGCTGTGGGAGGAAAACACTGTAAAAGAAACTACACCCCCTTTTCTGTGCATCAAATTGCTCTTCAGTCGCCTGTTCTAGAAAGTTCATTGGTCTATGCTTGTTCATTGGCCCCTGTAAGTTGTTATCCACCCCCTGTCCCTCCATTTGTTGTTTCCTGATCATCCCATCCTTGCTCCTCCCCTTGTCCCTTCCCTGGCTGGTTCCTCTCTACAGTTACCACTCCTACCCTGTCCTAGTTGTATACCCTAGACCGTCCCTCACTCAGGGTTTTTTTGCTGCCTATGAGCCCTTCAGCCTCTTCTCCTGCCCCTCAATAAACAGAGTTGGAATTTCAAACAGCAAGCTTCTCTCGTCTCACTGGTTGGTCTTCATTACTACATCTGCACCTCGAGCATCTGGTGATTCGCAGGAGATAGCCCCACTGACCAAAGAGATGGCTCTTGGGAAGGCAGCCCTCCAGGTAACATCTGCCTGAGAGGCTGCACTGAGGCTTCCTGTTGGTTGTTGATTGACTGATGTGTGACCACTTTACTGCCCATCCCCTCCAGGACAAGCTCCCACAACTCCCCCTTTCTGGTTTTATTTCAAATGAAAGGTAAAACAATCATAGTATAAATAATAACCTTGTCTTAACTAAAAATAACACAATATTTTATAGACTTTAAACTTGAGAATTAAGATAAACAAGTGAGTTCATATTGCAGAGAATAACTAAACAAGAATTAAATACAGTTTTCATTTCCCATCACTTCTAAGGGCCCAAGTACCGGGCAGCTCTCCACCACTTCATTCCCCCTCACTTACCCATAAATCAAAAGAGAAGAGAAAATCAAAAGGACTGGCTATGGTACCTTCCCCTGATGCCCTTCCCTAAACACAAAAGCCAAAAGAAAAGGCTTTAGGGGGGACCAGCCTGTGAGGACCTTATGGTGTGGCCGGGCACGGGTCTCCTGTGGGGCACCAGAGTCGCTCCTCCGGCTGTCCGGAGGGTGCCGACTCTCCTTCCTAAATAATTAAAAGAACTGGGGTGACTGGCTTCTGAGGGTTGCCTGTATCGGGAATCTCTGAAACATGAATTACAACAAAAATCGGGGACTGCTAATACAACAGGGAAGCGGGAGCAGGGTTGAGGGCTGTCACAAGGTGGCTTAGGGTAGAATCCGGGGAGGCATGGCCAGTGCCATCCTGGCATGGGCACGGAAAAGAAGGGCAGATGGCAGATGGCTGGTGGCTGGCCTGTGCTCTTGAGCAGGTTCCATCTCCAGTCCTGTCCTTCTCAGGGATAGTGGGTACAGGTATGTGGCGGATGAATACGAAAACTGGAAAAGGAAGTCTGTTAAAAATTGTGCAACTAAAATTTAAATTTAAATGATTGTCAAATTTTCTGTCAATTACCACCAAATATTGCAACATAAATTATTTTCAATAATCACTATATGATCACTGTATATATATATATATATATATATATATATATATATATATAGGTGTATTATATCTCTATCTATATTATATACTAATAATGTATCAAATGTACATTGAAAAAAAAATTGAGTTCATGGGAAAGTTTATATCTACGGCCATGATAAGCGAAAGGTTAAAGTCTAGGGGACATCCTTCCAGGGCATAGCCCCAAGAAGTCCTCCTGCAGGCCCACAGGCCTCCACAGTGGCTCATGCAGATCCAAACTGCACAAGTCTTCACTCCCACATGTTGGCATTAGTTCCCGTGGCAGAACTTGCCTTCCCACTGGACACTCACTGCTCCTGCTGGAGCAGGTATTTGTTTCCAGGGATTATCTGCAGCTTCTCTTTTCCCAGGTGCTGCTGGACTTCACCAACTCTGCAACCACTGCTGTGCACATGATGGTCTGAGGGAGGATCAGAAATCTGAGCCATGGGCTGGCTGGCATTTCCGAATGAACATAAGGCCTGGGCATCTTCCAGCCAGGCCATGCTGCCCTCCCTGCTCCTTTCCTCATACGGCTGCTACCCAGCTGGCTGCTTCTGGAGACCCACAAGGACTTTCACAGCATGGTCTCACCTGGATCCAGCCCTGAACCCTGCTGTTAAAGAAGCTTCCCTGTCTGACCATCCAGGAGCCGCTCTGCCAGTCACATTCACATCACCTAAGCTGGGACTGAAGCCCCTTCACAGCTACACCCCTCACACTCACATTCAGACCAGGATTCCTTTACCAGCTCAACCCCAGGTTTCCCACAGCAGATTCTTGGACATCCAGGTCCTTCAAATAGCTTAATCATGGTGCAGTAAGTAATAACAACAGCTCCAGCTGGTGCCTCTGAGAAGGGGCCCTGAACAATTAACCCCTGGGTTTTCATGCCCTCACAGCACCAAAGTCTGGGGGTCTCAGCTCCTGCTGTGCCTCAGTGTCCAGTCCCCAGCCTGCTGCCGCAGGTCCCTGTGCCCTTCCCTGTACCAAGGGTTGGCAGTTCATGGCCTCTGGCTCCCATCCAGAGCTCAGCCTGCAGCTCCCATTGCAACTGCAATTTCCTCAATATCCTGCCTCCCTAACAGGCAAGTGCCAACCACAGTGGGGCACAAGGGGAAGGGGAAAGGCAGCAGAAAGGGGAGAAAGCAGCAGCCAGAGACTGTGTGAGAGAAAGAATGTATTTCCTTTTTCCAGTCTAGAAATGTGCTGGACCCCTGCTAGTTCTGCCAGCAAAATGGTTTGCCTGCAAGACTGGGGCCAGCAGCCCTCTTCTGTTGGGGATGTTAGGGCTTCCTGTGAAAGTGTCCCTAGTCCTGACAAGGAACAGTCAGACGGTGGCTGCTGCCCTTGATGTTTAGAGATTTCTCCTATATGTTTTTTATGTATTTGTAGATTTGTAGACAACTAACACATGGTTCTTCTTTTCCTACCCTTTCCCCCTACCTTTCAGAACAGTAAGCTAACCTTCTAACTGAAATACTGTTTTAGTCTGGCATTTTAGGCTAACAAGGACATTGTGTTGTCACTGTGTTTCAAGGACGCTAGAACTTAGAAGACATAACCAGAAAGCCCCTGGAACAACTCCAGTGGGGCAGAACCCAGGGGAAATTACCTAACCAACTGCTCTTCTAATTGGACAATATTTGTTAAATATGCTAACTTGTTAAACTTACAAAAATTGTAGAAATCCAGTGCCAGGTGTGCCCATGACCATGGGAGTTTTGACTATTTTAAGAGTTTAAGTTTTTAAGGGAAGTTGTGACATGAAGTTCTTGGTCAGCTGCCGGGGATGTGAGCTGCTGGCCTCTTCCCATTGTCATATCCATAGAATGATACTGGTGCTGGAAAATAAACAGCTCGAGCCGCGTTGCTCAGCAGTCCCGTCCCGTCTGTGAGTTGTACATTGTCCCCCAGCCGGCCATAGGATGCCAGTGGGAGTCCCTACCTGGGAGCTGGTGGAGCAGGAACTGGCCTCAGGGCTGGGTCCTCCTTTCCAGCATCATGGGAGCGCAGCAGCCTCTGGGACTCCTCACTGTATTGGCCCACAGTGAAATTGGCAGTGCCATCAACCAGCTGTTCTGTGTATTCCTCCGGGAAAGGCTGCAGCATCTGGAGCATCATCTCCCCATTGTCATGGATCAAGTGGAAGCTTCAGGCAAATCTGCCTAAAATCCAGATTTTTTTGCAACAGCTTAAATTTGGGTCACCCACACCTAAAATCAATCTAGCCTGCAAGTTCTAAGCATGGCAGATCAGGTCTATTTATAAAATTAGTTATTTATTGAACAGAGAGCAGATAACCAAGGCCTTAGTCAGAGTTACTACATGGTATAAACCAAAAAGTACATCTAGTAGACTACATAAAACAGTGCACAATATTATTGTACCTATATTAAAGTTAGCAAAATAAATTGTATTGATTAAGAGTCAGATATAATTTATCACTGAAATTATGATAGTGTACACTAAATCCTTTCACTCATCCTCAGAGGAGTAGCCATAAATCAACTGTCCCTGCTTTGGGGAAAAATTCCATACATTTCCAGGGAATGTGCAGAAGATTTCCTGCTTTGTGAAAACTTGGTGTACCTTTCACAGTTTGTAAGGTGGGTTGTCCATCAGACAAAAATTCCAGCTTATCTTTCCAGATGTCACTTCCAGGGCAAGATATTTGTTATCAGCTGGGAGTGCTACTCCCATAGTGTGAAAGTAATTCACTACAAGACAGCTTGTCATATTTGCATTTTTTCATCAATTAACACAAAAGAGAGAAGTTCTGGGTCAAGGTGCTCTGTTATTCCACCAGCTAAAAGCAACAGATAAGTTCCTCTGGGGCGAGGTGCCCTGCTACACCCATCTGGACAGGGCGGGCAGGGCATACAAGACTGCTCTCATTGCCAGCCATCACGAGGATGCTACAGACCGCTGCTTAGCTGGGGAACGTGTCCCTCTCCCCAAAGAAGACTAAGGAACAGCTGTAAGGCACTGGCAGCTGTTTCCATCCAGGAGGCCAAGAGCTCCTTCTGCCTGGATCCAGTCCTGCATCCAACCTGACTGCTGCTCCCTGGTGATTCTCCCTGAGGTGTGATGATACACTCCAGGTATTTTTGTTCCTGCACAGAAAACCTGACAGACTCCATCAATCTTCTGCAGAGTGGGCACTCTGGTTTCTTCTCTGCCCAACGCAGGATGCAGCCCCTGTAGAACTCGTGGCCACAGCCTATCACATGAGTGACACCCTCTTGCTCATCATGACAAATGGGGCACTCTGATGTCCCCATGGCTTTATCTGTTCTCCATGGCAATTCAGGGAGTACTGATGGGCTGCTCCCCATCACTGGCAGTACCACAGAATCTCACACAGTGCAATGAAGTGGAGAAATCCTGCTCCCTTGCTGTCCCAAGGAGGATTTGAAGAAATACCCAAGCCCCTGGAGAAGGATACCCTCCTGACTCCTCAAGCCCTAGTGCCCTTCTCACTACCACCCTGGAGAGACTCAGCCCTCCAGATCTTACAGGCATGCTCGACAGGCTGTGTCTTTTCTGAGAGCCTGGGAAGATGGTCTCTGGCAGCTGAAAATATGTAGGGTTGAGACACCTGTCTGTCACAAATGGATAGTGGGAATTAAGTGGTTCAATACCTTTGAGGTCCTGGATTTTAAATTAAATCTAAGGGCTGGAGACTGGATTTTTCCTTTCTTTCTATCTTCTTTAAGTTCACTCTTGAATGAGCAAATGTGATTAATTGAATGCAGTTTTTATAATGGGGTGGTTTTCTTTTTACAAAGTAAACACTGTGGACCAAAATCCAATATGGCCTTAGCAGATGCTGGTCAAGCATCACCTGTGCAGGTGGTCTCTAGTGAAGACTAGATGAAGGCTTTGCTTCCTGCTGACAGGTCTCAGGGGCTCTGAGAACCTGTGCACCCTTGATGACCAGAGCTGCATAAAATATTGTAGGAGACTTGAAGAGCACAATTGCCTTAACCACCAACCACAGAATCATAGAATCAGCTAGACTAAAAAAATAAAAAAACTCTGAGATCATTGAGTCCAACCTATGACCAAAGATCACCTTGTCAAGCAGACCACAGCACTAAGAGCTATGTCCAGTCTTTCCTTAAACACCTCCAGGGACAGTGACTCCACCACCCTCCCTGGGAAGTCTTTTCCAATGCCCAAAATCACCATTTCTGTGAAGAATTTTTCCTAGTGTCTAGCCTAAACCTCCCCAGTACAGCTTAAAACTTTGTCCTCTTCTATTGCTGGTTGCCTGAGGAAAGAGACCGACCACCACCTGCCTACACCCTCCTTTCAGGGAACTGATATAAGTTGATAAGGTCACCCCTGAGCCTTCTCTTCTCCAGGCTAAACAACCCCAGCTCCCTCAGCCACTCCTCATAGCCCCTTGTGACCCAGACCATTCACCATCCTTGTTGCCCTCCTCTGGACACTTTTCAGCATCTCAACGTCCTTCCCAAACTGAGGGGCCAGAACTGGGCACAGCACTAGAGGAGAGGCCTAACCAGTACAGGGGAAGAATCACTGCCCTGGCCACACTGTTCCTGATACAGGCCAGGGGCCATTTGCCTTCTTGGCCCCCAGGGCACACTGCTGGCTCATGTTCAATCACCTGTTGACCAGCAACCCCAGGTCCCTTTCTGCCTGGCCACTGTCCAGCCACTCTGTCCCCAGCCTGTGTTGCTGCAGGGACTTGTTGTGACTAAAGTCTAGGACCTGGCACTTAGACTTGTTAAACCTCATATTGATAAGTGGGATTCAGCCCACCTATCCAGCCTGTCCAGAGCCCTCTGCAGAGCCCTCTTACCCTCTAACAGATCAATGCTTTCATCCAATTTGGTGTCACCTCAAATTTGCTAATGGTGGACTCAGTTCCCTCATCCAGACTATTAATAAAGGTATTCAGCAAGACTGGCCCCAGCACAGACTCCTGAGGGACACCACTGGTGACTGCCCACCAAGTGGATGTGACACAATTCACCTCCACTCTCTGGGTCTGGCCCTGCAGCCAGTTCCTAACCCAGCACAGAGTGCTCCTGTCCAAGCCGTGGGCTGCAGCTTTTCCAGGAGAATCCTACGGGGAGATGGTGTCAAAGGCATTGCTGAAGGCCAGGCAGACAACATCCACAGCCTTCCCCTCATCCATCAGGTGGGTTACCTGGTTATAAGGAGATCAGGTTGTTCAGGCAGGACCTGCCCCTCCTAAATCCATGCTGGCTGGGTCTGATCCCTCAGCTGTCCTGTAGGTGCTGCGTCACCACACTCAAGATGATCTGTTCCATAGCCATACTATGCACCAAGGTCAGGCTGAGAGGCCTGGAGTTTCCTGTATGTTCCTTATGGCCCTTCTTATGGATGCGCATCACATTGGCCAACCCAGTCATCTGGCACCTCCCTGGTTACTCAGGACTGATGGTAAATGATGGAAAGCACTTGTCAAGGTCTTCTGCCATCTCCCTCATCAACCTAGGGTGGATCCTGTGTGGTCTCATAGACTTGTGAGCATCTAAGTGGCTCAGCAGGTCACTAACTGCTCCCTCCTGGATGACAGGGGAGGCTATTCTGCTCCCTGTCCCCATCTTCCAGCTCAGGAGGCCAGTTGTCCTGAGGACAACCTATCTTCTTGTTGAAAACTGAAGCGAAGAAGATGTTAGGTACCTCAGCCTTTTCCTCATATCCGGTAACTATATTACCCCCTTGTCCAATAAAGAGTGGAGGTTCTCCTTGGCCCTCCAAGATGTGTTAACTTCACCAAAGGACTTTGCCCACCATGGCAAACTCTCCAAAGAAGCAGCTGCTCATCTGTGATGACTGAAGCTCCCTGTCCCTGAACATGCCTCTGAGAAACTTGGAAAGAGTTAACCCACTTGAGAGGAGTGTGAGTTAAGACTGTCTGGATTTTATCTCAGACTAGTGGGAGGAAAACAGATAGTGGAAGAGAACTGATACTGGACAGAAAGAATCCACACAGAAAGCCAACCCAGCAACTGTGCTGAGAATCAACTCTTGAGTGTAGCCAATGAGCATTAATTCCATTGTTTGCTAAAATGTATAAAGAGTGAAAAGTTTTGAACACCCTGGGAACCACATCAGCAAGAAGACCAGGGTGAAGAAAAACGCAACATGATGCTTTCTGGATCCAAGTGTGGTGATAGCTTTTTACTTAAATTGTCTCACTTTCTCTCATTCTGGCCCTCCTCTCTTTCCTGTTTTGTCTATCTCTCTACTTCACGTTGACTGTTAAATAAAATCCATACTATTGGCTTTGGCACATGGTATTGTCGGCATCTTAATTCAGGTAGAGGCGTCTGTCAGTAGCTGGATCAAAACAGATGTGCTGACACTACAGACTGCTGCTGTGAGAGGGCAAGATGTGCAGCCGATCCTTGGCCCAGGGATTGGCACTGGAGAAGGCACTTATCTTCCCTGGAGTGTTTGTGCATTGGTGTTACATCCACCCCTATGTGGAAGGGAGCAAACAAGATTTGTAGATGTTCACAGATGAAAAAGAATGGCAAAAACCAAAAGGGTCCAAAAAAACCTCACCAACTTTTATTAACAAACTACACACTCAGCATGGCAATTGGTATGTGTTTTGCCATTATCTTCTAATAGTAAGAGGAAAAAAAATGTCCAAAAAAACCTCACCAACTTTTATTAACAAACTACATACTCAGCATGGCAATTGGTATGTGTTCTGCCACTATCTTCTAATAGTAAGAGGAAAAAAAAAGAATAAAAGAATAGAGGGAAGAAGAAGGGGAAAAGAAATCAGGTAGGAGAGGAAAGAAGTTCATGCTCCTGGGTCCAGCATTGATCCACCCAACAGGTGTCCAGGGTCCTGAGAGAAGGCCACCCTTCTGGTACATTTTTATAGGTAAGCTTTCCCCATTTGGAGATTAGGTTCCTCACTCTTCATACAAATGAGTTAGCATGTGCAGCCCAGAATTCTGGATCTTTCTGGAAATGGGCTGGGGGGCTTTGTGGGTTTTGGTGGTCTTGATTCTCCCTCTATTGGTCTTGCTTGGTCCTTGACCCCACTCCTGCACTTAAATTGTCCTTTATGTTGTGTGGTCACCATGGACTGGAACAGGAAATTCAGCTCCAGAATGGTGCTGCCTTACCTTCATATGGCTCCCCTTTCCAGGCACATCCTGTTATAACTAGCCTGCTTGATGGCTGTTGGTGTTTAGGGCATAGCAATGTGTTAATTCTTTACTGCCTAGGTTTCTACATTGGTCAAAAAACCCAGCTACCATCTGATAGGGGAAAAAAATCATCCTTAGTGCAGAGAAGGGTTTCACATTCTTAATGACAGGGCAACATCTGCACCCATTTTTTCCCTTTCTCTCGTTTTCCTAGTGTTGTGTTTCTTGCACTTGTTGTTGCAGACTTAAGGTGCCGGATGCTACTTTTCCACTGTAGATATATTAATATCTGTAGGGAAGGCATTGAACTGTACAGAAAGGAGAGTGAAGCCAAATTCTTCCTAGATGAGGGTGAAGGGTTCCCTGAGTTAAAGGCTGCTTGGGCAGTGATCAAGCCAGTAGGATTTTATAAAATTTGGATGGAGAGTATTCCCAGAGTAGAAAATACAGGTCTTTTTTTTTTTTTTTTTTTGCTTGCAATTTAAAATTTAATTCAGTTTAATGAAATTTCAATTAATGTAACTCAGAAGGAAAGGGTTGTAGCCCATTATAGTGTGAACTGCAGGTGGTCCATTCTGCAGTTCATAACATCTTTTCCTTTAGGTACCGCAAGATATCCTTCAGCAGATCAAAGAATTGCTGCAGCTTTTCACGTGGAAATGGACAGGGTTGTGTTGGTTTTGGAGTTACTGTCTGCAGGGGGGCTGCGGTGTAGGTTGGCAGCGGTGCTGGCGCTGGAGCAACTGCTGGTGCTGGCTTTCTTCCCATTGTGCTCCAGATCCAGTTGTAGTAGTACTGAGTGGAGCTGGAGACTGCAGGCCGTTTAGGTCTGGCACAGCCTACTCCCCAGCTGGTCACGCCAATTTGCCAGAAGAAGCCAGCATGCCTATCTTGGCAGACAAGAGGCCCGCCGCTGTCACCCTGCAGCAGAGCAGAGAGGATTAAGGTGCTTTTGCATGCCCCTGTCAGCAGTTAGTTGGCTCCTTTACCCTCCCAGCCCCTGCCAGAATGGGATTCCTGGCAGAGCAAGGCTCTGCTCAAATGCTGGGACCTGCAGAACCTTGACACCCAACCCTTGGGAGCAGGCTGGGTGCCTGTAAAGTGAGACTCTCTGTCTCCCCTGTGCATGGATGTTTCAGGGCTGTGAGCAAGTACCCGCAGATCGGAAGGGGGGAGGAAGCTCCAGTGGTGGTGCAGAGCTGGGGCTTCGAGAGAAATGGACCAGGGAAAGCAGGCGCTGGGCTGTGCTGGGGTGGTGTGATGGGGCTGCCCACACTGCTGGGGGACTCATAGCATGCTCTTACCTGGCAGGTGCCAACACCGCCTTGCCCAGCACACACGTGGAAGTCGTAGATGTACCCCTGCAGCCAGTCGCTGCTGTTGCAGAGTTGTTTATCCACCACTTGGACCTTGGCCTGCTGCAGGACATCTCTTCCCGATGCTGTGAACAGGGAAAGGAATGAGATCCCAGCAACTCCTTGCCTATTCTTCTGGCCTGTTTTTGTGTTGAAGTCCTTCCCTAGGGCTTAGTTCTGCCTCTAGAGAGCTGTTGGATTGCTGTGTCACTGCTGTCTGCACTGGGCAGCAGCCCAGGCCCATCTCTCCAGAGGCATTTGTCCCACAGCCCAACTTTCATTTTGGCCTCTGCTCTCAGGGAGCCCCAGCCTTCCCTCCCTTGTGTGCCAGCCTTGCCCTCAAGGCACAGATCCTTTGTGGGAACTTACATTTGACAATTCTGTCACCCCAGCCAGCAATGTAACAGTTTTTCAGGTCCGACACTTTCACCGAAGGACCAGGCAGGCAGGCAGTCTGGATAGAAGACCTGCACCGGACTGGACGGTCCAATTCCAGCAAGGCGACGTCATTATACTCAAGTTGAGGAGTGTATTTTTCATGAATGACCAGACGCTTAATCCGGCGCACTTCCACATCAGGGCCTGACTGGCCCAAGGAGGTGGCCCCAAGCACAATGGCCCACTCGCTGAGGGGGCTGCAAGGCAGGTGGAGAGAGGGGTGAGAGGGGGTAGAATCATGTGCTGTGACAGACCAACACTTCCCTGCCTTCTGCTTCCTGAGGCCGAGAGGAAAACAGGACTACAGAGAGTGAAAGTAGACTCAAGATATGTTAAGCTGGAGGCTGCTCGGAAGCAGTGGCAGGAGCCCACTCTTGTCCCTGAGCAGTCTCTCAGCTAGGCCCTGCAAGGCACTAGGCACACTGCAAGGAAGTGGGATGGGAATAGCATGCGCTGGTGGTATGGGGATATCCCTGTAGCTAGGTTGTCCTTACTTGGTGCGGTTGACAAAGCAGTGGGCAGCTGTGAGGAGCCACTGTGCGCCGACGAGGGTCCCTCCGCAGACGTGCACAGATACCGGCGGGTTCCAGTAGCAACGGACGCTGGCAATGCCTGCCCAGGCTCCAGTCCCCGGCATGACGTCTGTGCCGCCCACGACGCGTGTTGAGCCCACGGTAGTACCCATGGGCCGGAGCCCACAGGTCTGCCTGTAAGCAGAAAGTCATTTCTGTCCTGTGAGAAGGCTCCCACCAGACTTCGGTTGCAAAGCCAGCAGGGCCAGGGAACTGCCTGGGGTGTGCTCATGTCGGCCTGCGTGAGCCCCACAAACAAGTGCTGCCAGACATCTGGGTGCTGGTGATAAACTGAGGCTCCTGCCCAGGAAACTGGTATGGCCACAGGTGGCAAGTGGGCATCCTCAGGGAACCCCCTAAGCCTTTGCCTGGGTCCCCTCAGGTCAAGCCTGTGGCTACTTACCCACAGGTGCCTTGTGCAGGCCTGCACAGAGCCAGAAGGATGAGGATGCACAGCAAAATCATTGTGGTCGAAGACACGAGTCAGCTGCAAGGAGAGAGAGCTTGTCACTCCAGTGCAGCTGCCAACGCAGTGCCCACAGAATCTGCACTGCCACAGTGCCCTTGGCCCTGGAGCTGATGTCACAGAGGGACTGGTTCCATGTTCTGGGCACGGTGCTGACCACTGGAGGCTGGGGAGAAGGGCAACGTAGAGCCACAGAACCACAGAAAGGTCTGGATTGGAAACTACCTCAAGGATTGACTAGTTTCAAACCCCAGCCATGCACATGGATGCCTTCCACTACAAAGTTGCTCAGAGTGCCATCCAAGCTGGCCTCAAATGTTTAACAGGATGGGGCAGCTTCTCTGCGCAGGCAACCTGTGCCAGTACTTTGACAATGATACAAGATTTTACTTGGCATCCAAAAATCCTACAGAATTTGCAGCAACATTAAAAGCAACACACATTCTGATTTTTAAAAATAATTTGTGGAATTTTCACTTCCTTTGCTTGAGACAGAAAAATCAACTGAACAAATGGAACTCAAGGCCTTAAGGAAAAAAAAAAAGTCTCAATGCCTAAGCATTTGGTATTGTTTAGAAACTAAAAAGAATTCTAATTAAAAGTCAATTTCCTTCAAGAAGCCAGAGCCACTTTCCAGTTGAACATGTTTATTTAGTTGTTTCCATTGGACTGCTAAACAGCTTACCCCTATTTTGAGAGGTACAGCAGAGGCTGTGCACTGGACTGCCATTTCAGTTACTGCCAATAAGTTCCTCTCTTTGATTACCAAATTCCATTTTCTTAGCTTTGCTTTGATGAAGTTCAGGGAGGACCAGTGAGATGGAAGGTTCCTGCCCAGATACCCAGAGTCCAGTTTCAAGTTCCCTAGTGTGCTGTACAGCACATACACAGAAGGATCACGTCAAAAGTCTAAGACACTGCATTTCCAGCTGCTGTCCCCAAGAGCTGGAAGCCCCTAGGACCCGCGTTCCCTTATTCCACTACATCCTTGCTCTCCTCTCTGAGTGGGCAGTTCCAGCCCTTTGGAGGGACCCTTTCCCTTTGGGCTTGACTTGTCTACCCACAGCTGCATTTTGCAAATGCCAGCTCAGGGAGGCCTTGGCTCACATAGCAGAATGCACACATTACAATCTTTGAAACTAGGCCACTTTATTTCTATAGCAGCTAAGTCACCATCAGCCATTGTGCACATGTGGAGGAGGAGTGTGGGCAGGACAGAGTGGACCTTTGGCACTGAGGCTACCTTTGGATCAGCAGGCACTGCCCCGGGAGGAGAGGGCTGTGCTCCACTGCAGCCTGAACTGCATCCAGTCAATCCCTCCCTAGAATGCCTTAGGGTCCAGGCTGCCCGTCTTCAAGCTGCAGTTTGACTTGAGCATGAGATGAAGCTGGGTTTTTGTTTCTTTGGACTCAGTAAATCTGGTAATCCCCCTCCCCTGCCTTGGTTACAGGGGAAAAGAGAAACAAAAAAAATTTATTTCAGTTTGTTGCTGTGGTTCTTTGGCTTTTAAGGCAGAAATGCTTTTCATGCCATGCCAGCAGTGGTATTTCAGGTGAAGTGGGCATGAACTCGTGGTCTTTGGCTTTTGCAAAAGGAAAAGGAGAAAAATAGGAAAAAAAATAGAGAAAAAGAGAAAAAAAAATTTAAAAGGAGAAAAAAATACAAAATACAAAAATAAAAATAAAAATAGGATAAAGGTTTTCCCTGGAAAGTGTGTTTGCACCAAGGGAAGCCTGAATCTCATGTAGCAGAATTTTAAAAGTTTCACCCTCCCAGGTCCTTGAGGGCCTTTGTTGTTGATGGCCACATCCCATGGCCAAGTGTTATCTAAAGCCTGCAGGTGTGTGCCCTTTGAACATTGAAAGTTGCTGTGGTCAAAACGACTGGTTTTTGGTTTTGCTTTGTTTTTATATTTCCCCCAGTTTGGAAATTCCCTCTCCCCCCTGCTCCTCCTTTTTTTTTTCCCCTTAGGAACAGGGCAGGAAATTTCTATTTGGTCTGACACTCTCAGGCTCTCCTGTAATAAATACTTTCAGATCCCTACTGCACACAATATAGGTGATACTCTAGGCTGTTTTATATGGGTATGGGAAAAACTACAAGTCTGTGTTTTTGGAGGAGAAGCCATGCTGGGGTCTGAAGATTATGGACTTGCACAGACACAGAGGTGGGTGATGCCTGGGAGGACATAAGAGAGCTGTACACACCCAGCCCCAGCTTGTACCTTCCCCCTGCTGTACGGATGAAGAGGCAGCAACTAAGTGGGGAATGATGAGCAATGCTGTCAATATTCAGTATGAGATGCTGGAAGGGGGGTGTCTCCTGAGATCCTGGTAGAAAGGCCACCACAGTGTGGGTTTGTCCATTGCACACAGTCCCTACGTCTGCTGCACAGTGTTACAGCATGTGCAGCAAAATGTGCCGTGACACTACATGAACACAGTTATTTCCACAGGCTTTTAAAAATATTACAGCTTTTAAACCAAGGGGAAAGCCTCCCCAGCTCTGGTGTGAGCCTTCACCACAGGGCTGGATACTTTGATTTCTCACAGAGGCTCTCCTAACTTGGAGAGGTCAGAAGAATGATGTGATGGCTGCAGACATTGGTCTGTGATTTTTTTTTTGTTCTTCAGTTCATTATCATGGGGCTGATTTGATCTTGTCACCTTGTGCCATCAAAATATTTTAAAAAAACCCTGCTGAGCCATGAACAAATCTGAGTTGTTCAGACAAGCTGAAATTTGAGAAGAGGTTTCATAATTTCAGGAACACTTGTTGCCAGCAGTAGTTGGAAAGCTGGAGCAAAATTAACTTTGAACAAAGGACAGGAGTGCACCATTAAGGGATACAGTGGAAATGAAATTGAGAGAAGGTGGTATTTCCTCCTTGGATGGATCCACTGATTTAATTGTGGTTTCTGCATCAGCTGGCTCCCCAGTATCAAGAGCAGATGCCACTTTTTTGCAGACCTCTGAATCCTGTGCAATCCAGATACCACTGGTCAGGCACACCCACTGCATGTCTGGAAGCATCAGAAAAAGGAGACCTTTGCCCTGACAGAGCAGGACTACTACTGCAACAATCCACATCACTCACCAACCTCCTTGGGCCTATGTGGGCACTATGTGAGGTCTTCTGCAGGCAGGTTCATATGGCTAGTTGTTCTTCTGAGGGAAAGTGCTATTGTTTAGGAAGATGACCTTATTCCATACATTCTGTTTTAAATTTAGGGCAGTTTAAGTGTGTAATTTAGTAAACACATCTTCCTGCCTTTAAAAATGGAAGTGTGGGGGAAGAAAGCATTCTATCCTTATGCAGAGGTGAAACAGATGTTTCTCCTCCATGGCTCTGGGCAAGCCTGCACAGACCTTGGGGTAAGGGCCTAGCCCAATAATTATGGCTGAACTGGTGCACATCTGACGCCCACTTTGAATGTGAGCATCATAGCCACAGTAAAAGGACGGAGCTTTTTTCTTCTATCCCCAGACACTCCTTTCCAGTGGGTACAGTTCATCCTCAGGACCAAGTAGGATGAGCAGCACATCCCTCATGACTTGTTCTCTGAGCTGGATGAGAGCTGTATGAGAGAGGCTGAAGATGCTGAGTGGGAAGAAATGGCAAGGTAAATCCCTGCTGCCAGCTGTGATGGGAGAGAAGTGCCCACACTGGCAGTACCCTCAGGCTCTGCCTTCTACTGCTCTCTGGAACACTTTCTGCAGCTGCAGGTGCTGATGTGAGCAGCCTTCTCCTCTTGCCACCACAGAAATTTATCAATGGAGTTGGAGATCAGGAGCTGAAGAGGTAGAAGACAGTATCAAGTGCAGGATCACGCCCTGTGTGGCCACTCTGTCCTTGCACAGCCTCTGAGATGAGGAGCTGCACCACCAATGAAAGGATGCTGCTGGACAATTGTGCCAGCAGCATCAAAGAACTGAAGGTAATGTGGGAGTCATATCCCTCTCGGAGTGGCCAAGCTTGGTTTGCCCTGCCCCTATGATGCATCCTTTTTCAGAAGTCCTGCTGTATCTTTAAATTCTGTAGTCATCCCTCTACCATTGCTAAGGCTGGCTCATTAAGTGAATTCCTAAGACGTGTAAGGAAACATCTGTTTGCTACCCTTCAGCCTGCTTTTGTACAGCTCCTAATACTTGGTGTCCTACACGTGGTAGTCTCACTTACTAAGTACTACCTAGTTATACTAAGAATTCCATAATCCTGCATTACGTGGCTGAGCTTGAACAGTTCAAGTTTTTGTCCTGCACATATGGCTAAGCTTAACTAGCCATACTCACACTAGTCTAACCAGAACCCAGCTAATGGGACATCCAACCCTCTCTGGCTCTCACCAGAGTTGCAGTCCTCACCTTCCCTTGGAGGCTTTTTCACAGCCCTAACACTGGGTTCCTGCTTTTTGTTTTGCACTGATACCTCACCCTTTTCCTGACCCTCACCCTAAGCCCATGTCCACCCTGTCCTAAGCCCATGTCCAACATGAACTTTGCCAGCAAAGGCAGTCTGCCTTGCACCACCTCTTAGACATTTCAGTCTTCATCTATTCCCAATACACTCAAAAAAAAGAGAATTATATTTAAGCATTTCTCATGGGAGGAGGAATTGACTCTAGTACAACGTATTAATAGGGTTTTAAAACCTCTAAAACTGACATAACAAAAGTATGCATATGCAACAAATGGTAAAATGAAAAAAACCTCCCCAACTTTCCAGATTTTCTTGGTACACTTTCCTGTCTAAAACTCAGCTCCATGTTATTGCTTCATAGTTGTCATTAAAACATTTTAATAGAATAGTGATTTTTTTTTAAATTACAGAGCAGAAATGAAAATGCAGATGGGATCCTCTTCTGCAGTTTTGATTTTAAAGACTTAATACTGTGATCAGGAATAAAATAAAACATATGTGAGGGGACAACAGAGATAGAAAAGTGGAAGTTTACTATATTGACTTCTAATTTAATTTAAGAAGTGACTAGGAAGAAAAAGATGGCAGATACATATATACACACATTCACACGCACACACACCACACACACACATATATATATATATATATATATATATAAATATTCAAAGATGGAAATACTATTTCTGTAAAATTTGAAAGATTTAAAATAAAGGAGGAATCAAAGTAATAACACATGACAGTATAAAAACTCCAAGAATATACTTAATTCTTATTCCATAATTTTCTAAATCTGCTTGCATGAATCCACAGAAGATACATTGGTAGCAAAACGAAAAGATAAAAAAGTATGTTTACTCTTGCATGTCTTGTATATATATATACTAGAACTCCAAAATGGCTTTTTTCACCACTTCTGAAAGACACAGACTGCACTGCAGGTATCGCATCTTTATAGTGTTGCACATTAGTGTTTGAGTTTCTATTCTTCAACAGATTTTGAGGATCTGTCTCACAAGATTTTTTACAATAGTAGTAAAACAAATAATTAAAATGTAAATTAGAAGCTTTCCTAAAACGATTGCCATAGAAAGTGAGCAATGATGACAGATTACACTGTGATTTGCAAGTTATCAGGCAATGAAAGACCAGAAGCTTACAAAAAATGAAGTGACTGATTAATCTATCAACTGCAAATTCTCTGCAACAAGTGGTGAAATTGAAAGTCATTAGTCAAAAGGGCACAAATCAGTATCAGTCTAACAGATGAACTAACCAGAAAAAAAAGCAGTTTTGTGTAGCTGGTCAGAGACCAATACCACAAAATCAGTTAAAGTTTGACAATTAATAATGAGATTCTCAAAACTATGTGATAAATTCAGAGTACAAGTTCCAAAGTCACACCACTGTTTCTGGAAATCCCATCTTTAAAACACTTGGTTTTGCTATCTGTTTCTTCTTTTCTGTATTACCATCCAGCCACTTTTATATATCAAATTGTATACTATTAGCATAAGATTTTTTTTAATGTGTAATTTATAAAGAACACCACGAAAATAAAAAAAATCCAAACTTAAATCAATTTGGAATTGTATTTATTTTGCCTCTTGAACTTTAAAACATTCACTACCACTTACATATCTCAAATATAATTCTGTTTCACAACAGCTTCTATATCTATAAATGTGGAAACCACATACAGTTTTGCATTAAGAAAAAAATCTACTGCTCAGTGAGCAGTCTGCAAAGACGTAACAGTTCATGGTAACTCTTTCTTTCTTACCTGTCAGTATTAACCCACTGCCAAGAAACTATAACACAACTCCAAAGGAAAGGGTGTAACTTTCAAATATAAAATTATATTTAATCATTTGTGCAGATGTTTGGTCTATAGATGAAAACAGTTTCAGGGTAAATACTTACATATTGCTCAAAATGCTTTAAGGAAAATAAAAATTTATCTGAGACATGCCCTGAGCTATCTATATTCCTTAATAGTGCAATGTTGCAGTGATGCCTGGTTTCACCCTGGCTTTTGCAAATGAAACACAATAACTGCTCACAGAGCTCCTAAATGGCTGACACAGCACAGTATTATATGCACTAAAGCAGTTCGTGTAGCTTTGCCAAGTTTCTCTCCATCCACTGGATATTGAGCTGAATTGTGTCAATTGCCTCTTTTACACAATGCAGTTGAGAACTCTCCTCTGATTTTGACTCAAAAAATGACTTGACCTGCATAGCAAGAATAAAGAAAGAAAAAGAAAATCTTAATTAAAGTCAACATTAGCCAGACAAATAAGTTGAGCAGCAAAGGCTATACACATGTTGCAGGAAATCCATTTTTGAGAATTGTTTGTACCTATGCAGTAAACAAACCTCTCAAAGGAGTTCCCAAAATGCAAGGAATCCATTTTCACAGATACAGCAGCAATGACTCATTTGGTTTCAATATGTCATTTCACCAATAATCAGACATTCATTTACCATATCACAAAGCCAACAGAGGATGCAGAGCTCTGGAAAAGGACTCCTATTCTGTGACAAATAATTGGTTGTTGCAAGCAATCCTCTTCAGCATACTGGAACAGCTCCCACAACCAATCATCTTTATAAATGTCAATGGTAACACTTAAAATCTTATAAATTAAACCATTAACACCTATCTCTACAAATTATCTGAATGAAAGCATTAGACTGAACTGTAAACGATTCTTGATACATTAACTTCAAGGCCTTTTTAGGGAAGACAACAGAGCTTTCTAAAAGCTATCAAACAACTCTTGGCTGATACTCAGCTTCCACAATAACTCTGTGGGATTGATGACAGAAAAAAAAAACAGCAAAAAGCAATTTTTATGGCATGGTATCACATTTCAGAGATACAGATTACAAAATCTAGACAAAAATTACATATAGATCAAGTCATTATTTTGTGAGACTGAGTGTGTTCCAGTGTACAGGAAAACACAACAGTATAAACCAGTAACTGGGTTCATCTCTGCAATGCAACTCTGTCACAGACTCGGTATATAATCTCCCACTGTCTATGCAAATATTTGCCATGTGTGAAATACGGAAAGCAACTGATACATGTAGTCTCAACAGGGTATCAAGGATATAAATAAGGTGTGAACATGTATTTCCCTCACCCTTCAACTAAATGAAAACAATATTGGCACTAGAAAATATCCCTTTCTGGTAACTGTGCCACCAACCTCAAGCAGATGTGCCTTCGTTGCAAACTGAGAAGTTGACCAGGTAATGATATTCTGAATAGTATATGAGCCTAGGTGAAACCTGTAAGACAAACAAATATTTTCATCTAGGAGACACTTTGAGATGCAGTTTTGGTCTATGTATGTATTCTTTTCTACTATTTCTACTTTTTTGTTTAGTAGTTCGAAAAGATTAAAAGCACTTAAATGCAATACCTTACATTAAAATTACATACCTTATTTTTCAAAAGAAATATATATTCTTAGAAATCCAAGCCTCTAGCTCCCTATTCCCTCTAAAATGTAACATCAGAGCGAAAAGCCATGGAAAATTTCAAACTTCTATCACAGATCAAATAATAAAGAACTGAGGACAGCACGCAGTGAATATCAAGATCTGTATTTGTGGTACATATGTGTTCTAAAGCTCTACCAGAACTGAATTTGCAACCAGGTTTTCTTTCAAGTAAGGCAACTCTGTAATATTGGTAATGAAGAACTTGCTAGAGCAGATGTTTTCGCAGAGGAGAAACTTTTAAGCAGCATGAAACTATTTAGAATCAAAACTGGGATTTAAAAACAGAAATTTCTAGTACTGTTGGCTTTCTGAAGACTTGGGGGGGCAGCTTTCCTGCTGGGTACCCTTCAAGGGCAGTGAAAGACAACAGATTTCTGAAACAAGTGGGATATTTTGGTTACTTGGTTTTAGGAGTGCTGTGACAATTCAGAAAATATAAATGCTGAATTATTTCCCTAGAGGTCCTTTTGAATCCAATTTCAGTCACATAAATATCTTGCAACTGAACCAATCATCTTAGAGACAGTAACCTCTAAAGAGAAATTAAAACTGAGATTGTTTAGAATTACTCTGAGGCTCTAGGATGATTGTTGAGAGTTCAAATTTTATGTAGTAAGTAATATTTGTAAACTCTGATTTTAAAACATGATTTAGAATTTTAATATGAATCTTATATGAACACTCCTATTGCTTTGTTTGAAACAAAGAAACAGGTGCTTTTGCCACTGTGAGTTTGAAAGTTTCAGCTGCATCAGAAGCCTTACTTTCGTGTAAGCTTTTCCCAGTTCTCTTTGACGAAGTCCCAGGCCAGCAAATATCCAGGCAAACTCTGGCTAACTGTTGCTATGATATGTGAAAGCTCCTGTGACCTGATGATTTCTCCTTCAAGACTGTTCTGCATTAGCCTAGAAGACAAAGCATATGCAAAGAAACAAGAAAAAAACACTATTCATATGTTCACATGGGTTTTCTGACAGTCCTCAATTAGATGGAAAAGATGACATAACACATCAAGTGAGCAAATTCTGGCACCTGGAAGAAATCAATGTTACATTTTATTACAATAACTATTTACTTAGCTTTAATTTCCAGAAGTCAGAATGACCTTAGATCTAATCGAAATACCTCAGTTTTCACTGGTGTTGGAAAAGCTGAAGTAAATTCTAATAACTTGTAAAAGAAAAACAACAGATTGAAGACATAAGAGACGGAAGCTGAAGACAAAATTAGCAGGACAAGTTTGTGTTCTCCGTGCAGCATTAAGATTTAGTCTACAGAGAGGAACATAATGTAAAGTCAAATTTTCATCCAAAGAAAAAAATGGAAAAAAGAAGAGGAAAAAAACCCTAACAAAAATTATACCTCAACTAGTTATTATTTTGATTATAATCATGTATCAAGCTTTCAAGGTTCTATAGAACAGCTTGCAATTTTGCTATGTGCACTGCAAAATCTGAAATTTTTGTGTTACCAGTAGTGCAAAGCCTGTAAGTTCAATTCTTTTCTCTTTATGCATATTCAGAAGTTGGTTTTTTGTGCTGCTTTGTTACATGAGCTATTTTTAAGTGAAAAATATAAGGTTCTTTGTGTGTATGGAAGCCTGTGCAAAACATTTGGATGGATTTTCTTTAGCAATCAGAATTTTTTTCAGCAACAGAAAAAAGGAAATGTGCTCTTCCAAGAAGATTTTATCACTTGTAATTTACACAGCATACAACTTTTTGGCTCCTTCATACCAGATCAGTTTTCTGGCATCTTCTGTGCTGGCCAAGGCTTCAATCATTTTGTTTTTCTCTGCTTCAGAAACTGAAGAGAAGTACATATTCAGGAGGAATTCCCAGCCATCATCAGACTTGGCTCCAACTGTAAATATGGCTTTCATAACATCACTAGACAGACTACAGGGAAAAAGAAAAGCAACAAAACAAATAAACATAGGGGGTACAAAAATACTGACCTCAGGAAATAAGAAAGAAAAATTAAAATATTAACTTGAAGGAGATGCCCCTCTTTGGAGCACTTTGATTCTGTAGCAGTTGTTAAGATTTGGCATTACTGAACTCATGCCAATCTAATACTTTCAGTCACTAGGAAAAAGCAAATCATTTAGCCACATCAAAACAAAGTATATTGTACACAGAATTGAGAATTTTCTATGGCTCAAAATGTACATGACTTCACAGCAGAATGAGTTCTGCATGATAAAAACATGTGCTTTGGCTTTGCCCCTAAGTAATCTTCTTTCAGCATGCACCTCAGGAAATGCAGATGAAAAGAAACCTATGGCTGGTTTTGCAGTTAAACTAAATGAGACTGGAGACAAAGCCTAGCACAGTCATCCTCTCTCTGTGAAACAGCAATTACCTCTACACGTGGAACAGTTAAAGACAGAATCACATTCTTTATCAATACTAAGGTGGTGGTGTGGTGGGGTTTTTTTTTTTGATTGTTCTGTTTGCTGTTGGGGTGTTTTTCCCAAGTACAATGGTGGCAATGTAACAGGAAAGCAGCTGGGTATAAGAAGTGGAAGCTCCATTTTTGAGGTACCTTATTGTTCCATTAGACTTCATCCATGTCTCAAACATCTTAGCAGCAGTTTTTCTACAGTTTCTTATATCATGGGTGCAGGCAAAAGTCAGCAGTGTTGACCGGAGCTCTCGTTCAGACAGGGTCCCATCATCTGTCCAGTGCTGTTGATCTATTTTATCTCCAAGCAAGTGCTCTATCCTAAGCTAAAGGAGGAAAAAGTTACTAGCAATAGCTAGTAATCCTTCCAAGAGGATTTTCTATACATAAAATTAGTTTAAAGCAAGGAAAAAAAATTAAAAGGTTGAACTTTCAAACCACAGAAGCTAAGCATAGTAGTTTTTCATCTATTTATTCCAACTTACACATCCTATTTCATAACTGTAGGAATAAGTATCAGATACCACATAAATCTGAAAGATGGGCCAGGTTACATCTTAAACTGCACATGGAAACTGAAGACACCTCTTTGAGCCATGCCTCAAACCTGCTTGTAATCAGCCTACAATCACAAAGTACTACAACTTCTGTATGTTTAACTGCTTTTAACTTCACCAAGTCACAGTAAATATACCTTCATTTAGCACAAAGATATCACATTTGTATGTCTATAGGCTGAACACCCTTCAGTTTTGTACTTTTGTAGCTTGCCAAAACCACAGCAGGATGCCTGATCAGCTATCACATCTCAGCTGAAAACTTTGATTTTAAATAAAACTGCATAAACACTGCATTGCAAACCAGAGCTTGGGCTGTTTATAGCAGATACATAACAACTTTGGGTAAATTAAAATACTGCTTTTTTTCTTTTCTTACGTTTCCTTAAGCACTCACTAATTATCCATTCCTAGCATAAAGAAGAAATGTCTGCTTTTTTATCTAATAATTTAATAATTTTCTTATAGACTAAATCCCTTTACTGATGTTTTACACTGTGAAGCACCAAAGGTCATTTTAAACCAGCAGATGATTATGGAGAAGAAACTCCATAATAAGAAGGTAAACACAGAAATGAAAGACATATGCTCATCAAGACCTGAACCTACAATATTGATTTCACTGTCACGTCTTTGTATTACTAGTATTACTCTATTACACAACTGGCACAGGGAAATGACAACTATCCTTGCATTTCTATTTCTACAGAAAATAGTTCTGTTTTTTCCTCTTGTTTCTCTATAAAGCAATTAGATCTACAATCTCTAGCCACTCTAACTTTTGAAAATTACTTTCCTGTACAAGAAAAGTACATGGAATCTGTTTAATTACATATTTCTATTGACTTGTATGGGCACTTTAAGATAGCCCCAGACACCACTGCAGCACACTCCCAACAAAACATTTTGGGGCATATGGGTATGGTATAGAAACAGGGGAAGGAGAGGGGAAGAAGCTGGTCCAGAAAGTGTAGTGTTTTGGTAAGAGACCGTTAGAAAAAGCTGGTCCAAAAAATGTAGCATTTTGGTAAGAGACCATTAGAAAAAGCTGACAAGACTGGCAACTCTCTAGAGTCCCCATCAAACTTAGTGAAATTAATGAGTATGTTCAACAGTCATGTAAAAAGAGAATGTAACTATAAAGAACATTATAGCTAATTATTTAAAATTATCATTTATGAAAACTGAGACATACCATGATTCGTGCTGCCAGTTGCTGTTCACCCTTTTTGTCTAAAAGGCTGTATATAAGACTCAGCTGAAACAAAGCTTGAGTAAGTGGTGCAGTGCTGTTCTCTTTGTTGAGGTAATCAATCAACTCAAAGGCCTTTTCCAGAGACTCTCTTCCTAAACTATGGATCAATGAATACAAACATTAAAATGGACTACAAAACAAAAGCACTTTCTGAAACAAATCAAAAGTGATGCCTTCCATTACACTAACAGAGAGATAAGTGAATAGAGGGGGTGACATAAGAAACAATTTACATATAGAAATTTTCATATTTTAACTTCAGCAAGACTACAACAAAGCAACAATGGCCACTAACATGCATCCACTTAATAAAAATTGAAAATGGGTAAGGAAGTGTGGCAAGGATGTCTGAAAATATTTATCATAAATAAGGATACTCAGATAGAACAGCAGTTTCCGAAGACACGATCTATAATGTTCCACCTCGCCTGCTTCTGATAGTGGTGGTGAAACACATGAGAGGGCACCAGCAAAACTTTAAGAGGGAAATAGCTTACTTTTCTACACTGGAGCACTAGAGTACAGGAAAGCAGTTAGCAGGCAGATTATTGGGCACTAAAGAAAACAGGGTCTTCCAGAAATGGAAACTATCATGTTTCTCTCTACGATCCAAACAAAGAGATGATGCTGTAAAGAAGAGGGAGATAACATCTCGAGCATCAGTGAACAGTTCCAACAAGGCTATTGAAGACTGAATTAAACTTCCTCTAAAGCAGTTTTCTCTAGAAACTAAATCTGATCTTCTCAGACTTGGAAAAAACTTGAAACACGTATTAAATACCTTTTTCAGTATAGAAGTCTTACCGCACAAGGTTGAAGATATTGTTGATCAAATTTGCTCTGTCTTTAGGACTCAGAGCAGTGTGGTTTTTCTTCAAGAGATCAATCAGTGTTTTCCAGTCTTCAGCATAGTGTACTATGTAATAGCCATTCATGTCCACATTGAATTTTATCCATTCCACCTCTTCTGGAAGTTCAATGACAGCTAGAGGACAGAAAATATGTTATCAGCCGAAACAAACATTTAACAACTGTTTGTTCAAATCAAAGTCTACGAAGTAGACTAATACCAGAGAGACAGTAAATTCTTTCCCACTATTTTCCCCTAAAATGACAAAGGAAAAGCCAGCACAAAGGTTTTGAAAGACAGGTCAAAAATTCCAGATTGTACTTCCTCATCCTTCTTCCTACATCTGACTGAATGAACATTATCACAGTCCACCCCAAGTTGCATCAGTAAATTTTTCTCCTTTTGTCCTGTTGTTCTTTCAAAGAGCCCCATGTACTGTTCCAAATACAGTATTTTCCTACACAATTAAATAAACAGTAGGAAAGTTACTTCCTACCATTTCAGCAAATTGGCAGATTGACTTTCACATAACTTGCTCTCTAAAGAACATACAGTTTGAGAGATTGTGTGCATGCACTGTGATGAAAAGCACAGGCTTTTACAAATTTCAAACCCCTGATTCTGTTCAAAGGCTTTTAGAAATTTCAAACCTGTGATTCTCTTCCAGTTGCTGTCATGTATTTATACACACAATGCTACCGGGAGCCAGCTCTCTGATGATGACAACACCAGCAGTGCTCTGCTCCGGATCTCTGAAATTACTTTGTACCCTGTATGTCTTCAGCTTCACATCTTACTCAAGGGTGTTCTCAGAAAAATCACGTATCTGTAACCCTAAATTAACTTGCTACCAAAGTTTTTAATTACATACCTGACTTCTGATCCAGTAAATATGCATTAGTGCAATGGGTGAAGTTGCACCTATTTGTTATGTAAGTGAGAGGAATATGCCACAGGTAACTGCAAAGGAAAACAAATGTTTACTCACATGTTCTATATATATTATCTCCCTTGAATGGTTTAATTTAAGCACTTTTGTATACTAATAATAATAGAATCACTGAACGCTGTGTAGAAGAATAACATATAAATCTCACATAATCAGAATATGATGAAGGAACATATGAACAGCATGCACAGAAATTATTTTTTAAAATCCCACCTTGCTGAGAAATGGGTAAATTTTAGAGAACAGAGTGGATTCAAAGAGATCTTTTAAGGTCATCTAGTTCAGATGCCCTGCAATGAGCAGGAACATCTTCAATTAGATCATGCTGCTCAGAGCCCTATTCAACCTAGCCCTGAATGTTTTCAGGGATGGGGCATCAATCACCTCTCTGGGCCACCAGTGCCACTGTTTTACTATCCTTATTGTAAAAATTCTATTCCTTATATCTAGTCTAAATCTACCCTTTTTTATTTTAAAACCATTATTCCTTCTCCTATCACAACAGGACCTGCTAAAAAGTCTGTCCTCATCTTTCCTTTAAGTACTTGAAAGAATGCAGTAAGGTCTCCCCAGAACCTTCTGTTCTCCAGGGTGAACAGCCCAAACTGTCTGTCCTTGTATAGGAGAGGTGTTATGTCCATCTGATTGTTTTTGTGAACCTGCTCTGGACTCACTCCAGCAGTTCCATGTCCTCCCTGTGCTGGGAGCCCAGGGCTGGATGCAGAGTTCCAGGTGGGGCCTCACCAGAGCAGAGCAGAGCAGAGGGGCAGAATCCCCTCCCTCCCCTGCTGCCCACACTGCTTTGGATGCAGCCCAAGATACAACTGGAATTCTGGGCTGTGAATGCACACTGCTGGCCTGTGTCCAGTACCACGACTCCCTCCAAGTCCTCCTTTGCAAGGCTGCTCTTGATTTGCTCATCCCTCAGCCTCTGTTGATACCAGAAGCTGGCCTGACCAAGGGCCCACTGCTGGCATCCCTTCCCCCAGCTGCACCACTCAGCTTGGTGTCATTTAAAATTCTCTGCAGGAGCACTTGATCTCACTGTGTACATCACCGATGAAGAACTTAAACTGCACTAGTCCCAAAGGGACTCTACTTTTCCTAGTCCTTCTTTCCTAGTTCCAGCATACTAGGTAGCTAGTCCAAAATCATACAGACAGAGACTCTCTAGCTGCATGGGAAGTTCATCCAGTATGATTTTTATCTGAGTCCAACATTGTTTATCTGATCTTTTACAAGATTTAACAAAAATTTAAAAATTGCCCAAGTACAAGATTCGAATTCCAAATCATGGTATAGAAACCACAATTCATTTCATACCATGAAGACTTTCTTAAGTGAACTGCAAGCTGGAAGAACAAATGCTAAGGAGGCTCATAATGATGATAAGGACTTGGCTATTTAGAGAAAAACATAAATCTGAGTGGGATGAAAGAAGCTGCACACATTAATCTGATTTTGACAGGGATCTCCTCTATGCATGACTCACATAGAGTGCTCTTCTTCTAAACCTTTTCATACATGCCCCAAACTTCCATCAACTAGAAACAGAAACTGCTTACCTTAAAAATCCTTCCCTTCTTCCCTTACCTTTCAACCCCACATTGCTTTTCTTTCTCCGCATAACAAAAGTAAAACACAGCCCTCTAAAGTCCTACATTTCAAGAGACAAATTTCTTTCACAGACCTAATTTTCTGCAAGGTGATGCAATGGACTTAGCTCCTGTTAAAACTTTAAATAACTGAATAAAACCAGCAAAATATCAAAAGAATTCACACTTAAATGCTTTTGTTAGAAGACACTGTTGAGGGTCATAAGGTAAGTTACACGTGCAGTAAAAAAAATTTTAAAACCACCAACTGCTACATCTTTGCTTCTTCAGTATTTGTGTATGTATTTCCTTTTAGGTTTTGGTATAATGGCTATTGCCTCTGTTGAACATTCAGTCATTTGTTGTCATGTAGTAGTGTCATCTTAAAATTTTGAAGCCAAGAAAGCATTGACACTAGCTTCTCTATCTTCTTGTAGTAAAGCCCAAAGTATACAACTGAATTTTGGAAGTAAGAAGCAGGGGCTTTAAAACAGAATACATGTATCTGAAACTTCTGTGCAACTTCTGCAGCCTGCCTTTCAGAGTCTTGTTAAACACACAAAACTTTCTCAAATGTAAAGAAACCTTTACTTATGAGATCTGCCTTTTGGTATTGAAAACCAACTGATGATGTCAAGCTTAAAAGCTTAAGGAAAAGGATGCATGTAAGAAATTCAGATTACAAAGGGTGTCACTGATTTTTTACCACTTGCTTCAGTGGAAAGAGACATGGACCTTCAGGCAGACCTTAGATGTGTGAATTTCTGTGCCAAATTCTGTGTTACTACCTGCCTTCAAAGGAAACACTAAAAGGCCTGAATACTAAAAGCTTTAAGACAGCAGCTTGCTTTTAATGGATAAAAGGTATTAAGAAGGTAATAACCTTGCATCGGATGTCCAATTTTCTGGTTCCACACGATACAAAAATTTCTCTTGTTGTACTGAAATAATCTTTCCCTTTCGGATGACAGTGACTAAAGGAAATCCTTTATGCACAATCCAAGTCTTCATCATTTTTTTTACATCTAGCGTTCCATTGGTAATCTGTAAAAACAATCATAATATAAAAAGTAAATGGAGAACACTTTCTTAAGTTACTAAATAAGTCGTTGAACGATTTTGCATCTGTAAACAATCACTTTGACAGTGAACTTGTGTACATTTCTCTCCACTCTCTGGCCATCCAGCCAGCTCTTAACCCAACTAAGAGTGCACCTGCCCAGGCCATGAGCTGCCACCTTTTCCAGGAAAATGCCTTAGGAGACAGTATCAAAGGTTTCACTGAAGGCCAGGGAGACAACATCCACAGCTTTCCCTTCATCCACCAAGTGGGTCACCTGCTCATAAAAGGAGACTAGGTTGGTCAGGCAGGACCTGTTCCTCCTAAATCCATGCTGTCTGGGTCTGATTCCCTAGTTGTCCTGTATGTGCCCTGTAATGGTACTAAAGATGATCTACTCCATGACCTTCCTTGGCACTCAGTTCAACAGGACAATAGGTCTGTAGTTCTCTGGACCTTCAGTCCTTCCCCTGCCCTTCTTACTGTCTCTCCACCCTCCTTTCCCTGGCCTCTCTGACTCCCACAGCCTTGCTCACACAACTTGCCCTCACTCTTCTATCCAAGCCCTCATTTTATTGAGTGCTTCACACTCATTTTGAAATTAAACAAAGCCTTATGCCTTCCTTATAATTTGAGAACTGCCTGTACAGGCTGTTTTCCGAAAATTTCATTACACTTGTTGAAACAGAAGCCATGACAAAGTTACACTAGTAGAGAGTAACCCAAAACCTCTGTGAGGTAGGATATAGCTATTCCTTGAAAGTAATTTTTATCCTGTATTTTACTACTTTCATTCTGGTCTTAACACACTACCCATGTAATTCTAGAGAGGATATATGTCCATTCTGGATGGACGTACAGAGCAGTACATACTCATTCACAGTGCTTTTTTGGGACGAGATGCAATGTAGCTCAAGAAGCTTCAGTAATCTCCCTGTCTATATGAAAGAACTTTGGAATAGGATGAGCAAAAACCTGAGAGTATTTACCTGCAGTCCATTATCCTATTTTTTTAAAATAAACAAGGAAATATATAAAACCTATGATACTCTTAGAGAAGTGAAGGAAAAAAAATAAAAAGAAAAGAAGAACAGTGTGTCCAAGATAGATACCTCATTCATGCTGTCCCACAGGTCATCACTCTGGGCAGTTCCATAGTTGTGATTATGCAAGTATACCTCAATGCCAGCTTGGAAAACATCCTTAGTGAGATAATGCTTTAGCATCAAAAGAAGTGAAGCCCCCTTTAAGAAGAAAAAAAAAAAAAAAAAAAGAAAATGAATCAATAAATTGAAGTTACAGAACTTTTTTAAGCATATGTGTTTTATAGCTCTTTCACAGTACAGCAGTAAGTCAGAAGCCAGCAGATTTTATTCCAAATAATATCCTTCAAATAATTACCTTTACACTCAGTTTCCTTGGAAAAATATTCTTTTACTATTTCATAAACTCCAAATACAGTTACAGAAAAGGCTAATGTAGTTTGAAAATTTTTCCCAGCTGCTTTGGAAAAAAAAATTAAAGGCTCAAACTACAATTACAAAATGGATTAGTAGAATTTTATATTTTTTCCAATCAACATAATCTGAAAAATATTGCCTTCTTACTCTGCTGGCTGACATTTTTCATTATGAATACTCATCTGTATGGTACAGAACTGCACTTGTGAGCCAGTGTTTAACAATCATATGATGTGCACTTATATCAAAAACCTAAAAAGATGATATACACTTGGTAGGCTGGAATTGACTGCAGAAGAACAAGTATGTTTTCTTGAGTTTAAATACAGCCATATCTTGTAAAGAAAAAACAGTAGTAACTGAGTAGTTTAAGTATCAAAAAGGCTGTGAGTGTTTCTATGTGAAAGCCACCAATAAGTAAATTGCCTGAAGACTTGCATACTGTAGAATTGAATGCAGAGGAGCAGCCATAGATCAACAATAGCTGGTGCACTTTATATTTTTGGTACTGTTTCTAGGAACGAAACAAGAAGGAGAAGATTTTAGAGAGATAATGCATTGTTCTCATACATTCCAATCTCAAATTCTGGAATTTGACTAACATCTTATCTGAAACTGAAGGCTGCCTGATTATTCACTAGTCACCAAATGTCAGAAATAGCCCTTACTACAGTTTTTAATAATATGGCCACAATCTCCTCTCTTGTATGCACCCATACTTGACCTACAGCTCTGCTCCTTTGTTTTTCCTACTGTCATACCCTTCCAGGTGAATCTTGTCCCACCTATGGGTGTTAGGCTTACTGACAGTCTGCAAAACAGTCAGACTAAAAATAATATTGTACAATTATTTCTATTCAAGACAGTACAATGCAGAGGTCACCTACTAATCTGTGTCAGTTGGTAGTTCAATAAAATAAATTATGTTGTACAATTCAGTAACAGACAATCCTTTGCTTATTTGGCACTATATTGCAGTGTCTTCTCATGTGAATTCCGAAGAACTGTACCTAAGCTATAGAGTAGTAGAATACAAGAACTTTATGCATAAATGAAAAGCTATGTAATGAAATCCTCTGAAACACAGAAAGCAGCTGTGAAAACACTATTTCTGACCATGTGCAAAACCTCTTTCGGTCAGATCTTAAAGATGTAGGTTAGTACAATTGTATTCAAAATGTGCACATACTTATCAGTAGCAATGAAGCAATAAAATAATTCTCCAAATATGACGTGATACTAATTGACTGAAACTCCAATCCAATCACTTAGGAAACTTTTCCATTAAAATTATATAGAGAAGTTTCAATCAAAGACTGTCAACAGTCTTTGACCGATTAAAACTTCTCTATATAGTTAGTTGGCTCTAAAGTTAGCTGGCTACAGACGTGATTGTGCCAAATGCATAGCTTCCAGAAGCTCACCAAAAAGAGAATTACTTGAGACAGCACCTCTGAAGCATTAAACAACAACCATGCCTTTTGATAAAAGGAGAGAATCCAAATTCATTTGGCAACCAAAGTAACCTGAAAATCACACATATCTGTTCTTGCAGTTGAGAAAGCAGAATCCAAAATAAATGAAGCACATCACTACCATAAGTCTATCTGGCATCCCAGACTATTCAAGGATGCCAGACAAGATGTGTTGATCAGCTGAGACTTGCAAAAAGAAGTCAGAGAAAACAAACCAAGACTGTAATGGCAACTGCATTCCACTGAGCAGAGGAAGATGTAGTATCTGACTATTTTCTAGCAGAAAATAGCTGTCCCCATGATTTCTAATTAGACGAAAGTACAAGACAGTGATGGAAAAAAATGCCAGCTAATCAAAAATAAACAAACAAAAGGCTTTCCTCCAACATTACCAAAATCCAGTATCTAAAATCTGAGACAATGTGAATAAAATTTTTGCACATACAGGTATATCTTCCCTCATGCATTTTTAAATAAGGCACTGAGATGCTTTAATAACATAAGCCTCATACACAACTCTCACTAAACATTAGAAATAATCATGTTTCAGACATGTAAATATTTTGCATTCAGAGGCAAGCTTCCAGTTCAGGATATCTCTAAAATACTGGGGTTTTTTAAACCAGGGAGAGTATCAGGTTGAGCGATTATTTGGTGTTTTGTTTTTACACTTTTTTTAATCACTTGTTACAGTCTGCTACTACAAGAATATATGCCTAACTGGTTATGTTGTTTCATCTATTGGTTCCCCTCCTACAATTATATTTTGTGCACAAGTGTTCAACAAGATGGTAAGTAAGGCAACAAATACATATACATAATATTTTCCTAATTAAATGCTACATATATGCTCAAAAACATTATTGAGAAATCCTGCATTGTTTGAGTTGGGTGTAAATAACCTCCAAAGGTATGTCAATACATGCCTATTCAGTTGTGATTCCACATTCATATTTTCAATAGCTAATGTATCACTCCCCAAATATTTTGGAATATTTTTACAGTTACCTTGATATAAGAAAGCGAATCAAACATTTCTTCAATTTGCTCTGAAGACTGAACAGCAGAAGAGACTGGATGTGAAGAATTCAAGGCATCTTTCATCATAGCCTTGAAAATTAAAGTAAGGAAATCTTCATCCTAGAAGAGAAACATTTTTAACTGTTTAGGAAGCTGTAATGTACATGTTAAGCAGAAAAGTAAAAGTGGTCTCTGCTTTGCTCCTCCATTGCTCTAGGCAGCAAAAGAATTGTCAGGATATTATTTGTAAAAGCTACTATTTCTCTGCCACATTTTAGCAGTGGAATCTCACTTTTGAGTTTGCATCATTATACAGACCCTTAAGCCCCTGTCTCAGGCAAGTGTGTCAATGGCACTAGACAAAAATGCACCTTCTAAATAAGTGTGTGCCAAATTTCATATTCAATTTCACCGCTCTTTTTATTTACAGGAGGCAGGGAATACAAAAATATGACTTTCATGTTCTTTAAGCATGAAGTCTAGAAAAATTATTCATTACAGAAATGTTTGGGAGAATGTAAAGAGCACCTTATCTAGTGATTACCAAAATCTCTTACTTATTTTATTCTAGAATGAGGATATTTCAATTTAATACATTGGTACCAGAACAAGAAAACACCAAACACTGAAAAGCAGCTGATCATATCAGTATTTGTCCATTTCACTTCATCAAGGCAAGCAAACAATTCTCTATACAGTAGAGAGTTAAAAAGAAACCCAGAAACCCCCAACAATAACAACAAAACAAACCCACAAAACCCCTCTGTGAAATACAATGAAAATAACTGTTAAAGTTTAAAATGTTAAGGCTATTCTTCTTGAATGGAGAAGTTCTGGGTGATGTTTTGTATTTTCACCAAAAGACATTCTGGGATTATCAAACAATGAAATGAGATATTTGTCAAGGCAGCTTGTCAGACAGCTTTTACAATGAAGTACACAGATGTTAGATGTGTCCTGGTTAAATAAGGACACTATTTTTGTGTCCCACCCTCAGCACATACGCACCCAACAAGCAGAATGGCTACATACTTTTGGTGACAATCCAACTGAACAACCAAACTAGGCCAAATGAAGACATTTTGAAATGGAATGTTTCAAAATCCCGTGACTAAGGCAAATCACATATACACTCCTAGGAGTTCATTTCAGGGCTCAGGTATGTCCTCTCCTTGGAGATATCTCTATCCAGAATGCAAAATTATTCTCTCCCCTACCCTCTACATTTAATTCCACTGACCTTTGTTTATCTGCCTATCATTCTCAGTGACAAGAAAGTTTTATAGCAGTAGCTGATATCCTTTCATTGGAAAAGAGAGACCAAATTTGAATCCATCATATTTTCCAGTGTCTGAAAAGCTAGGTCACTTAGTACCTGAGTGAGTTAATAATCAATACATTATTATATCAGAAAGATTTTACCCTTCAGCCAAGTATGTAAACAGATGTGTCTGTGGGAGCAGTGCTTTGTATTAAGTGTAACTCAATGCTACCAGAATCCTTTGTGGTGGACCATTTGATATTTTTATGCCAGGTCTGCTCATTTGTGAAATTCAAACTGATTCAGACACAAGCAAGTACCACAATGATGGGAAGACAGGAGTTATTTCATGTAGGGAATGAAAACAAAGTGAACTTACAACAAAGAGCATTTAGTTAGAAAGAAAAGACTATTCAGTCAAGGCGGAAAAGATATAACAAAGTTTTAAAAAACTTAACAAGTAGGAGGTGAGCAGCAGTTTGCAGAAAGAACTATTATACAAGCATTTATCTTTGAGAGAAAGGTCTGATGTTGCTATTAGCAAACGTATCATTAATATTATTGGTTAGCAAGCCTATTAACAATTATACTATTGGTCTTCAGGCTCATGCTATTCTAACCCAATGGTGAAAATATTATAAAAGCTATGTAGACGTTTAATAGATGTCTGTGGTAATACCACAACTGGAGGACCATGTTTCTTTCATATGCTTGCAAATGGCTCCTTGAGCATACATACAATCTCCTAAGGCAATCCTGGACCAGCAGTGCATCCCAATTGTACCAACTGTGAGCTTCAAGGATCACTGAGGATGTCCCGTCATTGCTGGCTAATAAACAGGTTAGCAGTGCAGTCAAGTAATTCCCTCTTAAAATGGGCAACAATATCTCTAAATTAGAAGCCTTCCATAAAGACTGCTTATTAAGTATAGCAAAGGAGCAAAATCTTAAAATTCAGGAAAAGAAACTAATACAATTCCTTATATGGGAGAAAACTAACTGTTGCTAGTACCTCCATAAAGGCTCCTATGACCTCAATCACTAGAAGCGAGTGGAAGATACTTTAAAAGCACGTCAAAAACATATGCCTGAGATTAACTCAAATGAATTTATAGCATGGAAAAATCATATATTCTGCATTGCAAACTTTTCGTAATTCTGGACTTAGTACTCCCAGTTGTAAATTCCCCTGCAGATGCTTTCCCCACACCCACAGCAATGCTTTCATGTTCTAATTCACTTGTTTTGCATGTGGAAGGGACCAGTAGGGAGGAAAAACAAAGTGAACTTGTAGAAAAAAATCTGAAATTTGTATTCTAAAATACCGTTGCAAGAGTTGAAAAATATGGCTGCATCACCATCTACTGACACAAAAGTGCCAAAACAGCCCTTCGTGACTGAGTGAATTTTCTCTGCTCCCTGAGCCAACAGATAAATATCTGTAGAAAAACAGCTTTGCTTCAAAGGGATGTTGAATTGCTTTATCCTTTGCCTGTAGTTTATCAAAGCAATCAGCCTTGACATGAGCAACTTTCCTATGAAATGGTTAAAGAATTAAGAAAATATATGAAAGAGAATGGTTTGAAATCTTTCTATACCTTAAGATTACAGAAGCTATTCCAGAGAGCTGTGTTATGTTACCTGCTGACTGGAAAGCTTTATTTAAATCAATTATGACAGCAGCACAATATTGTATATGGTGGACAAAATACAATGGGCTTTGTGAAGATCAAGCGCGGGCTAACATAGACACTGATAATGCTGCGATAACAAGGGATCATTTGACAGGGACTGGACATCAGGCCATGATAAAAGAATGGTTAGGGACGCCCCCAAAAATATGTAACCAAGCAAGGGAGCTGGCTATAAGAGCTTTGAAAGGAGTGACAGATGTTAATAAGGCTGAACCTGGCTTCTCTACTATAAGGCAGGGACATCAAGAGCCCTAAGTTACTTTTGCTGATTGTTTGCAAACGGCTGTGACAAGGCAAATTGACTCACCAGATGCAGCTGAAGTTTTACTCAAATCCTTAGCTTACGAAAATACTAATCCTGACTGTTGCAAGTTACTTGACCTAGTTCAACACAAACCTGATGTTTCCTTACATGACTTTATCATAGCTTGTGCACATGTTGGTACAGAACAATACAAAGCAGATTTACCAGCAACCGCCTTAGCACAACAGCTACAGGTTGTTAAGGCAAAAGTCAAATGTTTTGACTGTGGAGAGGAAGGTCATGTGAAAAAGCAGTGCTCATGTGGGAATCCAGGGCTTCCCTCTGTCTGCCCTGGCAGGTCTGGGACCCTGGCAGGGGGTCAGAAACCCCCCTGTACAGAGCCCCGAGAGACACTGTCTGTGATCTCTGTCCATGGAAAAGAGTTTTCAATCTTACAGGATGAATTACAAGCTCTGAGTGTTTGATGTAAGTAATAATTAAGTGTGGCATGGGTGCAAAAGTAAAATTTTAGGTTTCTAGATTAGGGGTTCAGAGGGGACAAGATGGAGGAATTGGGTGTGTCTTGTCCTTTTCCTCCTTCTTCATGCCCTCCCTGTTTCACTGTAGTGTTGGCATTTTTCTATTGGTTTAGGCTGGGGACACGCTGTTTAACATAGATGATAGATATTGGCACATTATTGTAAATATAGTACATGTAGTTTCTGGTATATAATGTTTGTACCATCCCACTGGGGGCAAAGCCCCGCACGCTGCCCTGCAGGACAGAGCTGCGGCAGGGCAGCAGAACATGTTAGAGATAAACAGAATAAACAACCTTGAAACCAGCACAGACGAATTATGGCTTCTTCTTTGGCAGCGGGGCAGAAAGACAGAGACTTTCTACAATCTCGGAATCACCAATACCCACAGATTCCGACATGCTCAAAGAATAAACAACAAAGGGAACAAAAAACCTAATAAACCATGCCCTAGAGGCAAGAAAGGTTACCTTTGGAGCAATGAATGCCATTCTAAGTATGACAAAATGGCAAACCTCTGCTACAGCAAAGTAACTCGAAGACAGGCTCAGAATTCTGTTCTTCCCAACAGAACAGGATCCAGCTGCAGCTCAAGCTCAAGGAACATCAGGGGGACTCCAGGGAGTGCTGGGATGGACTTGGCAGTTTCCACCAAAACCACAATAAATGCTTCACCTTATACCTACAGGTTTAAATTGACCCCTTCATTTTAAATGTCATGCATTGTTACTCAGGAGATGATCATCATCTGAAAGGGGACTTGCTATTTTACCAGGAATCATCAACTCTGATTCTAGGGGTGAAATAAAAATCATGGCTTGGACTCGTAACCCACCTTGTACTATTCCAGCAAGATCATGCATTGCTCAATTCATCCCACTTCCTATATTGCCAGATACAGAATGGATACCATCTGTCAGTGCTGATGGGGCACTGGAGGTTTTGGGAGCACAGGTGCTCCTCATGTTTACTGGTCCAAATCTACTTCAGTGCAGCAACCTTTTCTAGCCTGTCTTGTAGATGGCAAGTCTTCTACAGGATTAACAGATACCAGAGCCAACAAAACCATCATCAGTGAATGTGAATGGCCACAGACCTGGCCCTTGTCAACACCATCAGCGATGGTCACACACATTGGAGGTCAGCAGATGTCACAGCAGTCAGCTAAGGAACTCATGGGCAAGAAGGGAAACAAGCACAGCTCAAACCACATGTACTTTCTACTACGGCACACTGTGGGGAAGAGATTTGTTACCCCAGTGGGGACTGACACTGAAAACAAATTTTTTAAAGGAGCCTCTTATGCGCAGCCTAGACTTAAACTCACATGGAATCTTAACACCCCTCTGTGGGGTCAGTGGCCCCTCAGAGGGGAATAGCTGCAACAAACACAAAAGCTGGTCAAAACAATTGGATCTGGCAAATATAGTTCCTTCTACAAGCTTGTGGAACACCCCAATATTTGTGATTCCAAAAAAGGCTGGCAAATGGAGACTCTTACAGGGCGTGAGGGTCATCAGTGATAACCCTGATGGGCGCTCAGCAATCTAATCCAGAAATGATCCCTGAAAATTGGGAATTGTTAATCATTGACTTAAAAGATTGGTTTTTTTCACAATTGCATTACATCCTGATGCTGCACCTCATTTTGCTTTTTCATTACCATCCTTGAACAACAGTGAATCTGTGCAAAGGTATCGCTGGGTTGTGTTAGCCCAAAGAATTAAAAACAGTCCTACAGTATGTCAGTTTGCAGTAGCAAGTGCTTTAGAACAGGTGCAACAGCACTTTTCAAAGGTTTTGCTGTATCATAGCATGGATGATATACTGTTAGGAGTAGATGACTCTGTAGTACTGCAGAATTGTTTAGCCTTTTGTGTTTTTCTCTTAATAAATTTGGTCTTTGCATTACAGCAGACAAGGTTCAAAGTGTCCCACCATGGAAATACCTAGGGTTTCTATTATTTCAACAGAAAATTGTTCCTCAGCCCATTGTCCTTTCAACCTCTATTATAACACTAAACTATTTGCAAAAATTATTAGAAATTATTAATTTGCTCACTCCTACCCTTGGTATCTGGTGACACTGAGGAATTGTCACCCTTGTTTAATTTACTTAAGGGAGGCACAGATTTAATATCTCCTCTCCTCACAAGCTGGATGCAGAAGCCTGTGAAGCATTGCAACTCTGAATGAAATTCAGACTTCTTTTGTATCCAGACAACAAGCAGGGTTACCACTCGGGCTTTTTCTTATGCTGGCTGAATTCCAACCATATGCACTAACAGCACAGCGGTGTACACACAACAACTGTGTTTGACAGAGTGGGTATTTTTACCTCACACATTTTCAAAAACAGTAACCACATCGCTTGACATGATTGTTAGACTCGTTTCCACAGGACAAAAATTATGCCAGACCCTAAGTGGTGATGATCCTTCTCACAACCACCTTCCTTTGCCTGCAAATGCTTTTCAGGAGATATTCCAAGAATCAGTATCTTTACAGGCTGCCCTGACAGACTTTTTCGGAAACATTGTTAATTCTTTGCTGAAAAAGAAACTTTTGTAATCTTTAAAAGATCTCTCTTTACAGCCACATTTTCTAACATTGTCACAGCCCCTGTCTGGAGCAAAGACAGTTTTCATCAATGACTCTGAGAAAAATCAGAAACCAGTTGTTATTTGGAAGAACTCCACAGGCAATTGGGAAAACTGATTTTTCAGCCAAGGTCAACACAACTAGTAGGTTAGCAGCCACTGCAAAAGCTTTGATTGTTTCAAAATGAACCTTTCAACTTAGTATCAGATTCCTTGTATGTAGTAGGTATCTAAACTGTACTGAACATTACTTTTCAAAGCAAGTACTCAATAAGGATTTTTATCCTGTTATCTACTGCATATGATTACGTCCAGTGCCATTTCACTGCTTTTATGTTAGGCATCTCAGGTCTCACTCATCATTGTCTGGACCTCTGGTGGAAGGCAATGCAGCTGCTGATGCTCTGACTATGACGGCAACGGTTCCGAATCAAATTACACAAGCAAAGTTGCCACATGACTTTTATCACCAGAATGCAAAAGTTTTGAATAAACAATTTGATCTTATCCTTTCTCAAGCCAGATAAATTCCTAATTCTTGCTCTGATTGTGCTTGTTTAATACCTTTACCTACCACAATAGGTACAAATCCTAGAGGTTTGGGCGTCAATGGATGTTACACATGTTTTCTCTTTTGGCACCCTAAACTATGTGCATGTATCAGTCGACACATATTCCAAATTTTTTGCTGCTCCACTCATAAGGGGAAAAGGCAAGAGATGTCATTATGCACATGTTGCAAACTCTTGCTACTTTAAAAGTCCTTTAAGTAGTGAAAACTGATAATGGTGCAGCATATGTTTCACAATCAATGAAAACCTTTCTTCATTGTTGGGGTAACATCACTTACCTGGTGTACCTCATTCCTCAACAGGTCAAGCTGTTGTGGAACGAACACATGACATTTTAAAGAACACGCCTCTTAAAGACAAAAGGGGGGATTCCCTTAGCCTAACATCTCAGGAACAATTGAACAAAGCAACATTTGTTTTAAATTCCTTAAATATTTCCAGATTTGATAATAAAACAGCAAGTGAAAAAAGGTGTTCCCATGATGCTAAAGACTTGCAGAGCAGACAGTGGCTAGGTCCTGTGCTTTTGCTAACAAGGGGGTGAGGTTTTGGTTGTGTTTCTCTATCCACAGGAGCTCACTGGCTACCTGCAAAGAACATCAAACCTGCAGAGGCAATGTAGACTTGAAGGCATCACAATTTTGGTTTGGTAATCAATTGCAATGGGTTTGGGCACAATATATGTAACCCTTTTTATCACCCTCAGTGTATTCTCAATGATTGTGAACGAAGCATGGATCCCACAACCAAAGACCAATGTTTGGCTCCCATTAGCAAAGCAATTAACCAATCTACCCTTTGTATATTCATGACAGTCCTAGTGATCCATTTCAATCATGTCTGGCTGGCATTCCTTTGTTGGAGGACAAACAGACAAATTATACAGTTCCACGTGATTGTACTGCAGGTAAGCACAGATCATCGTGGTGTTTGGGATCAGGGCAGTCTAATGCTGGCCAGTCTGTGGGATGGTACCTGGGCAATACTGATAGAGGCATGAGAAAAGTAACTTCCCTGCTCTCTCACTGCAGCCTCAAGAGCTAGATGCACTAGGCTCTGTAAAAGCTCCTGTATATTTTTACCTTAATTATGCTAATGATTCAAAAGCAGAAAACACAGGAGTTGACGTAAATGGAACTGGCATTTCTTGTAATGCTTGGGCCTGGTGTAATTTTACTACTTTCTCATCAATCACAACAGAGACCTGTGCAATAAGCCTGCATGATAACGTATTTTCAATATGTGGCAACAGAGCATGGAAAGGCATTCCAAGTAATGCAGTGGGAGGTCCATGTACTTTTGGTCATTTGACTGTATTTCATCCCAGTCTCGAAACTCTAACTAATCAGACACTAAAACATAGGTGAAATAAACATGATGCTCAATCATTTGACCCTGACTGTAACTCTGGAATAGTGCAAAAGATTTTTTAGTTCCTTAGTTGCCTTTATTGATACTGCACATGACATCAACACAATTAATAAACTAGGTTGTTGGCTTGCAAAAGAAACTAACACTACCAGTAATGCTTCAACAGGATTGTTAACAGATGTCAACTGAGAACGTCATGCAACACTGCAAAATAAAGCAGCAACAGAAGTTTTAATGTTAGCCCGAGGACACAGATGTGAAGACTTCAAGAGAATGTGCTGCTGCATGACCACTCCAAATCCATTCAGAAAACATCCAGGAATTGAAGGAGATATCTGGAGAGCTGCAGCAAAACCAGGGATGGGATCCTTTTGCCTATTCTCCTGGTTGGGAAGATTTAATTTTGGACCTTGGGTCAAACAGTTGGTTTCACTGCAGTAGGACTCACAGCACTTTTGATGATTATGTTATGTTTACCATGCATATTTTCTTGTGTTCAATGGCTTATCCATCAGACTATAAAGCATGTAATTCTTATGCAGACACCTCCTATATCTTGCAATACTTACTAAAAAAGAAAGGGGGAGATACAGGGAAAGAAAACAAAAAGAACTTGTACTTGAGAGAACAAAGAGCATTTAGTTAGAAAGACTATTCATTCACCAGAGATGGAACAAAGTTTTAAAAAATGCAACAATAACATGTGTGCAGCAGTTTGCAGAAAGAACTATTATATAAGCATTTATCTTTGAGAGAAAAGTCTGATGTTGCTATTAGGGAACTGATCACAAATATTATTGGTTAACAATTTTATTAAAAATTGCACTATTGGCTTTCCAGGTTCACGGTATTCTAACCCAATGGTGAAAATATTATAAAAGCTATGTACACATTTACTAGACATCTGTGCTTATACCACAGCTGGAGACTGTGTTTCTTTCATGTGATTGCAACCTCAGGTATATTTAATAACCTAAATCTTCTTAGGTCTATTAGGAAAAGCAGAAGTAGACAAACTTGTTCAACATCATATCTGGACTTTTCCTAGAAAGATTTTAAGAAATAATTTGATTTATAGACATCTACAAGTTTTAACACCTGCTATTTTGCACAGAATACTTTAACCTTCACAAATCACAATAGACTGCCTGTAGATTATTACCAAAAAAAAGGCAAAAAAAATTTTAAACCCACAGGAACAATGTACCCTTCTCAAAGCCACTTCCAGTATAATAGCAGAGATGTAGCATGCTCTCAGTGGTGCCCAAAATTAATTTTAGTATCAGTTTATAAGTATCAATCATTTATAGGCAGCACAAAAAAACAGGTAATAGTGAAGGTAAAATAAATGTAACTACAGAAATTACTTACTGAATGTAATTCTGGAAAAACTTCTTCCATGGCAAAGTATTCCATGAATGTGGCAAATCCCTCATTCAGCCAGAGATCATTCCACCATTCCATAGTTACTAGATTGCCAAACCACTAAGAAAGACCGAAAACATAATTACTTTCTTAGGATTAAAATCAAATGAGAAGTACTCCATCCGTCTTCTGCTTTATTTAAAATGAAGGTAAGGTAAGATGAAGGTCAGTCAAAATCACAGAAAAGCCTTCGCAGCAACAACTCCTTAGGCATGGCATGAGAGTTGCACTCTGCCTGCTGTGCTGTAGAAAATACACCTGCAGGCTTTCTAAACAGATGCACTACCCAGTCACAGTGAGCAGAGGGGTGAATTTAAGGACAGAATTGCACTTAAAAAACAAAGAAATTAAAAAAGAAAAAAATAATCTTCCCAGACTAGTACCTGATGGGCAAGCTCATGTGCTATCACTGCAGTTATTAGCTTTTTATCCCTCGCTGAAGAAGTATTATTGTCAAATAAGAGTGTTGTTTCTCGGAAGGTGATCAAGCCCCAGTTTTCCATTGCACCAGACTGAAAATCAGGAAGTGCTACCAGATCTGAAAAAGATTTGAAAGAAGATTTTGAAAATTGCTAGTTAAACCAATCCTATCCTTCAAGCCGACCTATTATATGATATAATCATTAAAAAATTAATTATTTAAACCCTGCGCTGTGGACATACACTCAAATCTCAAGTATAGAAGCCCCACAGATTTATAATTATGTTTCTTTAGCAGTACTCTGACACAAACAACTTAACAAGACCCTGCCTATGGATCCTGCATGAGCAAAAGCAGTGTGGAAATGAGATGGCCTGAAAAGTACACTACTGAAAAGCAGTGTCTTAGAAGACTGAATTTCACTATCTTTCCAGTGAAAGATAGTGATTTGCAGATGCTGCAGATCTTGCAGTTGTGAGCATGGTTCACAGACTGAGAATTTCCTCACTACTAAGCTGAGTAACACCAAAGGAATTCTTCTGTGTAAATTTATGTAAAAATATAAGCAATCTGTCTCCAAACACTCACAAAAGCTTTCCAACTTAGAACTCACTTCATACTTGCTGTCAGACAAACATGTAATTAGTTTTTGAATTTATTTAATAATTTAATAATTGTAATACTTTTTTAAAAATGAAAATTCCCATGCATTTTCCAGATCAGAGCTTCTTCTGTTTTCTTTTAATTAAAAAAAAAGAAATCCTAAAGAACTTACCTAATTTTTCAAGAGGGTATTTCATAAAAAAGTATTTTTGGTAAAATTCCAGAAGCTTCACTGCTGTGTCTAGGGCATACCCAACTTGGTTTAGATGCTGTGGTATGGCATAGACAGATACCTAGTCCAAACAGAGAAGAGAAAATATTTTGGAACTGATAGCTACAAAAGATTTAGAATTGAAGGAGGAGCTAGTAGGAGTTCCTGAAACAGGTAAGACACATTTTTGCAAGTACATACACATAATTATTACACACAGTAATTATGAAGCTGCTCATAAAACGCTGATTTTTCTTGCTAGAGCTTATTAACAGGTCAAAATACATGGACACTATCTTGTGTGTATGCAAGAACAATTAAAGGATGACAACTTTAAGAAATGTGTCCAAGAAGGGTTTACATGACACAGATTTTAAAATCCCTCATGAGTTAAGTGACCCTCCCTGTATACCTCAACCAATCTTTAGTCTATGATAGAATTTATAGTATGATAGCAGTAGTATAATCTGCAATAAATTATTTTTTAAAAAACTGGCATAAAGCTCATCCCTATCTAAGGTATGGCTGCTTAAGACATGATGTAAGAAGCATTTATATAAAAATTGAGAGGCTACAACCTCCCCCTGTTTATGCTGAATTGCCTGTATCAAGAAAATGTCTTTGATTAAGTTACAGTTAGATTCATATTTAGGACACCCTTTCCTACACAAACTAAGAAATATGTGGACAATCATATTCCAGTTGTATAAAAAAGACTCTTCCTGTGCTATAAATCAGTTCAACAAAAGTTTGAATAAAGCACATATTAAATAAGAACCCAGTCTAGTGTTCCTGAAGTACAAAAGTATTATTGGCTGCAAATTTTAAGCTCAAAACCAAAATATAAGAGCCTCCTAGGATCTTCTGGAGTTGAGAAAAATCGTATTGCATTATAAGCATGAAGCAATTTTACTTCAACTCTGCATTATCTTAAAGCTTTCATGACAATAAAATTCTTCTGTGTGAAGCTCAAATTCTTTGGATCTCCCAGCCACAAATTGCTGGGAGCATTCTGAGTCTGTGTTTCCTGGGAAATGCCAATATATGCTTCCTTTTTACTGATTTCCTTGGCCTGCTGGACACTGATAAGACTGCTTTAGACCTACTAAAACTCTGGCCTTACTTGGTATTCTTACGCTTTCTCCCTTCAAAGTAGCAAGTACTCTTAGTAAGATTAAATACTACAAATATTTTTTTAAAGAAGAAATTAAAAATAATACATTAAAGATAAGTAAGAAGTATTCTTATTAAGTAAAAAAGTTATCTGACTCAAAGAACTGTACGGTTTTACCAGTGTAGAGTTCAAATACAGAACTGAATAAAAGCTGTAAGGCAAAAAAAAACAACAAAAAAAAAAAGAAGTGTAAAAATCTGTTCTAGTCATCTTTCATTAGAAATACTTGTCTAGATCAGAATCAAAGCCTGTCTTGCATCTTTACTTGTGTTTTTTTATTTGATTAAAGAGAGCTTCTCCTTCTATAATGCTACTAGCACTATTCTCTCTGGCTTTTTCTAGGTGCACAGGCACTTCTAACATTTCACCACAAAGGGGCAGTTTCTGCTAAAGAGTCATGAAAGTCGTTGCTTACATGAAAACTTCTGCACTTCCTAAAATAAGATTAAGGAGCATCTATTAATATTACCACGTTTATTCTTTAGTTTCTTTAACTGCACACATTACAGAAACACGCCATACCCTTGCAAAGAACAAAGCTCAAGCAGGACCCACTCTTTGATGTTTAGAACCTTTGTAAAAATAAAATTAAATAATTGTATTTAAGTGACTAAATGCAGATTTAAAGTCAGCCTAAATTTGCTTTAATGTACAGCAGGAGTTTTTCAGATATGTTATCTTGGCAGGTACAGAAAGTTTTTGTAGCACTGCTTGAAACCATGTGTAGGTGTCCCTAGAAACTCGTCACATTACTTTACATCCTCAGAGCAACTCCTAGTTTGCGTGACATTACTGCTCACGGACGAAACATTGAAAAGAAGAATTTAAAGCTGCCAGCTCTGAAAGCTCTTAGGAATTTGACATTTTGTAAACTTCCACTTTTAACAAGATATGATGCAGACTCCCTTGTTGTACAAGTGTATTCAGTCTGGTATCACCTCAGTCCACTTTATAGCATATCGCCTTTGTCCCCTACCTATGATGAGTATAATGAAACCAAGAAGATAAATTTAAAAGAGACAATTTGCTTGTTGGTTTGGGGAGCTTTTTGTTTTGTTTAGTAGCCTGGTTAGCTTGGGAAGAGTGAAACAGAACTTAAAAGTGAAACAAAAACATACCAGAGTCCCATTAGTTTCCTTGCTGATGTTTTTCAAGTCTGCAACAACAAAAGCTACTAGGTATGTGCTCATCTTCAAACTCACAAAAAACTCATCCTGAACAATTCCATTTGTCACAGGTGTTGTGGCTTTCTGCAGGGGAAATGAAGTATTATTCATGCAGACAAAAGGACACTAAGACATAAAACAAATCAATGTTAAATAATTATTTAATGCTACAAGCAGTTTATAGGCATGCTTAAATAATATCTTTATATTTGTGTTATATTTCAGAAGGATTGATGAGACAACAATGTAACAATCTTAAGAAGACATGAAACATTTAAGCTTATAAACCCAAAAATTATTTATCAAGTTTTATTACACAGTATTACCAAACAACTACTCTGCTGGAGAAACTAATCTAATTTGGATTGCATTTAAAGTCCCAGTGTAATCCAAAGTCAACATATAGATCAGCATTAATTCAAGGAAGTGTTAGGCTAGACCAGAGACACAGTTCAGCATAGCCTACTAAAAATAACTGAAATAAGTACTTGTCTCATTCCATAAGTCTCAGCAAAACTAGGTAACCAGACATACTTACTATTTTAAAATCGAACAAAATATTCCTCAGATGCACTTTTACAAATCAAAAGAGAAATGCATTTTAAAAACTGAGGAAAACCTAACACTTCAGTTAGTTTAAAGCAAAAAGATGTCCAGCTCAAACACGCACTGACAAAAGTGACTGCCCAGTTTTCTGAGCACACAGTAAGATACCATTTAGAAGTAATATATGGTACTGTACCTCAATTTATTTTTTGTACAGTTTTTTTTAATACTAGTCCTATAAAAGCATGCTCTACACCTTGAAGTACTTTTCTATGTATTCCTTCACAAACATGAAATACAAAAAGAACAAAGCAAAATTTTTAAAACTGCAATAGTGCAGAATACTAAAGGTCTGGAAAGAGAGATGGCAGTTTATAAATTCTGAAACTTCATATATGATTTTGTTTTCAGAACCCACAAATATTTAAAAAACAACAACAATATCTTTAGTTTTAGACAAGACCATTTGAAACCAAACAATGTTTTGACATTTAACTGTCACTGAAAATTTAACTGTCAGCCTTAAAGAGAAATGGATTTTTAAACCCGAAGATAAAACCACTATAATATTTTAATCTGACCATTATGTATGAGCAGAATGCCACCTTTGAATTTCTCTAGTGAATTAATAAATTTCTGACTTTATTACAGCTTTTGTTTCATAAGGAGGTGACAGTTTATTTAAGAAAATCTGCTGCAGTTTAATTTTTAAACTGGTTTAAAAATTAGTTATCCTCATTAAAAAAAAAAACCCAACACACTCAAACCAAAAATAGGACAAACAAAACCACAAAAAGTATCTCTCTAGGCCCAAAACACAGTTTATTTCTAGCCTTAATCCATGTCAGACCCTATATGTTGCCAAGTTATTGATGTACACACTAGCTGACAAGGCCCACTTCTGAGATCTCTTGGCCATGTAGGTATAGATGATTATTTCAGTAATGTCTGTTGCACACATTACAAAATATTCTGAGTTGGAAGGAACCTACAAGGACCAAGGAATCCAAGTCCAAGTGAATGCCCCGTATGGGGCTCTAACCCACAACCTTGGCATTATTAGCACCCTGCTCTGGCCAGTGGAACTAACTGTGGGTGTATGCAGCAGGGCTAAACCATCATTTACTTTCTGTACATGAAGAACTTGGGAGGCTGTTGAAAGATTCCTTAGCCACTTGCCCAGCTCCTAGCAGAGAAGAGTGAGTGAGCACCCTTTCTTGTTTACATAAAACAGAAGAGTGATCCACCAGAGTTCATTTCTTCTTGTATTGCTAAGAATCACTACAAATCCAAATAAATGTTTGTACAATGTGAAAAGATACTGTTTCATAAGGTTGTCACTGTTTCATACATTATTAGCTTGGTTTTCAAAAACAAAAAACAAGGCATCTGCATGAGCACCTGAGCTTTAGACACCCTCCTGGAACTCAAGCTGCACAGCGTACATAAATATATCAGAAACACCAAAGGCGCAATTTTCTCATTACTGATTAGATCAATGTCAGTATTGAGTTTCTGCTGGGTGATAAATGGTGGTGTTTTGATGAGAGAATACCTAGTTAAGACACAGACTAGGTAATGTTAGTCTTTCTTGCCTGTCTAAATGAATTAGGCTCCCATAAAGGTCTGTCAAAGGTGTAAGGGATTAAAACATCACCATAAAATTCAGATAAGCTCTTACAAGATTTTGTCTGAAAAATTCTAGGTGAAGGAATGTCAGATTCCTCACTCACATTCTGGAGCTGACTCTGTCTGTGTTCATACCACACCTCCCCTCATTTAGCCACAGAAGCATGTCCTTCAAGAACAGGCATGTATTTCACAAAGACTGGTGCTACTTACACAAACTACTGCTGAAGGCACTTCAATACTCTGCACACATACAGCAGCAGCAAACACAGAAAACTTGAAAGCAAACATTAAGGGCCGTTGAGACCAATGTCACCAACAACATAACATTTGCAAAATAATAGTTCATTTAATTTCAACAGGACTCCTTCAGTCATTCAACTGTCTGTCAGTAACATCATACACCACGCAATGCATTGAACAGTTGTTTTCTCTATGAAGTTCAAGTATTTAAGAACAAAACAGCTGATAGAGTCATATAGTTTATAGCTTACCCACACAGGTCAATCCCCTGGACGCTGATGTAATAAAACCACCAATCAGAAACACTGGAATTAATTACCTAGGCAGCAGCTCTACTAAAACTGCCCCTCAAAACCAAGTACCTTTGGCATATTTGACAGAGTGGAAAGTTTCTCATCCCTTTTGATCTTGATTAAAAAAGTAGCTTTAAATGCTGGTTCATCAAAGCATGGAAAAGCAGACCTTGCTGCCAGAGGTTCGAACTGAGTTGCTGCAAACCACCTAATGGGAAGAGTGGAGAACAGCAAAATAAAAATTATTAAAGACATAAATATCAGTTTAATTAGGATAGAACAGTGATTTCCCTCCCAAACATTCCAAGAGCTTGTTGTAGGAATAGCTTTTTGAACAGTAAATGATAAGGCTGGGACAGTCAGAGTAAATGTTTAATTCCAATTTTTGCTTTAAAACCGAATAATACATTTATTTCAGGAGTAATCTTCTTGGCTTTTTTTGCTTTCTGAACAAAGAAGAATGCACCTGGAATAACTCACTTACAAAACAATTGCCAAAATATAAGCCACCCAGTTTCCAAAGAGAGGGAACAAAAAGAAGATTGAAAAATTAAATTAGCAAATAAGAGTTTGGAAATAAGAGTTTGGAAACCTCTGCAGTAGATATGACTGCAAGGAAGCTTTTTCATCTAATTGCCTGGCCACTTCCTGGAGATGTTCCCAGAGTTCATCTAACTGTATGCCTGCTCCCTGTGCTGGCTAGTGGATGGATTCTATCCAAGTCCAAGTTGTCTTGTCTCTAATCCAACAGCTATTAATATCACAAGAAAACTTCTCAGGAGTCTACCTTCATTCTCCACTATTTTTATACTAACTAGCCACAGAAATGATGGCTTTTGATGGAGAGCATTTTGACTTCTGCACCTGCAAGACAACACCGAGTTCAACAAGTCTTCTAATTGAAGTATTTATTGGGGCTACATGGAGAAGATGGTACACATTGTGGGGCTTTTTTTTTCCTTGCATTTTTTTTTTTTTTAACCCACTGTCAAGCTACCATCAAGTGTTTGGGCAGTTTAATTGTTCTGCACCATAATTTGAACATTTTTGGGTATACAGCTTTTCTGAGAAGGCACAGTGCTGACAACTCACAAGATTAAACTGCATGCCTGCTTTCAATTTCTTAGTCTTTCCTTTCCTCTGACAAATCAGTGCAGTTTCACCGCAAGATTGTGCAGAAGAAAAGCAAAGAATAAAGAACCATTCTGCATAAAAATATAAATAAGATCCAATTTATTTGTTTTTTATTTTGCTTTTGGCAACAAGTTAAGTGAGTTATTTTGGCATTTTGTAATTTTCTATTTTGGTATAAAATATACCCAAAATGATATAAGGATGGTATAAAAAATGGTACAAAAATATCCAAAAGAAAGTAAAACTAAACTAAACATATTTTCTTCCAAAATCAATTGATTGTTTGAGTTTTATATAGAAAGTATAGTAACGACAAAGGTTATCAGAGTAGTCTGTATTTGTAAAACTACAGACAACAGATGAACAGAGACAATGTCTCTGCAAAAAGATGATGCAAGCAAGGCAATGGAAATGATGAGATCACTAAAGAGTTATCTGAAAAGGGTTTACTGAAAAACAGACAGGCTAAAACATGTTCAACATACAGGTCAAAACATCCTGATCCAGAACAAAAGCAGGTAGCACTGGACTGAGTGGGACAAAATCTCAAAAAATTACTGACAGGTTATATTTTTCCTTTGTGAACAATTAATCATTTTCTTTCTACTATGGTAAATACAAACAGAAAAGAAAGCTGCAGCTACATCAGAATAGGAAAAAAAATCCACTGAGTTTCAATCCTATAGGTAATTTTTGCCTTCTGCACTTGCCACTGCACTCTTACATCTGCTTACTTCATGGGAATGAATGTTTTTAATGCTTGCAATAAGTTGCTTAGCTAACCCACACTGCTTTTCCTGTCCCTTTTTTATTGCACCACACTATTTCTAGAAGACCTGCATGGATAGTTACTTGCCCACAAAGGCATGAACACTCTTAAGTATGTGACCAACATAAGGCCCATTTGAAGTGGGGAGGGAGGGCCAATTTTTAATAATCTTTTTGATAAAAAGCACTAATTTACTCTTTGCAAAAATAAGTGTGATGTTTCTCTTTTCTCCAGTCACGTGAGAATTTGCCTGATTGCTGTGACTTTTTCATTAGACTGAGAACATCTTGGCAATGACATCTCTCAGTTCCTTTAGGACTGTGTGATGCATCTCTTTGGGCCCTGCTGGATTCCTCTGGTGGTCCTGAACCTGGCCTCTTTCTATATGAGGACAGGACTTTGTTTCCTCAGTCCCTGCCTTGAGACTCAAGGGCTCAAGAAATGTGCTAAGAATTTCCAAAGAAAGAAACAAAATAATTAACAAACCAAAAAAGCCACACTACAACTACCTACAGCCTCCATACTGAAGTACACTTCACTGTAGGAGAGGTGCCCTGACTTAAGGAACTCATCCATGAAAGACATTTTTCAGGTAGATTAATCAAGAGATAAAAGACTGATTTTTCTCAACAGGAACAAGTTGCATAAAATGCCCAATAAAGAAAGCAACCTTTCTACTTCTGTTATCGAAACACAGTCTAGAAGTGACAGAACAGAGAGGCTGTATTAGTAGGCATACCTTTGCTTAGAGTTCTCATCCTTGTAAGAAATTTTGTAGAAGCCATAGTAGGTGTCTGATAAATTAGATGAATATTCCATGTTGACAGTATAATTCTGCCCTGCAATGAGAGCCTCCGGAGCCATGAGTGCAATCTGGTCATGCAGTGGATATTCCAGGAATTCAACTGGCTTTGCTTGCTGTCCTTGTGCAGAAGTAATTGTTGCCTTGGTGATATTAAGTCCTGAGCTGTGAAGTACAATCTTCCGAGTTACATGGAGGACGTTGACCACTATTTTTACAGAGCCTGCAAATTTCAGAGTAGTTAAATTTGGCTGCAAGACAAGATCATAGTGCAGTGGTACAACATCAGGAGGAAGTCTAATTTTTGCCCATGGAAATAGTTTTCCATTTGTTGCCAAAGGATATATTAGTTCCATTGTATGATTTCTTTTCTGGCAGCCTTCTTTGGTAAATGTACACTTGGGAAGAAGATAAATCACTATAATTAATGAAAATGCAATCACAAAAACAACTGTGCAAACCACCATGGTCCTCGTAGAGGGCACTGAGCATGATCCATTTGGATTTTGTCTATATGCAGACATGTTATTCTGCAGACTCGAGGTTCTGTTCATGAAGGACATCCCCAACAATTTTGCTGATGATTCATAATCCTCTTCATCATCATCCATTTCATGCTCTCCAAGGCCATGCACCAAGAGACGGGAGCTTCTTGGTTCATATTCCACCTCATCAGGCTCCAGTGGATGTAAACAAGGCTCTTTTGCCAGGTCAACCACATCGGGCTCCTCTTCAAACATACTGTTTTCAATCATATTCCTGGGTAACTGGATTCGATCTGAAAAAGAAATTACCATATATTACATCATGAACAACAGGCTTGAGTGTAACACCTTGACGCTATTTCAGTGAATTACAGAACAGGAAACATCTTTAGAGTATATACCATCAAGATCTCTTCTATTTTCTCTCCTAAGTTTGTTTCCTGGAAATATTTCTATGCTTTTTTGCCTACCCTAATTTTGCTTTCAGTATCTTCAAAAGGATGCTTTCCTTGGACATAATCAAAAGCATCTTACACCATAACTGGAGGTTGGCTAGACCACTGTATTGCTCTACCAGTCCACTGATGCCATTGGCCTGGCTGCATTTCCTCTACTCCAGTAAACTATATTTGTACTCAACTTTGAGTAAAATAACTAAATTCTTTAAATTGGATTATTTCTTATGTTGCACAGTAAAGCACAGCAGCCAGTACAGTTCTAGAAGTGTTTCAAATATGTTACTTTTTGAGTTCTTTAGCAGAGGAGAAAATCTGCCAACGTGACAGCAGACAAAAAATAAAACATCTATTAGACATCTTTAGACTTAATTTTTCAGAAACATTGCAAAAAAGATAAAAATATTTCTCATACAAAAATAGCAGTATAAAAATTATAGTTCCAATTGACATTTTCATTTAAGATCTAGCTACATTCTTTGAAAGAATCCACGCATCTAGGAAGACAAATCGGTGCCAATCAGACTGTTTGCCTCCATAAAATTTGTCCTTAATACATAATGGATCAGTGAATCTAAATGAGGAATTGAGAGTCAGACCAAATATTAAAATCACATTTTTTTAATAGCATGCAGTTACGTTTTGATCAAACTTCTGATCTTATCTTCCACTGTTTATGTAAAAGGTTATCTTTTAGCTAATTAGTCTCCAGTCACAGCTTCTATGCAAGGGACTGGACAATACCTTTGCCCAACTACAAGGGTTCAGAAATGAACCTAATCTCTTTAAGACATGCCTGTCTACTGTCAACTGAACAACATTCACATCATACCTCTGTATTCCACATTATTAGCTTCCAGAAGAAGAAAGCTGATTTGTGCTTGGGATGTAAACTTACTATAAAGTAGGCTAATTTTTATTAATTTCTGGCAAGAATGTACATTTTGACAACCTATAAACAACCTAGAATATAATGTTCCTCCAATGTATTATTTATTTTATTTTTCATTTTATTAAAGTTAAGTTTCTATATGGCTGAAAATCTCAAAAGTGAAAATAAAACATTTTAAAGAAAACATGGAAAGAGTATTTTCGAACTAGATATACTAAGTTCCTCAATATTCACTCTAAACTTATCAAGAATTCTTGCTTCAATACCACAAACTCAGAAAAACTGGAGTGTCAGTAACTGTAGCAATTAAAAGGGCCTTAAAATAAGGTAAAAATAAAATAAAAAAATCCTTCCCCAGAAAATTCAGTAAGAGAAAGGTGCACTAGTCAACCTAAACAGGAGATACAGTGATGTATGAAAACAGGGAGTTTGGTGAAACTTGGATTTACCTGCACTAAGAAGGAATAGGATCATAGGGTCACAAGATACACAAGAGGCTGGAAGGGATTTCAGGAAGTCATCTGCTCCAACCTCTAGGCAAAAGCTTCCAGAATTTTCTATTCTTATGGCACTGCTCACACGTACAGTGCTCACATGCCAGCCTTCAGGCTGCAGCTGCATTCAGTGGTCTAGCACCATGATCTCCACACCGGGGCACGTGCACTGCATGTCAGATTGGGGGCCACACAGAACTGAGAGGACAGAAAGCTAAGTTAAATTAGAAGTGCAAACAATAGGCAAACTAGTAGAGGGAAAAATGTGGAAAGAAAGTATTGTGCAGCTGAAACTCTTTTTACAATTCCTCTCCTCAAGAACAGTTTATCAAGAATTCACTACAACTTTTAACACAATTTCTTTATTCCTCCCTTCACCTGGTTGATTTTGAAATCTGCTGACTAGCTTCAATCAAATCTGAAAACAGATTCAATACCAAGTTTCCTCAAGTCCTAATGTAATCCCACCCCAAAACAACCATCTGCTGATAGACTACATCCAAATCCATATCTGTTATGTAGAAAAGGCAGGCATTAAAACTCACATCTTAACCACTCCAAAAGGTAGCAGTCAATCAGTACACAGCTCCAACCCCAGCCATGGCATGTGCAGCTGCATGGCCAGCAAAAGAGGTAGAAGACAGGGGAGGCACTGCAGAGGGAAGGAGGAGAAAGATAAAGTGCATAAATCTAGCAGAAATAAGGTTTCATCAGCTCTGAGGCTTAGAGAACAGTTTGCTTTTTGAGGCGCTTATTCACTAATTAGCTCCTTCTAAAGACAGTATTTTCAAAGTCGCATGCAGGTACTAACAACTTTTTCAGTTAAAAAGAATTATACTAAAAATCTCAAACTGAAACTAAGATAGAAAAGTTAAACTTGAAGTTAGCTTCAAGACAATTCACATTTTTAATACCTAGAGATATTAATTTCTATGCAAACAACAGTTATAGGCAATTTCTACAGAAATATTTGCACAAATTGGAAGTAATCAAAATCTGTTAGATCAAAACTTTAGTGCATATCTAAAGTATTACCAGACTACTACTCTCCACTGGAAAGAACAGAGACCAAGTATCAAAAGGTTACTAGAGCTATTTATCCTGGCATAAAAGTATTTTTATTATTTTCTTTATTCATAGAACACATTTTTAGTAGATGAACCATAGAAAATTTGTTTAAAACTTTAACACTCAGATAAACTCTGAACTCTTTGCTTTTGGATTTTGGATTTTTTCCCTTTAAAGATATTTTTTGTCTTCATGCACCTGTCCAAATACCACTTCAGCTAGAAGTAGTGTTGAAACACTTTTGAAGATTTCAGCACAGGTACTAAGATCAGAGTATGCTATTCCTAGTATGTGAATGGGCTTGCCACCAGGAAGGTAAAGTGAGTTGGAGGAAAAGATGCTATTGGGCCAAATACTGTGTCACAAAGTCTAAAACGAAAAGAACAAAAGCTACACTAATGCTTAAGAATTGCAGAATTAGTTCTATACTATATATTAGTTCTATAGTTAAGGTTTAGCAAACAACATAAAATTCCTTATTTCCAGGACTGAGCAACTATTTGAAGCACTTACGAGCACTTGCAAATACTTTGTGTATGGCATGTAAGCACGCTCCAAGCAGAGAAATGCATGCTTGCATGTATATTTAACTCATCAGTAAAAATAGCAAGACTGGTTAGAGTACGTGGAACCTGACCTTCTCTCCTTTACTTGGTCTTTGGGACAAGCAGAAAGGAATGTTAGTTGGGACAAGCAGAAAGGAATGTAGTTATGACTGAAGCAGGTCACTCATACATAGCCACGGATACAAAACTGTGCAAATGCTACTGCTCTTTAAGTTGTTTAGTTTTTGTCAGTAACTAACATTATGTCAAATGGAAAAGCCAATGAAGGAATTCTGCAAAAATAATGACACATATAGAATAACTGCCCTCTCTCATATCAAAAGCAGTAAATTTAGTAAAACTATTACCCAGAAAAAGAAGAAAAAACAAAGGTTGAAAATCAGATATAAAAAAAATGTTTTCACTGTAACTTAAAATTTACATTTTGCTTAGTGAAATAGTAAGTTCTCATTGTATCTGAAAAAAAAAAATTAGAAACACCACAAATTGAAAAGAACCTATTAGCCATGACAAATGTATTTAAGTTTTCTGCTACAACTGCACTGTCTTTAAGAGGTAATATGATTTGTGCAGACATGGTTCTAGAAAGTTTAAAACTAACAGGTGTACCTGCTACAGAATCCATTTTTTTAGGGAAAAGATTAGGACATTACACATAGTGCGTACTCATCTATATTTATAAGAGAGGAAACCAAAAATATACCTACTTAGTGAAATTTCTCACACATATCTTATGTCTGCAGTCATGTCAAGCTAGTGACCAGAACAAGATGAAATATAAGACCCAATTAAAACCAGATGTACTTGCATTGTACAGTTTGCATGCAAGAGGGAACGAAACAAGCTACAGGAGAACAGTATAACAAATATTCAACAAGCTTTCAGAAGTGTTACATGTTTCCATTATTAGTTTACATTTAAAATAACTCAATATTTTTAAATGCACAAACCACTAAGGTTGTCACCATAAAAAAAAATTAATCTTAATGCTCCTTTCTTTCCTAGAAAGACTAGACTTGACTGTAGAAACAAAACCATGATTTTTCACATTAAAGAGTCATCTAAAATGTGTTTAACAACATCTGAGGCGCTAAGGATTTGGAAACACTATTAAAGGCTTACACTTTTCTTCCTGAACTGTCTGATGCAAATCTGCATCTTCAACTTCAAACAGAAGGCAGATAGAGACAGAGAAATGTTTAATACACCAAATGTCTCCAATATGGAAAAGCAACGTAGCATATAGTATTCATTCACCTTTTTTAAGTTTGAGGAATTTTTAAATAAAATTCAGCACAGGCCCAACTTTTACATATAACTAACAAAAGCCATAAATCTATTTATTTAAGCTGAGTTACTTAGTAAAAATATAATTTTTACAGAACTGTAAAAATTAAAACTATATACCTGGGCTCTGCTCTTACTAATGGCAGTTCACCAATTCTACTTTACAGGAAGCAGCAGATCAATTCCCCCAGTTCTGAACTGCCAAATATTAATGTTTTTATAGAAGACAGAAGGGAACATTCACTCTTATTTGTGCACCTCATGCTGGAATCATTGCTTGAGACTTCCTCCAAATGTTACAACCTATTCTCACCCAAAACTATTGCCCTGGTTGTTTCTACGTTGTCTGAGAGGAGAGAGGAGAGATGGGCAGCCCAAAGGGGAGTGCTAAAACAGATTAATTGTCACAGATACTCAAACTGGAATACAGAGGCATTCTGAAGAAAATTTTGATTCCAAATACTACTGTAAATCCAAAAGGTGGGAAATATTTCAGAAAGTGAAATCACTTTCTGAAAATGGAGATCAAAAATCACTAGTTCCAAACATCACTAGTTAAGGGCTTTTATTACTGCACATCAGCATTAGAATTTAAGTAAACAGAAATAAGAACAGCCAGAAGTATAGTTAAAATATGATTGTATATCAGATTTTTTTTTCAACAGATGAGGAATAAAATGGCCAGCAAAGAAGAAGTTTAATTGACAACAAAACCCATATGAATTGGTAGACTTTGAAAATGCACATTTAAGACATAAATTGTTAACATTTTCTTAGATAGAAACTTCACATTTCTAAAGTGAAAGATGAAATTAGGCTGGAAACTTTAGCTAATGTTGTTTATGAATTGCATACCCTGTTAAGACAGAAATTAATTTCAAAAATCCAACAGAGAAGGAAGCAACATTCTACTCTACTTAACAACTTCAGCAAATGAAATGAGAAAAAAAACCAAAGATCACGAAACAGAAGTGGCAACTCAGAAAATTGACAGTATTTTTTATCAACAGTTTTGTGGAAGAGAAATATTTTAAGAAAAAAGCCCTGAACAAATTACTGAAGCAATACGGTTTTGTGATTTTCACAGTCCCACTTCCCTACTTATTTAGGCATCATTCAGATCCATATATATCTATTATGTCCTATCTATATGCTGTAACATAAGGCATTTGGCACAGTATTTGACCACATAGATGACATTATTTCATCATTAGGTGACATCTAACTTTTTACCACAAAACTCTCAAAGAATACAAGTAATTTGCATTGACTGGTCTCTGGCAATATATGCCAGCAAATGCTCACTCTACAAATAAGTGTTTAAGACAGAAAAACCTCCTGCTATCAAAGCCTTCTATTATGTTTGGATGTAGATTCAGAGCCGCTTTCTGTGTTACTGCAATTTCAAAACCTACTGGTCAAATCAGAAATAACCTCAGCTCAGCTCTGCTACAGGGCTTATGAGAGATTGCTTGCTCAGGCAAGCATTTCAAAATCTGAACAGCAATTAGACAAGAGACATTTAAATCAACTGGCTAAAATAAACTATACTAGTATTTAACCTTTAAACTGTAATTCAGTGCTGATGAAGCAGCAGCAGCTAGCAAAGGAAAGCAAGGCTTTCTCACCATTGAGTAAAAATATGAAGTCTAAGTTTTTAAAGACAATTAAGCAATCAGATAAACAGATGTACTCATATATAGAAGTGATTGTCATCTTAATGCTCATGGTCAGTTCAGAACTACGGGTTGAAACCCCTCAATCCACCTGAACACTTAGTATGAGTATATAGAAGCTGCATTACCTTTTGACATCTGAAAGGAGACCGCCTCCAGAGTTACTTCTGAAGCAGAACTGCCTCCCATCTCTGCTCAATCAGAGAATTTAGCAGGAGGAATACAGTACTGACTGGACCCAGACTGGAGCTGTGCAATAGTTGTTGTCACAGACATGCAAAACACCGATGATCAGACAGACTTTACATGCAATTCCATTCCCCACAAAAAGCAAAAAAATATTAATATGAAGCCACATCTCACAACCCTTTACAATGCCTTAGCACTACCTTCTGTCTATTTCACTGATTACTCAACTACCTCAAAGAAAAAGTCTTCAACGTACAAAAAAAGATGCACTGAAAAATAAACACTCAGTAGTATTGGTAATGCTACGGACAGACTTTGAAAGTTTCTCCAGTTTGTCTGCTAGCAATATGCCATGCTCAGCATGCAATTATTCCCAACACTGCAGGTTTCCTGCTACTACCTAGCAACCATTTTTTAAGGATTAAATTTGCCTTTAGTATGAACTGTTAATTGCTGTGATCTAGTGTCTTATTTTTCCTTGATGAGTTGTGTACATTAGCGTAGTCAAAATCAGCATACAGTGGTTGCTGTAGATTGATTAAAAACAGAAAAACAGAAAAAGGAACAAAAGTGCTGAAATAGAGGAAAAAAAAAAAAGCAGCCATTTTATACATTTAGCAGAAAATTGTAGTAAAAGTTGATCAGACCTGTGCTTATAAACAGTTAGGAGAACTGCTATATGATTTTGTCTGAGAGGTATTTATTTTTGAACGAACTTAGTTTTGAATTTTTCATTCATTGCTCGCTGATGAGCTCTTCTGGACAGTTTGAGCAAGCATCATTCTATAAAAAAGAACATCCAAATTCCTTTCCCTAGTTTACAAACCCTCAAATCTATTTTAGGATTGAGGTAATTCCTCTAAAGATATTGCTCTTATTTTAGCTGCATTTGGAGTAAGTTGCTCCAAGGCAACCTTTGGTATAAAGATTTAGTATGGCCTGTAGGTTAGGCTGCAGTGAGAGTAGATGCTTTCAGAGGTACGTAGTCAGAAGCAGCACTCAGAGGTTTGAGCAAAAGTTAACTAAACACAAAAGGCTTCTAGTGGCTCAACAGGTCTTGAAGTTGTAGAATGTACCATAAACTTATTTTCACACAGGCATGGACAGTCTGATTTCTGAAATCACTGATGCAGACAATAGAAAAATAAAATCAAAGCCTATACTTAACAATAGCTGTCTAATGATACCAGCTCTTACAGACATAGGCCACTCTCCTTTTTTATAAAACAGAGGTTTAAAAAAGAGATAAAGGTGTCACTTGATAATTCAGCAATGACCTTTCCTGGGATTAATTACTTTGAATTTCAGCAGTCCAAGTGAAAACACCTAAAGAAGTTCACTTAAACACTCAGTTGCTGTTACTTCTGGAAAAAAAAAAATGATGATCAGTAAGCAGTTTCTCTTCATAGGGATAAAAACAAAGCAGAACTCTGGTTAAAGTTACTGCTGAATGTTCATGATAAAGGAACTAAGGTCAGTGTACAAATTTAATGTCTTCTATCCAGAAATTTAATTCTTATTTGGTTAAATCTGGTTTGTGATATTTCTTTTTTGTTTACTTTATCAATGGGTAAATTACTCTAAATCTAAGTGACTTGAAATAATAAGAAAAAATTCAGAGCCAAAATGCTGAGTTAAATTACTTAACTTTATGCCAGCTCCCATACAATATAGAGAACTCCCATTTTTACACTAGATTTCAATTATACATTCTAGAGAAAACCAAAAACACATCAAAACACAAACCACAGTTAAGCAGGACAGGAATTTTCAAAGTTACTTAGTTTCTCTCCAACCACCTGAAAGGTGTTTAGTGAGGTGGGTGTTGGTCTCTTCTCTCAGGTAGTAAATGACAGGACAAGGGGAAAATGGCCTCAAGTTCACCAAGTGTGGTTTAGATTGGGTATTAGGAAAAATTTCTTCACCAAAAGGGTTATCAAACTTTGGAAGAGCTTGGCCAGGGAAGTGATGGAGTCATCATCCTTGGAGGTCTGTAAGGACACGTGGGTGTGTCACTAAGGAACACCGTTTAGTGGTGGACTTGCCAGTGTTAGGTTAATGGCTGTAATCCATGATCCTAAAGGTTAATGGTTGTAATCCACGATCCTAAAGGTCTTTTCCAAATTAAATGAGTCTATGATTTGATAAATGCTTAGCATGAGGACTTCTAATATTGGCTATAAATTCTATAAATCTGATCTAATTAAGAAAATTGCACAATCTATTGGCCATCTCAATTTATTTGCTGATGCCATACTGTATTCCTAGCTGTTAAAACTGACAAACACATCCCTCTAAACATTATAGGGCCTATTCCCCCACCCAACTCACCACTTCCTCTAACAGAAGGTACATCACCCCCTCAGCACATCCCACCATCCTTTCCCAGACACCGGCGTTCAGGATAATACAGACACTGTTTTGTTTTCCATCTTCCTCTTTGTTATTTTTCTCCTTTCATAATAACAGTTTTGGACATCCAACTGCTGCTACACAGCAGAAGATTAAGTAATTTAAAATGTGAGCAAGATCTTCCTACTTCTCCTCTGAACACTACATTCACTGATTCACTGTAGGAATGTTCGCCTATTTCCAGAAGCAATTAACACAGGAATTAGTGTAGTTCCTTATTCTTGCAACAGTCACAAACTCTTAACTACCTCCTTGCTCACCTTGGTTTCCATGCAAAGATAGAAGACTCACTTAGCTTTTCTAATTGCCAGCTCTCCCTGCTCTGTCACTGTATACATCTTCTCTGGTCACAGCTTGTAAACAAATGCCTCAAAATTTTGGAGGAAGCAATTAAAAAAAAAAAAAACTTTGAAGCAGAAAAAATACTTAAGTATCAAATACTAATTTTTAAAATGCTCTTCTGTTCTTCTAAAATATCACCCCGCAGAAGTTTTGTTGAATATCAGTTTTGTTTTTTTTCACAGACAACTGATTTACAGCATGGTCAGTAAATAACCCCTGTTGCCACCTGCTTGCTCTTTGAGACAAAGAAATTCACTTGCAGAATGCATTTAAGGGTACTGGCACAGGCTGTTGATGATCACACGCCAAATGTCTGAGTTCATCAGGAAACCCATCCAAAATCCTAACTAAAACCTCAAGCTTTTATGGGTCAGGCAAGCAGTGATGTTTCTAGTTCTATCCTCCTTCCTACAGACGAAAGCAAGTGTGAGGAGGATCATCAAGCAAAAAGTTATATTTATTCACGATCTTCATGAAAGCAAATTACGCATGGCACTTCCAGACCCAGAAGTCAACATAAAAACTCTGAAGATGGGCTGCATGGATCTTACAGGAGACAAGTACAACTCCTTAAATTCAAGACATGCCCAAATTTGAGTTCACAAATTTACAGGCAAAAAACAAAACACCCTGAAGATTTAGTTATGGAATCTAATTTCTGAAAGATACTGTACTTTGTTATTGGAACAATGAATAAGTAAAGCATAAGTAAAGAGTAAAACAAGTAAAAATCTTCATATTTTCAAAACTTTCTGCAAAATTGTGTCTAGCAGAAGCAGTGATTAACAACCCTATATTAACATTTAAATATTGAATTACACAATTTCTTCTTGTGGGTAAGTATCAACAGATATATCACATCAGACATTAAAAATTACTGAATTGAAGAAAGCAGTTATTTTAACAAGGCTGCCTTTTAATTTTACAGTCTTTTCAGCATGCATCAAGAACTTGTTTGTTTATGGTTATTATTCCTTGTCATATTAATTTAGCTCTTCCTTCTATAATGCGAATTACTTCCTGCACTGTTACGCCCTGGGCTGTCTCCAACTCATCCATTAAAATTCTGTGTTTGGAGGGAATGAAGAAAAGCTTATCTGATCTTTTCCAACAAGCTGGTTCAGGAAAAAATGCCCATGTCCACAAACACATTAGTTAAGCTAAGACTCTTACTAAAGATTTCCTTCTTCTCTACCATTTCTCCCTAATCATTCTATACATTGCAAGTTCCTTCTGAGCAAGAAAACAATTCAATTCTATATGGAAAATTATTTACTCTTACTAAAGCAGGACAGTACACAATGTCATTCATGTAATTTCAAACCTCCATCTATCTGCAGTAAGACAACAGTTTTAACCTTTACTCAGCCAACAAAAACAAAGCAAACCACTGGAAAGAGTATGTGAGATAAATACTGTAATGACAAGCTTCTGCACATAGACTGGAACAAAACCCTGCGAATTTACTGTATAATGGAAATTAAAACAATGTGATTATGCATTTTAAGACCTTCTCTTATCTGAAGCTGCCATAAGAAACATGAGCGAGGAGTGTAATTTCAAGGAAGTCAGTGTTTATTAGTCTTGGGTGCTTCTGAAAGGTTCTCTGAAAGTCTCTTCCTGATTTTTAACCAAAGTACCATTGCATTTTCTTTGTCAGGACCTCAGGTTGAATAACTACATGGATCAATTATGTTTCACCATTTACCAGTCAGATTTAAATGTAAACAGTCAGGCTACTATGGAGACTTCTTTTTAAATCTTCACTTCTATGTTATCAACAAAAAGAAAATATCATAGAAGGGTAAAAAGTGAGTATATAATTTACTGTATACTCCACCTATACAACTGGCAAAAAATTGTAACTTATTTTTGTCATAATTTTTTATTGGGAGCTAAGAGGAAATAAGAGAAGAATTTAAAGCTAACCAAACCAAGGTTAGTATCGATTTTGGTATCCAACAGATATATATCACATCTGTTCACATTTAACCATATATTTTCATGTTTACATCTGGTACCAGTTAGGTTTGCTATGAGAAAATGCAGGGGAAATGGAGGGAAAGAAAGAGGAAGTAGTTTTAAATGACACTTTCCTCTTTAGCTACTACTGAGAAGGAAAACCTTCCACAAGGTTGAGAGAGTGTTCAACCCACAGCCACTGGCTGAACAAAAAATGTACAGGAAAGAAGCTTCTGGCTTTAGTTATAAAATATGGTTGTTTTAGTTTCCTGCTTCCGGTCTTACCAAAGGCATGTTTTGCAATTAAAATCACATAAAATGTTTAACCACAAGGGTCTAATGAAAAGGTCCTGAATCTGAAGAGACACAGAGGAAGTTGTGTGTCAGATTGCTTGAGTTACTCAACTCCCACATTCAGAACTGCTGACTATCCTCTTCACAACACCTGTCCATTAATTTCATGTCTGATAAACACTAGGTTCATCATAGCTGAGAATACAAAACATTTCTCTGCTGGTACCAGTTGTGCTGAAAAAAAAAAAAAATCAGAGTTTCCTGAAACATCTAACAGTTAGGTATAGACCCTGACGTGCTATATACAAACTGATGCTTGCTGAATCTTTTCATTCTCTTGTTTGCTTTTAGCAATAAATTAATGGAATCATATCCTCCTGTCTTGAACACTCACTCTCTACAGAGGCAACCCAATATGCCTTGTGGCTTACTACAGTTACTTAATACCCACATGACAACTCAAACCATACCAAACAGGTCACAAGCACACATTATGTGCTCACTGCTCCCTAACTGGTAGTTCACTTCACAGAAAGCAAGGCACAACAATGTCTAGAGCTTACTGCCTATGACTCCGAACACAGTAAGTTTTATACCATCTTAACAGAGCAAAAAAGGATCTATCTACATTTTTCTCAGTCTCATAATATAACAAGACACTTTTGATTATTCATTTGCTCCAAAAGAGACACTAAAGCATCATTAATATCTCCATCAATGATAAAAAGCACAGGTTTTGACAGCAACTGACAGTTTATACATGTTGTTTTCACAGCCCCATTTTCCAAAAACCTACTACTTGTTGTTCTCTTATAATGGTTTACAGGTCATAAATATGAGGCCTCTAAAGCATACCAAAGCATTTTGGTCTCCCACTAACACAAGTCTTGCTGAAGTCCAGAACTTTTGTTTTTCATGCATGAAAAATAGTAAAAAGTGGTTCTACTAATGTGCTACCAGCTCATTGTTACTGAAGAAACAGTCAGTTTCTACACAAAAGAAAGGCTTAAATAAAAATCACTATTAGGCCCTAAAACAGTAGGTGAATTAGGCACATTCTTAGTTTTGAACACAATCAATTCTCCATAAAAGTCAATGGCACTGTGGTAGAAGTATTGTTACACAAGACCTCCAGTTAACAGAACATATTCCTTCAATGTCAGAGCAATTACAACCAAGGGGAAGCTCTCTGCACACAGTTATGCTTAGTTATGAAACACTCCTCCAGACATCTTGGCAGCAGTTTTGATTGGAATAAAAAGCAAATCCCAAAATCAAAACTCACCTTATTTCCACAGGAACAAACAGTTGATTAAAAGCATCTCGTGGTTCAGTGGAATCAGGATTCCACTTCTTCACTCTCTACCTGATGGAGTAAAGAAGACCTCTGCTTCAATAGACTACTGCACGCCCTGAATAATCCAGGAGAAGAGCTGGGCTCTGAGGTCTTCCTTGAACATCTATTTTAAGACAACACTCATGAAGCAATAAAGTGTCAGCTGTGCCCTAGGGACGCAAACTGAGCAGAACCCAACACGCCGTATTACCCTGAAATTCCTGTGTCTATGATCAGCCAGATGAGTTTTCCAGGCATCTTCCCTCCCCTCCTTGCTCTGAATATCCTTCAGGAGTATCCACCTTTCTATGGGCAAGAAGGCACACAATCTTTTTGTGATTATTACAGTTAAAGGTTAATACATTTCCACTATTTCAAGCAGTATCGCAAGTAATCAAAACACAACTTCAGAAGGTATTATATGTACTCTTTAAAATACTTTGAGACAATTAAAACCCAGATCACACAAGATTCTGGTTTATTTTAGAAGTTAATATGATCTTATTTTAAGATACTGTTGGACAGAAGTCTAAGCAGCAGTTGCCATGCATATATTTCTCTGACAGACAAAGGAATAACACTGCTCCCAATCATAAAGAAAACTTAATGGTTTTGCTCTGCTACACAATCCTTCCTTTTGTCCTTAACGAAAAAAAAATTGTGCCAGGAGAACTGTAAATTCACTGAACTTTCTTACATCACTGAGTAAAATATGAGAAACTTGAGTTCATCACTACTTTAATCAGGGGATGCATTAAATAAAGATAAATTGAGCTTCTTTGTACGTAATTGTTACACCAATGCCTGTCTAATAAGAAAAAAGTATTCTGACTAGTGAAACAAACAGAGGTGGTTTTATCCTTGCTTTTATTTGTTTCTACTATTTTTCTATGGCAGTCGTTCCAGGGCTTTGTGTAGCACACATTCACACAGCCCCAACATTGTGAAACATATTTGCTCAACTTTACATCACCTTGCCCAAAAAAAAGAGAAGACAATCATGGAACACTTTTACAGGTAGATACTGAGGTTAGCTTTCATCATTTTTTACTTATGAAGGAAACACGCAGATACTCCACAGTTTCATTCTGCAAGTGAAGACCAACTGCTTAGTGGAAAAACACTAACAAATGATCAATAGTGAGCACCTATGCTCTCATCTTCAGACATTCTTTAATTTACTGAATTCCCTTTCTGAACATTCATTGCTTGGCAGGGATATTACAGCAAAGCAGTAAAATCAAACACATACCCAATACATTGAAAAAAAGGTTCCTGTTCAGCTGAGCTGACACAAGAACACAAGCACAGATACTACAACATGGCCTTGTAGAAAACTAACCCAGCACAATGTGCTTGGACAACATAAAACTCACATTCAGGAACAGAAATAAGTTTTTTTTCCCAATAATAATTGATGGGAGAAGCAAAACACAGGGCAGAAAAAAAAGACATTAAAGACAGACCTCTTTGATGTTTTCTATCTACCACTGTACAAAAAAAAAAAAAAAAAAAAAAAAACACCCACCCAAAAAAAAAAAACCCACAAAAAAAACCCCATAACACACAGTCTGTTGTTTAGGACTGAGTTACAGTTTAAGAAACCCTTCTGCTCCATGGCACAACATTGTAAAACACTGGCAGTCAAGGCTATGCCTGCTGTCCCAAATAGAATTAAAGCTATGCACACAAGAACATGCTCCTGCAACCTTCAATACACTACTGTACTGAACAAAATCAACACAAAGAACAAAAATATTTTAGAATTGACAGGAACTACCTAAAATGACTAGACTTTGCAAATGACACATTAATTTTGTAAAGAACATTACCTAACTTGGTTTATTTGTACTTTCCAAAAACCCTGCACTTCTATCCATGACAGTCTTTATTTTGTTCATCAATTTAGATGTCATTAATATCAAAGATTGCATCTGTTGTGTATGAAAAGGACAAAAATAATTCAGGAATGTTAGTGAAAGTGAGTGTTATTTGCACTTCAGATCCTTTCAAGTTATCCCATCGACAGTTTTAAGTTCATGCATGTCGCCTGTCTTAAATGAGAAACTCTGTAATAGCTCACTTCTACCTCTTTTTTCTGTGTCAAGTAGAGAAGTGACATATTTAATGTATTAAACAGGAAATGACCTTTCAGAAACACAAACAATCCAAAAAATAAGCAAAAACTTGCAAAATAATTTGTACTGATGTCCAAGATAGAAATGTCCAAAATTATATTACATATTCCCTTTAACCTGTATTTCACTTCTTTCAGTATTTTTTTTTAAATTTGGTTGTGGGGTTTTTGGTTTTTGGTGGGGTTTTTTTGTTTGGTTTTTTGTTTTGGTTTGGTTTGGTTTGGTTTTGGGTTTTTTGCGGGTTTTTTGTTTCCTTAAATTTTATTGAAACTGTTTAGGTAACAAATGGCTAGTCAAAATAAATAAATTCTGCTCATTGATTCAGAAGGGGAGACCATACAATTTAGGGGGCAAAAATTATGTGCAACAAATAAGGAAGACTTCCATGAGCTTTTAATCAAACTTTGATTATTCATTCTCAGGGAAAAATCTCAAATTAAGAACAGTCATGCAAAAGAGAGGAATCAATCTCAAAAAAAAAATCCTACCAATAACCATTCCTAGAACATTTACTACTTTGTAGCACTCATAACTTTCAAGGAGAACTGCAGATGGGACATCAGGAAAACATTCTTCACTTGGAGGGTGGGGAACAGGGATGTGGTAATGGCATCAAGCCTGCCAGAGATCACAGAATGTCTAGATGCCACTCTTAGTTATATGGTTTAGTTTTAGGTAGTCCTGAGAGCATCAGGGAGTTGGCTTAATGATCCTTATAGTTCACTTCCAACTTGAGATATTTTATGATTAATTCAACTATTCCAGGCGCTAAAAATAAATATGCAATTATCTGTTCTTCCAGAGCTACAGACCTCATACATCATCTCCACCTAAATTCCTAGGCAAGGAGGAAGACACAGCCTAGATCTCTTCAAAGAGGTTCAAAACTAAATTTACAGTACAGGGATGAGGGAAGAAATTTTTAAAAAAATTAAGTTTATTTAGTTTATCTGAGCATTTCCACTGGAGAAGCTCTTCAAACAGTAAAGAGTTCAGCATACCCACTAGGATTTCAAGGAAAGGATAATAAGAGTTTCTTTGACTTTTGAAATGCATTAGGGCTGTGTTTTTTCCTTTATTTAAGAAAAAAAAATCCAACCAAATACTGAACTAGAAAAGCTGGAATTTATATCCAGTTTTAGTGCATTTGCTGCCTTGAAGTCTATTTTAAGATACATACCCATTCTGACACAGCTCTACTTCCATAAAGAAAAACAAGAAATTGTCTCATTGATAGTTTGCCCAGTGGGCATCAGAGTATTGAATCCAACTAAAATGCTTTTGCAAAATCTTAAGATCCAGTCTGTTCCCTCTTCCCCATGTTTTACAAGGGTAAAAACCCCAAAGAACTGAGTGATCTGAAAGTAAAATATTGTAAGCTTCCTGTGATAGGCATGCTTTCTTCTGAATTCAAACAGCATTTGCACAGGAAGTCAACATAGACTCACAAACAGAACTCGTAAGTATTGTGTAAGACAAAACAAAACCCAGTTTATTTGAAAAAAATATTATGCCCACAAAAGGTTCCAGACCATCAGGCATGAAAATGAAAGTTCTATTCAAAAAGCCAATAATGTAAGCACCCTCTTCAGATTATCGCAGCTGCCATTGAGCACCAAACATGCCTCAAGATCACCAGAAATAAGGAGCAACACTTTTGCTCTAATATTTGCATATTCTCTGTGGTGTCCATTCCAGCAGAGCCAGCTTTCAGGAAGAAACTTACTGACCAATTTCAGCTCCAAATTTTCTTCCAGTCTTACCACCATCTGCAGGGTTTTCATTTCAGGAAACAAAATCAGGAAGCTTGGTGCATGAATATTGCTTCTTGGTACCTTAAGCTACAGCTAAGGCCCACAGGTCCATTTCTTCCAGTTGCATGGAGCAACATTTTTGAAATGTTTTGTTACGCAGTGCAGCAATAGCATTATGTCAAACAGGCCTTTAAAACAACATTTCATCTCTTTCAAAAGGAATGGCCTTAGCAAGATGACTTCAAAATAAAATTCTCCCCCAGACTGCATTACTCTTAAACACAAGCTCTTTTTACGATGCATACAAGAATGCAGAATACAACCCTGTGACTGAAATAGGCCGTAGTTGAAAGACCTTTTACTCAGGCCAGGATTATCTAGAGAACCAAAACATCAACTGCTTGTACAAACTGTAATTTTAGCATGACAATACAAAGAGGGGGAAAAAAAACAAAGACGGAAAAAGTCTCTCCTGCTAGCTATGCCACCAAAATATGCCCAGAGCTCATGACCTTCAGTTTCTTTCAGATTCTAAACAGCAGCATCAAATGATAGGAGATATTTAATGTGCTTGAGAACAGGGAAATGCAGGGCAATGAAGATATATTTATAGATTCATAACATGGTTTATAGAACTATAGAATGGATTAGAGGGAACCTTAAAGATCATCCAGTGGCAATCCCCTTGCCATGAGACAGAAAATTTATTTTTTAGTGTATGGGGTTTTTTTATGGATTTAACATTTTAAAAAAATTGACATAAATTCAGAAAAAAACCTAACTTTGCCTCTGACTTGGCAGGTCACTGTTAAAATACGATGCAGCAAACTCTACCTGGTATTTTAGCAATGGCTATCCAACATACTTGTCATTCAACAGACCAAATCCCACCTGTAACAAAAGTGCTGCGTTTTCAGCCGGAAGGCTGTTGTTTTACCCACTGTCTAATTCCATATTTGGCCATGGTCGTGAATCTAACCAAACATGCTTCAGTTTCACTTTGATCTGAGAACTTCATTTCCTTCTCTGTAGAATTATATTAGTAGAGGCAGAAGCAACACGGACTTTTCATGGCTTATTTCAGGCACAAGCACAGGATGCACACACACACACACACACACACGGCTGTATCACGATGCCAGCTTATCTCTAAGCATATGCAACCACGTCGGTATTTCAAGCACTTCTGTCAATGCACGGGCAGCTCTGAAAGCTTTCTGGCTTTCATGAACACCCTGAAACACTTATTTCGTACACCGCTGGTACTTCTGTATTTTATTTCTCCTTTCGCTCGGGGTGGGGTGGGGAGGCGGGGGGTATGTTCTGGTGACAATGCCCCGATCAGGAAAACGCCATGAGCAGCGGGTCTGGTTCCTACTTCCCATCAGAATTATGATGGCTTTGGAACTCCAGACACCTACAAGGCTCCTTCAGTGGTGCCACACAGGGCGAGTGTACACCTGGCGTACACGGGGCCTCGGCTTCCCAGCGCCGGTGAGCCCCCGGCCGGGCAGTGAGAAGCGCAACAGCGCCGAGAAAGCGAGGGAGCTCCTCTCACCTCTGCCGTTCCAGCCAGCTATTCCTAATTAACCTCAGACAATTTTCAAGCCGCGGACGGCGGGGGCAGCAAGACTACGAAGGCTCTCGTTTTCCTGTGGGCAAACAGCTCCTCCGCCGGGAGGCCCCGCGGTCCCGTCCCGGGCACCGATGGTACTCACCGCTGGGAAAGGGCTCCATCTTTCTCCCGGAGCTCTCCGCGGAGGCGCTGCCGCGGCTCCTCACGCCTCCTCCTCCTCCTCCTGCCGCCGCATGCTCCCAGGACGGACTCAGTCCGTGCCCCCTGAGAGGGACCGCAGCGGTGCCAGCCCGCGGCTCCCTCCCTGCTCGAAAGCTTCTTCAGGCGAGGCAACCCCGGCCAACCCCCGCCGCCTCAGCGCTCGCTTCCTCCTCGTCCTGGCTGGGCCTCGCGGCGCCGCCTCCTCCCCGCACGGGCCCGCCTCACGCCGGGGATGGCGGGGCGGGGTCCGGACCCCGAGGGAGCGAGTGTGGGATGGCGGCGAGCCGTGGGACTGGGGGGATCCGGCCGCGGCGGCCCCGGCACCGGGCCCGGGCCGTGATGGTGGTGCTGCCGGGCCGGCTTTGCCTGCATCTCCCTGCCGTGCGCCTTCCTTCCCAGTTTATCCTTGCGTTTGTTATAAATTAAAATTTGTCCAGCCGAATTAAAATGAAAAATAAAACATTTATTTTGCAATCGAATTCTATCTAGCCAGCCACAAGGAAAGAACAGAGGCGAGCCCGGGGTCGGCCCTGGGTGTGCAACAAGGAGTCAGCCTCAGCAGAGGTTTTCCTCCATGCCCACACATCTCCATCCTGGAACAAGCGGTTTTTATAGGGAAAATTCTGCCTGAAGCCAAGATTTCAGCAATCAGTCTTTTCTTCCATTCAGAGTTCATAGGTTAATAAGATTTTCTTTTTTTTGGTGATGAGGAAGAACAATTCAGTGTCCGGAGTTGTTGAATCCCTTGATGAAATGTACGGGAACGCTGCATTCACATGGATCTGCCCGAGGATTTCAATGATCTCCATCTCGGGTCGTTTATGCGATGATCAGCGCCTGGGTGTCCCGTATCCCTCCAGACACGGCTCATCTTTTGGCTGAGCCACATCCTTTTAGTTGTAAATCGGGTTTCAACATACAGCAGGTTTTGCCTGCGAGGGTGGGGGAACTTCTAATAAAACGTGTATACTCTATCAAATATTCAGTATGACACATATCATACTAGAAATTGCGCGAATTATATCTACTACACATAACACTTTTTATTTAAATAAATAATCCCCTTATCATCCGGGTAGCGTTCTGCTGTGTAAGGCGCAAGAATCAAAAGGCAGAACCGATTGTGTGAAATGTGGCCAAATGATGCCACAAAGACTGGATAGTGTTCCAGGAACCAAACACAGAAGATCAATGAATTATTATATTTGTATAAAATAATTATACAAACTGGACTTGGTTTTTGTGAAAGAGAACCAGGCATCCACGGTGGATGTCACCATGGAAAATGGAAGTGTTGAAACATCATTAGAAGTGGCTGCTGTGGGAAAAGTAGAGCAGTAAAAACAGCTTCAAAAACAAATTCAAGAACTCAAAAATGCTACAAATATTGTATTTATGGGTTTTCTGCTTGACACAGGTGGGAAGGGGCATCGTGGCAACTGTGAACTTTCAAAGGCCCTGGGTCTCTCCAGCTTTAGGAGAGGACTGCCCATGGTTTTAAGGGCACTTTATACTTCTGTGGACATTTTGTACATGTTTGCTGGTAACACACATTGTATCATCTTAATCTATGTTACATTTAATAACTACATAACATCTTGTACTATTGTGTTTATTGTAATGTGTATTAATACCTATACTGAAGTACTGATAGGTGACAGTAACACCTGCTGTCACCCCCTGTACTCCCACAGTAGTTGGGACATGAGAGACAAAATCTTGTGATTATGGCTGAACATTAACAAAGAGCCATGAGATTGAAGGCAAACACTGTGAACGTAAAGCCACTGCAATCCTCTTGGCATTAGGGAGGGATTGAATGAAGAGATGACAAAGGAATTATGGTGTGATATGTCACATACCGTCAATTTGGGATAAAATTTTCCTGATGTAGATCGAAGTGGCCAGGCCATCTATACTTAACCTGGAAAAGGAACATATATAAATTATATGTGTGCCTCCTTATTGACTTGCCTGCCCCCTGCTCCCTTACAGCTACGCTCCTGCTATTATCTGACTGGTTAAGCTTTTTTCTTAAAAAGGATGGTTTTAAACCTTGATTTTTGGGAAGGGAGAAAATGGAAATTGATTACTCCCAATGAACACAAATTTAATGTCCCATATTTATTTTAAAAATTATTTTAAAAAATAGGTGGGTTTTTTTGTAAAGAAAGGGACTACGGCCAGGGGTCCACAAGTGCTCAGGTGCTAATGCATCCCTGTACCTCTTCTCTGTGTTTCATAAACATAGAAGTGCACTTTTTCACACATGATCATGTTTCACAGACTTAGTTATGGTGACAACCTTGTAGCACAATCTAGGTCAAAGTCATATTTCACACTAAATCCTTGGAGTTTAACACTGGCCTTAATGTTGGCACAGAGCTAAGCAAGTTTTAATAACCATTTACATATTTTCAGACATCCCTTAACATATCACAACAGCCCACTGTCAAAAGAAAAACTTATTTCAATTATTAAATCACCAGATAATTTATTTTAATAGGATGACAGGTCTCTAGAGCTTTCTTTTCAAAACACTAACCCTGTCTGGCCTATATTTAAATATACTGGAGAAACAATATCTATGTAACTAACTTTGCTGGGATTCTACACAGAGTCATGCAGAGGCTACAGAGAGGCCTGAATGGTGTTTTTTGAGCACCTCATCACATGCTTTCACCATTCTTCATTTCTGCCAATCAAAATTCCTTAATTAGTATAATACATCTTTGGGAAGCTAAAAAGCTAAAATAAGATCATGCTCCATTACATGTGCAGAGATTTCCATATCCAGATTTTTCTATTAACATCAAGTTTTAAGATAGCACAGTGGGAATTAGTCATACAGAGTAAGTCAGGTATAGAGCTCATTTCACAGTAGCACTGTTTGTACTATAGTAGAAGAATAAGGGTTTTGCTGTAGTTTTGTATAACATCATTTAGAAAAAAAAAAATTAATGGATGTGAAGGTCCATCTTTGCTTGTGTTGGTAAAAAGCTAGAGTTTCTACAACATGATTTTTTAAAAAGTCTCTAAAAGTTACAGGTCCTTTCCATTATAAAATATATACAGTTTTTAGTTATAGCTTGTGAGTAATTTGTAGAAGTGAAGGACTTTAAATTATTTCTTTTTTTCAGATTCTAAGTCAACTATTACCACAATTTCTCTTTTTTTTTTTCTTAAGATGCAGAATAAATAAATCAAATCTGTAATTGCTCAAAGCCATAAATATATCCTTAGAGCATCTGCAATAACCTGTATTATGCCTTAATTTGGTAGCTTCCATTCAACAATGTCTTAACTGAGACCTTTTCATGGTTAAAATATGTTTGCCAGCAACCCTGCACCTTTTTTAACTTTGAAGACAAGCCATCTCTAAAGAATGCTGTAGATCTTCCAGCTTTTAGATACCTGGAAACATGACTCAGGCTGTCTTTTGCCAGTTTATTTTTTCATAATAAAGGTTTCATGAACAGTACAAGTATCAATAGACACTTGGGTGCTTTTGACCCAGTGGAAAGTCTTCAATTGTTTTCAACCGGATCTGCACATAAGAAGCAACTACACACAGTAAAGCTTTGTAGCTGAGAAACTGCCAGGCCTCCAGGGGCTGGAAGGCAAGGGTTCATCAGTCTTGCTGAAACATGTCAGAAGTTGCCCAGACTCAGGTGTGGAACTAGTGAATCACTTGTCTGATAACCTTAAAATAAGATGAAAAAATTGTCCAAACAAATACTTGTGCTTAAAGCTTGAGCGGAGAGATTAGGAATAGGGAAGTTCCTTTTATTCATTAGCTAAATGGTTAATACTACTAATTAATATGTTAACTTCTTCCTGAATATGTGTTTTTCTATTTTAAACCAAAATTGCTTCTTTGGTGTGCACACTACTCTGAACAAACCTGACATCCTCATCCCCTGTCAGCACAAATTACAGCCACTTGCAACCACTTTTTGCACAGAGTACTGTCCCAAGCAATCCATAGCATCATGTTTGCAAAATAAATATCCTTATCTATGTATCTATTTCTACAGGTGTAATGAGATAAATAATTAAAGAAACTAATTTTGTGAATAGTGGAGCTGAATGAGGCATGGTTTTTTTCACATAGCTCACTGCAGATTCTTGCTAGGAGAAGCAGCTGCTTCCTCAGAATTGTCACTGTTATCTGCTTTGTGTTGTCTTACAACCTACCTTTCAGCAAAACTTCCTAGATACATGTTCCTCTTTTTAATAGAGTCTGGTTAAATTCACACAGTTACCTTGCCTCTTGCCATGTCTCTTTCAGAAACATTAAGACCACTGTGTATTTTCTTAGAATCCAAAACCTTTTTTTTCTTTGTGACCTAGAACAAAGCTTTGACATCGTGCCTAGCCCAAGATGCAGTCCCATTTTCTTGTAGAAATAAACAGCTGTGGCACATGAGCCTTTGGGAAGATTACAATGCTACATTACAGATAAAAAACCCCAAGCTATTGTAAGGAAGAGTCATAGTCACTCCACCATAAATGCTTTTCTTGCTTTGCTGATTTTTTTTAAGTCATAAAAATAAATAAGCTACTGTTAGAACTTTCAGGTCCTAAAATTAAACCAGTGTATTTTTCTCTTTGTCTTGGAATATTGCTAGCATGTTTATATCTTAGTTCTAAAAACCTATGTCTATTTTTTCATTTCTTTAAAAAAGCATGTACTAGCTAGAAACTATCATGTACTATAAATATATCCACCAGGTAGCACAGAAGTAAATTGCCAGTTTTTGTGGCTGGAATGCTATGGGGCATGATCCAAAAGTTGCTTTTTCCACAGAATAAATTAGGATACAGTTAAGTGTGATGATTTAGGCACATCTAACAGCTTGCCACTTTGCAAAATTGCCGCTTTTCCCTGTTCAGTTCTTGCCTCATGTTTCACTGCTTACCTTACACCAACTCTAATTCTTGTTATATTCCTCTACAGGCTGATTTCAACTTTTCAGCTGTCTAATCTAGCAGAAAACTAGTTCACCAATATAGTGGATAATTTAATTTTGGGTTACAGAGTTTTATTGGAATCTGCAAAGTATCTGCATAACAATAGCAACAGGAGGGCTCATAAACATGCAGCTAAGCAACCTCAGCTCAGAATTCTCCTCTGCCTCCAGTAATAAACTGTCTGTGCCAGTCTGCCCCTTAGGGTTCTGTTCTTCAGCTGATCCATAGATTATCCCTATGTTTGTCTCTCTTTTCAGTGATTGCATTCTCAGCTCAGCTCAGGAAGCAGTCACTTTCTCTTATCCACCATAAACTGAAGCTATATAGCATTGAAAATAACCATTCTCAAGTACTGAGAAAAAATGGTAGTACATTAATTCACTAAGACATAAGTTTAATAAAGTAGGAAGTCTGCCCAGAATAAATGCACACTGAGCATTTCAAAAGCACTTAGGATTGACAAGACTTACTTCTTCTTGGAATCAACACTAAGTGATTAGTAAAGCAACAGTAGTAAAGCAAAAATGGTTATGATTTTGAGAGCTTCAATTACTGTGCTTAATGAATAAGATATAAACAGGATGATTAATAAATAAGATACAAGCATAAGTATCTAATTTTTTTATAGCCAGAATAACTGGAATTTAAGAAGTCATCCATGCTCACTGCTCATCTCTGAAGTACTCCATTAAGCAACTGAATAGTATTACTTTCTCCTTTCAAACTGGAAAGCTGCCAAAGAGCTATGACCTGAAATTGTCAGCCACTTATTGGATGCAGTGAAAAACCTATTTATTTCATGTATTTTTATTAATGTATTTGTTAATCTTTGTCTAGTACTACAAAGTTAAGTGATGTGAATCAGGCAAGTATTGAATATGAGAAATATGAGTCCAAAGTAACTTTGCTCCTGATACACTTAGTTTGGTGAACATGCCTACTGTCAGGTACTAACCTGGTTGATGTGTTCTCAATCTTCCATAAAGCAGAAGTAAGCACAAGGTGTAGTGGAATGGTCAGTGTAAAACATCCATATATATACACACCTCTCTGAAGTGCTCAGTGTTGACACCCCTAGTTTGATTCTATTTGCACAGGGCAATGAGGGCAAAACCCCTTGCACCCATTAAAAGCTTATAAAAGGAAAATGTGTAAAACCAGCGTGACAAATACTTCTGTAGCAAAATAGTATACTTTACTGGTGCTCTCTCATAGTCTTAAATTATTTAGTAAACTGTAGAGCTTTTACTTGCAACAAAATTACAGCCTTCAGTCAGCATATGTTAAAGGAGAGAGAACATACTATACACTAAACAAGGTGCCCATGCCAGTGGCATCTATTAAACCATGGTACTCTAACTTACAGCATCTCAAGACAACAAGAAAGCATGAAATCTGGCCAGTGGTGTTTCAGCTTTAATTCAATATATATTCAGAAACTAGAGTTCTTTCCATTTGCCTGTGGTGAATTTTTCAGTGGTGTATTTATTTCACTGAAAGTCTATCCCCATGTTGGCAGTGTTTCTTTAAGAACAAATCTTTGAGAAAGGCAGGTAGCAAATGACTTGATAGCACTGTGTTGAAGAGACATATCCTTGCTTCTGATCAAGCATTGTAATTACTCTACAAAGTTTTTAAATAAAAATTGAAACCAATTTCAGGTATTAATACAATCCTTTTATTTTCTTTCTTTTAAGGAATAATGCTTAAATGGTAATACTTTAATGCTGAATGCTAATGCTAATAATGCTTAAATCTTAATGCTTTTAGCCCCTTTTTATTCCTGTTATCCATTCTAAGCAGTAGATTGAACTTAATGGGGCTTTTGTGCTGCTGCTTGATGGTAGTTACATGCTATTGTGAGAATTAGTTATAGAATTGTTGCTGATATTAAAATTATAGTCTACGTCTGTCCTTTGAAAAATGTCTGTTCATACATTTTATCCACAACCACATTAAAAAATGCTGATTTAGTGTGATTCTTCTTATTAGAATAGCAGTATGTTTACAAGATGTCTGCAGAGAAAGTAAATGCAGTCTGAGTCACAAAATAATGGTGTGAATCCTCATGGGTAAGAAATATGATCTCACACACACAGGTATGTGAAATTTGCAGCTGATGGCAGATGGGAAAGATAGTTCTAGGTGGTGTACAAAAACATTAATTTAAAATCAACTGGCCATTTGGTCAGGCTAACTTTGACCCAGTAGATTATATAGATGTGCCCTGATACACAATCCAAAAAGCTGAAAAGCAACATCATTTACAGGACAGGTACCACTATCAGTTAGCAAAACTTGATATGGAATTAGAAATTTGTAATCCGCCCACTTCTGGCTCCAAATGCAGGGAATAATTACCAGTAATGAAATCACCATTAATATACAAAACTGTTTCTGGACATAAGACTGAATAATATACTGAATAATGACATTTTTTTCTGGAATACTTTTCAAGTTTTGACAAGCCCTTGAACTAAAAAAACAAGTAATTTTATAGTTCAGCTTTCCTGAGGGGATTTATCTGAAGTTCTCATGCTCCTATAAAGTGGCTGATGCTCCCTTTGTTTTCTTGACACATTTCTTAAAGGAACTGTGGTGGTTCCTTTAAGATTGAGTCATACAATAAAACTAGATAGTGTCGCAGAGAAGAAAAAAAACCCACAAGAATGAAATAGAACATAACTTATTTAAGAATAAAATTATATTAAATGTTTGCCTAAGGACTCAGGGTTAACTAGTCCTGTCTACTTTTATTCCTTTATGCAATATTTTAAATACACTGATTTTTGAAACTTTATTAAATAGACCCCAGTTCTCAAGACTCTGTGTATACCACAGTGTTAACAGGCCACACTGTTGATATGAATGGGTAGACTGACGTAGCTCTATTGGCCCTCAGTAGTTTTACAATTAATTATGAATGCTAATGATTTAACTCCCTAATTTCCACACTGATGACTAGCTTTCCCATTGACTGGTACAAGGGAGTGAAAAAATTCCTATCTTTCCTGAAAATGAAGCCATGGGAATAAAACGTAATACCTGCACACTTGTTTAAAGAATATGCTCAGTTCTCACTCAAATCATTTCTATGCAAGTATAGAATCACTATGATGCAATTACATGTCTCCAGCATAGCTGCCAGCCAGGGACAGGAGAAACAGAGCTCTGTGTTTCACAGTAGTTTTAATTGTCATGATTTGGTGAATTAGCATAGTCCATTGCACATTTCCAACTCAGGAGAACGCAAGGCAAGACAAGGCAAGGCAATCATTCTCTAGAACAACTATGAGTATGCTTATGCAATTACTAACCTGATGTTGCAATATCCTAGCTTGTTTTCCAAAATACCCACTGCATGTCTGCACTTATCAGCCCCTATCATAATTAAAATTCCATTCTTTCTCTTCTAGTCTCTTCACCTTCATCTTCATTAAGCTCAACAGTATAGGAAAACTAGGCAGAAAACCTGAGATACTGTTCAGAAACCTTGGACCAAGCTCCTAAGAACAGTGTATGGAGAACAGCTCACTTGAAGTGTACAACTTTGAACTTTCCACACAAACCTAGAGTCATCCACAGTGACACAGCAAAAAGAGTGATCAAACAGCAGTTATAGTCACTTCAACAGTCTTAGGAAGGGCATATCTATTGAAAATAAAATAGATGGTTGTGAATAACATCCAAGAGTCTTGTAGTCTTGTTTCTGAGGAATTCGCAAGTCTTGGATTGTATGTTCAGCAGCCTACTTGTGCTCACTGTTCTGAGAAGTTTAGCACTCACCAGTGCTACCTTGGAAAAATATCAGTGTCTTGAAGGAAGAGAACTGCATAAAGGCTATTAGAAGGTTTGTAAGACTATGCTGTAGGTGAAACTTTCAAAGTACTTTTCATGTCTGGAGGGAATCTTACAAAACCCTCATGAATACCAGGAGATGCACACAGAACAAAATGATGCTTGATAGAATGTGTGTCTGGAATGCAGAGCATGCATTTTGAAACACCAGTGTTGTGTGAAGAGATATAATACTAGGAAAATGCAATAGAATCAGCACATAATGTCAAGGGTAGTCAAGGGAACATCCAACAACTGCCTCGAATCATTAAATTCTGATTCACAGCAGTATGTTTCAAGCATAGATAATGTTTTACAACTGCCAAATGTGAAGACAAACTGCAAACAAAACCAGTCACATTAACATGAGAAGGTATCTAAGGAGAGAAAATCGCCATAGGCAGCAGACAAGATGTCACTTCCATATTTAACAAAAAATTCTGTGAGATGAGTGCATGCCTGAAGGACGCTTGTATCTAATAATAGCATTGTCTCACACGATCTCTTTCTATGGCAAAGGTTTCTGGGCACACCCACATGGGGAGAAATCTGAGCTGATCATAAACAAGAGAGGCTGGAAGCAGCGAGAGCATACTGCCTCCCCAAGACAGTCAGCTTTATGGCACTAATGTGGGACCTGAGCTGCATTAAACACTTGGACTAAATTCTTCAGAAGGCACTAGAGTATTCTGCAAGGAATTTTCTTGCATCCAGTTTCCCCTTCCAAAGAGTCTTGCAAACACAGGTGTTTAGCTTCTTACAAATCCAAGTGGAAAAGAAATCAAGTAGAAGGACAAAAAGCTCTTAGGCATGTGAAAGGTCTAAATTCTCTATGTATAATGAGATGGTTTTACACATATACTTTATATGTGTTATGTTATTTGATTTTACGGTGGGTTTTTGTTTGAGACTTGAATGTACTTAGTTTTATTTAAGTATGCTTCAACTGCTGTTCCTATAAGCACCAGAAAATACCCTCCTACCAAAAAGTGGTGTCAAGATATAACAGAACTTTTTCTTCATTCAGTTGTGATAAGATACCAGAAAGAAGTTAGATTAAAAAAAATTTTAAAAAAACCCAACCAACCAACCAAACAAACCCTGAGCTTATGCCAGAAAGATGAGGTGATGTCACATCAGGGTTTTTTTATATCCCCCTTTCAAATGCTGACTGATGAATAACAGGCCAGAAGTACAGTATTTTTAGAACAAATTTAAGGTGTCATGTGCCTGATAATATTGAAATATTCCTACTTGCCTAACTACTTTTGAGATCCAGTTATTTGGTGTATTTTATCTTATGGACAATGTATTTAAGCTATAGAAAATATGTAGGCTTCAGCTGTTAAAATATTGGAGGTACACTGACGTATGTCTTGTACATTTATGCTTGGAAATCCTGAGAGTGATAAATAGCAAAACATCAGAGGAAAACCCAGGTACTTCCTAGAATTAGTTGAGAGCTTTTAGAGTACAGTGTACACTTCGGAAAAGTACTGCTTGCCAAACTGCGATTTTCCCCAGGAATGTGCTGTTAGCAATAAAATGTTAGTTGGCAAAGTATTTTGACATCAGATGTGGAATTCTTAGATGGATTTAAAGATAAATTAATCTAATTAATTACTTGGCAGTTACAGTAGCCTTCTAAAATGTAGGTGTCTTAGGATATGTCTGCATTGGATATTTAACTCAGCCTGAAGAAGGCAATCCTTGTCTGTGCTAAATAAGAGGTACCAATGATTTGTTCTGTTGGCATTAGGTTGTCTACTCTGTTCTTCTTTCTGACATATCACTAGGGGCAGAATGACTAGAGACAGCTGTAGAACTTGGATCAGCCATGTTCTCTGGTTTAGGATGTGTCTGTAAAATACTCACAAGGAAGTTGCTCATCATAAATCTAAAGAGTCATCTGATCCAATGACTCTTCAGACAGTAATTTTCAGTAACATCTGATTATGATGTTAATGACAATTACTGTCATCTGATCAAGATGTTACTGATATATGGTGCTTAGATGATATATATCAGATGTCATATCAATAATTTTTAACCTGGATTCAGCAGCTGGTTAGAGGCTGTTCAGATTTTTGCCCAGATGTCTGATACTCCTAATGATATCTAATGATAATCCCATTGATTTACAGCCACAATCTACAGTTCTCCAAAGGCTTACAGACAACTAAATAAATACATGTCAATCAGTGCCTGATCTGGGTCAGCTTTAGTCAAGCAAATCTTCTCTACCAGAAGAACATTTTCTATCAAATAAAGTAGACCAGGTAAACCATTACTTTGAAATATGCAACCACACTTACAAATTTTCCTTATCCTGACTTCTAATGCTGTGCATGAGGAAAGGCTGCATCTTCCTAACCAGTGACTTGTGAAAATTCATAAGATCACAGGAGTAAGGTGAGCTTGTTTTTCTGCAAAGAAATGCTCCAGCCCATTATGGCTCTAATTTATAGTAAGTTCTGCTCAGGTCTTTTGACTACATCTTTCTTGAGATACGTTTTATATCAAGGAGCAGAGGAAGTTATCATGTCATGCAATAGAGTATCTACTGAGTTTTGTAGAACTCTTTAATAGTGATTAAAACAACTCCTCCTAGGACAGTTTTCTCAATAAGAAATTCACTTTGATTTTAATACGAGGTTACTAGTGTAAAAATTGCATTTGGTTTTAAATCTTTTGGCACAATATAAGGTCCCTAAAGTTAGCCCATTGCCAGTACTTAATAAATAAGTATAGGAAACAAAGGAATAAATACAAACACAACTTAATAAATACAAACACAACTTCTAAGCTTCCAGAAAACTTGTGTAAGACAGTGATTATTGATCATATGCATGGCTGTTTTGTAAGCTATGTATGTTTTCCAAAGTAAAGCCTGAATACAAGCACAGTTACCAGAAGATTAAATTTCTTTCTGTATCATTTAAGAAGGACTACACATACTGCATTAGTAGGAAATACTGATTTGGGCAATACATTAGGAGGACACAAGCTTATAGCATACTGTAGAGATGAAGTCTGAACTAACACAGACTTTCAGCTAAACTGTTACCCTTGATTAGCTAAAGATCCAAACTTTACCTCATCTTCTTTCCTCTAATCACCCAGTCATGCTCCAATACTCTAAGACACAAGTTTAATGGGATTAATTGTGGTATTCTGTGCTTTTAGTTTGTTGGTATGTCTAAACGTCTTTGAACTCACCCCCAGAAAAAGTAAAATGCACTCCCAGAGTAATCAGTTCTAACAGAGAAAAAAGCTGATTCAAATGTGTGAAGATGAATATAAAAATTTTTCAGCAATAATTGTAATATTGGAATTGTATCCTCTCAGTGTTTCTCATAACTGAGTTCCTTTTTAATTTCCTTTTATGTACAGAAACATAATTCCAATTAAAAGCACTTCTTTACCGTGACAGCCAGTAGAGTGACTTGTTAGGCAAATTTTTGTAAAATTTTTTTTTTGTTACTATTAGAAGAATGTTTCTATATTAGTTTAATCTGCCTGTGAATTAAGTTAAAATTGTTGCCTTTATCTAGTTCTTTGTTCACTTCCCAGAAGAATGTATAGTCTGAATGCTTATATTTCTTCTGCAGTTGCAGTAGATAATCGCCCATACTTTCTAATTTATTTCTAATTTATTTATGCCTCTGTGATAGAGACAGATTCTTGGTCCTGACAGTTATTTACATCATGAACTGATATTTTAAAAAGTGTAAAAATGCAAAAGAAGAAAATACAGTTTGTTAAACTGACTTACCGCAAAAAAAAACCAAAAAACAACAAACTAGAATTGCATTGAGAAGCACTTCTCAGTAGTAAATCTGGCTAGCAGCTATCTCAGTAGCTATTTGGCTGTCCCAGAAGGCTGATGCAACTTGCATAACACTACATTGCTTGTCAGAGGTAATCTAAGGAGAAGACAAGCACCTACAGCTTCCTCAAGAGTTTCCGTTGGAGAGATGAACACCATCTGTGATAATCAGAGCATTATCACGTTGACAGGATTTTAGAGATTTGACATCATTTTAGAAACCTGTATTTGCAAGTGTATTTTTCCTTTGAAGCTTCAAAGAGCTGCAAATCACTTAAATCAGGTGAGAACACATGCCATTGAGGACTACTTACTGAGCAGTTCAAAGTACAGGCTGCTTGTTGGTACTAGTCATCACCAGCATTTTTAACTCTGTTGAGCTGAAGGAACAAGAGGCATACAGTATTACAGTAGAACATCTGTCAGGAATTTAAAAAAGTATTTTAACTAAAATATAAGTGAATTGAGTTAGAACAAGTCACACAGAGACCAGAAACACAAAGGATAAAGGAGATCCCCTTGTTAAGTCACAAGATTCAGAACAGGCCACCTTCTTTTCTAAACTCCTTATGGATCCTAGGGAGAGCTAAATCCAATCTTAGTGTTGGGTTTATGTGCAATGAAATTAACCTATGCAACAAAGAAGATGAAGACAAAGACAAAGACGGGGAAGACGATGAAGAAGGAGAAGGAGAAGGAGAAGAAGGAACTACATCATCGATTAGTAACCTTTCTTTACTATTAAATCAGCATTATTTCACTTACCAAGGATCTGTCAAATTTAAGGGACCACTCCATCTTGGGTAAGAAAGGCTATCCTAGTCCAAGGTAAGGAATTTCAAACCTCAGGAGGCATCTGTGCTGAAGAGGGGAGTCACCTGGCATTCAGTTCAGCTGTAGTTCAGGGAGAGCTCAAATTGGGCTCATCCTGACAGTGATAATAGCAGAGTGAAGTAGTTGACTGCTAGTCAGTAATAAAGACAAGACAGATGTCTTCATTTCGGCTGTACCATCTTATTCTGTGCTTTAGTTATCTTGTAAATTTGGGATTTGAAACCATCTCTGGAAATATTTTTATGAGGCAATTTAATTTTTTTATACATGAGCCAGGAGCTTAACAGCATTCAAGTTCACTGTGGTAGTTTGTTGTTTTGCAGTTTGTTTTTCTGTAGTAAGTTTTAAATATTCCTTGTTATAAGTTTGTAATGGTTCATTCCATGTACTCCATTTGGCTTCCTGATTGTTCAGTCCTGAGTTGTTTACCTCAAGATTCTCCCACCACACACCTGTAAATCTTATTGTAGCGCCTTTGTTCCCTTCTGGAATGTTCTCTGTCCTTCATCCCTTCCTCGAATCAAGACTGGGGTGCAGGGCTTGCTCCTTCCCCTTGGTGGCTTCTATTGGATAGCCCTTACCTTGCACTCCTCTCCTAATGCTTTCCTGTTGGTGAAAGGCTGTGTCCTGCCCTTATTCCTGTCTCTCCTTAAAAGCAGCCTTTTGCCCCCAGTTTTCATCATTTGTCCCTGAATCCTCTGTGGAATAAAACTTCCTTGGAACTCAAAACAAGTGACCCCTCTCTATTCCTTTGCCTGGTTTCTTGTACTGTGCTCCTGCTCTGTTGCCCACGCCACAGCTGTCTGCTGCAGGGACCTGCGAGCCCCTGTACACACCGCCAGCTGAGGGAACTCAGTGAAGTTCCAGTGTGTCACTCAGTGTGAAGATCACTCCCGTGACTGCACACCAGCCTCAGGGACTGGGGAACATCTTCCCCGTGACCACAGTGCACAGATACAGTTCACCACAGGGCATGAAGCCTGTTGCAGCGTGTACTGTGCACGGCGTGCTGGGCGGCTGTGGCTGGGATGCAACCGTCCCCCTGCGAGCTTTGCAATTCCCAGTAACTGCTGGTCCAGCACGAGAACGGATAACGACGACACGGGGCTTGGGGTGTTCCAGACTGGGTTTATTAGGCGGAGAAAATGGAGAACCAAGACCAGCTTGGGAGGGCAAACAGAAGATTTTATACATAACACAGGAGGAGGGGTGTAGGAGCAATAACCAATGAAGGTAGAACTGGGGAGGGGTCTGAGGTGGGACTAACATATCACAAACCTATCAGGGGAAATAAGGGAGTGGAATAACACAAAGTAACAAATAGGGTGTTGAGTATAACTAAATGGACAGGGAACACTCTGGAAGAAGGGGAGGGGACTAGAAGGAGTGACAAGGAATGTTCTGGGGAAAGGGGCAGGGAAAGAGAGGATTGACAACTTGGAGGGGAGGAGGTTAGGGAAGAGCTTGGGAAGATTGACAGCTGGGGAGGGGAGAAGATTAAGGAGAAGAATAGGGGGCAAACCTAAACTCTAAAACAAAACACACCACAACAGAGGCCTGTTGCTCCTTAGTCAACCTGAGCAAGCACATGGGTGAGGGTCAAGTGTGTCCATGACAACCATCTTACATAATATCTGCTGTGATTTTGTTTAATGCACTTGATATTTTTCTCTCATATTGACTTAGTAGTGGAGCATTATCAAAATCTGTATGTGCTTTTGGAAAATAGCTTGCAGTGAGATGACTGTCTATTTTGTGGGATTTTTACATGAAAATAATATGGGTTTTATAAAAACTAAAGAAAATACTCAGAATTTTAAATCTGTGAAGTAAATGTTTCACATGTATGTAATGAGGTCATATTTTCACTCATTATTAATCCTCCATTGAATTTATACTTGACTAATACAAAAGGCAGCCAAGTTTTCATGTTAGAAGCTAATGATTCCAGTTTAAGTTAATAGCTGAATTAACACACATACTGCATTTTTTCAAGCAGATGGAAGTCTGCCCAATATACAAGACTGAGATGATTTCACTGGACATTTATTGCTCTGCCTTTCTGACAATCTGTCCTTCTTGAGCAAGCTAATTGTTAGCCAGCTATGGCACTCACTGCTGAGCTGGTGTAGCTCATATTAACACACGAGCTAAAGCCTCTCAGTACATGAGATCACAGGAGCAAGAAGCAGTGTTCTAGTCAATAAACAGAGTGGTGGACAGAAGAAAACACCTGACAAGTTTTCATCACTCACCAAGGAGCAGAACTGGCACACTGCACTATATAAATATACCAGCTGCAGAATCAAGGAATAAGTAAGTTCAGTGAAGGCATTTGTATTCTTATACTACACGGAAAGCATAAGAACTGCAAATCAGAGAGATGTGTTACATTTCTTGTTTGACATTATTATAGCTGACAAGCAGCAGATGGGACAAAATAAGACTATACCTAAGGACAAGCTGTTATTAAATATTAACCAAATTGTCAATTCTTTGTATTATAACCACTCTGGGAAAGTTCAATTTACCTTCTAACAGAAGGCCAGTTATTTCCTTGCCTAGCTGACCAGATGTTAGTTTTTCTCTTTTCTTTTTTAAATTTCTTACTAACAAGTGATTTTCTACTTGCTTTGCCTTTTATTATCATTTTGTCAGGCATCTACTACATAATTCATAAAGTACTAATGAGAAGAGTAGTAATATGGTTAAAACCCATGTACTTTACCTTAATGGAAAATTATACAAACCATAGGAAAAATACTTAAGAAGAGGAATACAAGAATGCATGACTTCTAAGGTGGCAGCTGCAGTTTACAGATACAGGACTGAGGTAGCAGATCTTGGTTCAGCCCCAAGCAGTCATATGTGATGTCTGTGTAGTCGCTTTCCGATCAAGTACTCCAAATAATCTGGAAAAGTTTTCCAGAACACTGGAAAGCAGGAAAGAAAAAAACATTATGAATGGTAAAAGGGAAATTGCTAAAAAGTATTTGATAATAATATATGAAGTTTTGATCTAATTGTAATTAAGGCACATACACAAAGGTATTTCTCCTTTGTTTCCTACTAACACATCTTTTAGACTGCTTGAAAAGTAAACCACCTAGTAGAAGTCCTTATTTCCCACAATTTCCTTTTCCTCAGAGCTGCTCTCAATCACTTTTCCATCTAGCCTGTAGCTGTGGCTGGTATTGCCATGACCCAGGTGCAGGACCTTGTCCTGGAAATTAAATAACCTGCCTTTCACCTTTGATATTTCAGGAATGCTTTGGCTTTTAATGGTGATTCACCAATATTATAATTAGGAAATGTCAGTGTTTCTTATTTCCACTGTTCTTCTGTTACTAGAAAGGGAGCAATTATTTTGACTGCAACAGCACATATACTGTTGCAGCTTTGTAATTATATAAGGATACTTCATCCCCTCATAATACCACATGCCAATTTGGGAAAGCAGCAGATGACCATATGAGATTTCAATGAGACAGGGTTGTCTTTGTTTTGTTTTGTTTTGTTTTTATTAAAATAAAACAAATCTTCAGTCTCCATTAGAATGACTGAAAAATAATGTCAATTAAAGACATAATGGCTATTACATGCCTTAAGTAAGTTTATGGTCATAACTGAGTAACTACTGGAAAACAGCTATCTGGACTCGGCCAGGAATTGAAAGGATATTAAGCTCTGGTACTTGAAATAATAATGTTTTATTGAGTTAGTGTAAAAGACAAAGTTCATGAGGGAATGTAATTTCATGAGTGAAAGAGTGATAAACAAATTGGTTAATGTGTTAAAGAATTTACAAGTTGCAGTCTCAAAAAATAAATATATATATATATATACTTTCTAGTTAATTTTTATGACAGGAGTTATTCCTCAAAGCTGGAGTCAGTCATTGGAGATTTGCACATATGGTGCTTTTTTCAGCAGTAGGAAAGTCTATGCCAGGAACCTCTGTAGTAGTCCACAATCCAGACATACTCTAAAATCCTACCAAAGCCATCTTTGTGACAGACAGAAAGAAGATGCATAATCCCAGCCACTACTGTTGTGCTGCTGGGCACGTGGTCAGCCAGCTTTCCAGTGGCCTCTGGATAGAAGTGTTGTTGAGGAGAAGAAAAGTGCAGTGTGGTGCAGAACATGCCTTTCCTAGAGCAGTGAAGGACTGTGAGGAGTCCTTCCTGTGAGGAGGAAGAAGTGAAAGAGATGTGTGAAGAACTGACCTCAGCCCACATTCCTTGTCCTTTTGTGCTTCTAGGGAATGGAGGAGGTGGGGAAAATAGGGAGTGAAATTAAACTCAGGAAGTAAGAAGGGTTGGGGAAAGGTGTTCTAAAATTTGAGTTTATTTGTATTCATCTTACTCTGATTGGAAATCAATTAAACAAATTTCCCCAGTTCAATTCTGTTTTATTTCTAGTAGTAATTAGTGAGTGATCTCTCCCTGTCCTTATCTTGACACATAAGCCTTTGGTTCAGTTTTCTCTCCTCTTTTCAGCTGAGAAGCTGGGAGGTGATAGAGTGGCTTTGATGGGCACCCTGCATCCAGCCAGGATCAACCCACCAACCCACCATACTGTCTACCAAAAAGTGAGGAAGCATCTGCATACACTCGAGATCCCCTCTTCCAGGCAGCTGTTTTACAACCACAGTTGTGACATCATCTGGGCAACAAGTGGCACATTTCTTATGTCTGTTCATGTGGGAATAGTAGCAAAGTCCTTCTTTATTTCTTTTTGCCAGCAGACATCTGATATTCTGACATCATGTCAGAACCAGTGGCACAGATAAAGCTCCATGAGATTCACAGCCTGCAGAGAAATTTTCTCTGTTAGTTATCTTTGAAAGCTTCTCTTGCACCTACTTTCCACTTCAGGAGATGAATCATTGATTGAGAAACTAAGAATAAGCAAATTTTCACTGCTTTTGAGAAATTCAGAGTGCATGTGTACTCTTATCTCATTGTTTCTCTCCACAGAGCATTATGTCTCATGACTAGCAACAGGTAGCTGTAACTCCAAGGTTTGGTAGGTCTGTTCCTTCAAAGTGGGTGACTGTTGGCACTGACAAGATGGAATTTTGCCAAGTTATAATAGCTGATGTAATACTTCTCGCTTACTGTTCCACACATAATATATTATAGGGAATTGGGATAGTTAATGAGATGCAGTCCTCAGGAAAATTTTTGCAAATACTAGGTGGTTTCTTTTGTTTGTTTGTTTGGGTTTTTTTGGTGTTTTTTTTTGCTTTGGTCCATTCCAGAAGTGATTGGTTTCGACAGAGCTCTGAGCAGCTTGATCTAGTTGAAGGATGTCCCTGCTCAGGGACATTATAATTATTAAAAATTAAATTCTCTGTGTTTCAGGGCTGAGTTGGACTAGATAACCTTTAAATGTTCCTTCAAACCTTAACTATTCAAATTATTGAATACCTCATGTTGTGTTGTTGAAGAAGAACATGTAATCTGAATTCTTTCAAAGTATCATTTATGTTTCAAGGTGAAAGCATACAACACCCTAAAACTATTTTTTATATTTAAAAGGCCATTGCATTTCACCATTCTTTATTAAAAGTGTTCACAGACACCAGCTGACAGACATCCTCCACTTGAATTTGCAATGAATGTTTTAAAGGGAGATAGCAAGGGTCACCAATACTTTTTCTCAAAAAAAAAAAGTTTCTTTGCCAATCATGGATTGTTTAGAAATCCTCTGTGAATAATCAGCAGCCTCTTGTCTCTTTGTGTTTCAAACTATGAATATTCTTCAAAAACATGGTGAACTCTGGGGGCTTCAAGGTGACAGTGATATGAGAGATTGACTTTGGGACCCAGGAGCCCACCAAGATTCTCTATGATTCTCTTCAGCACAGTGGGAGCAGAAAGAAAATAAGATGGGCAATAAACTTGCACGGGTTGAGATAAAGCCAGTTTAATAAAACAGAAGAGAATCTTCAATGTGTGCAAAAAAAGGAAAAAAAAAAAAAACTGAAATATTTTATTCTTTATTTCCCACCGGTGAATAATATCCAGCCACTTCCTTGGAAGCAAGGCTTCAGCACAAACAGCAGATGCTTCAAAAGGCAAACACCGCAGGCAATGAAGGCCACACCTTCCTCCTCCTTTCCCTTAGGTTTTGTACCTGCACAGACATCCCATGACATGGAATACCCCTTTGGTCAGTTTGGGCTGGCTGTGCCAGCTAGGTGCCCCCCCAGGATCTGCCCAGCCCCAGACTGCTGGCCCCTGTGGGGTGGAGTGTTGAAGAGGCTGGTGCTGTGCTAGCACTGCTCAGCAGCAGCCAAGGCACTCTGTGCTGTCAACACCTTTCCAGCTACCACCGCAAAGCACAGCACTGGGAGCACTGCTGTGGGAAAAGGAACTCCACCTAGGACAGACCAAACACAAGTGTAAAGGCTGTAATAGGTGTGTGCAGAAAAATCCCTGGCATTTGTGTGAGTTACATTATCCTAATTGAGAAGTCAGCCATTTAACTGCATTTGAACAATCTGTTTCTGTTTAAAACTCCTTTTATGGTTTCCAAGCATGCTAAAATGCAAATCTGCATCTGGATTACTCACAAGGCAATTGCAAAATCTTTCATTATGTAAAATGGCCACATTTGGACATCCATAAGCCAGCAGACACTAAATGGGAGCAATCAACCTTATATTGAGTCCAATGGAATGAAATGTCAGAGAGGAGGACAGTGACTCAAGGCATAGGAGTAATTTATTAGAGAATCAGAGCTGTCTTGGTTGTCTTGCAGCATGTGCCAGTATACAAGTCACCAAATGATCTCCCTCTATAGAATCAGAATTTCAGGCTTCAGCAACTCCTGTGTGTATGCTTCCACAGTAGGAGATTATTATGAAACTCCTCAGTATTTGATTTTGTTAACAGATTATTTTTCTCTTTGTACAGGTTATAGAAGGAAAATGACCTACAAAATGTACTTGTAGGAAAGTGCAGGTTTGAGAGTCCAAAGTCCAAAAAGTCCTCTTTGTCATCACAGTGCAATCAGAAGCTACAAACAGGGTTTGTGTTCCTGATGGATATTCAGAACCTGACAAGAGAACTGTGAAGCAGGGAACTTGTGACCAGAGAAGGACCACAGGAGCTGTTTACTGCACAGAAGAACACCAAGACAGACAAACACATTCTAAATGACCATTGCTGGTTCTCAGAGGCTGAAGCAGCACTTGACACACATTATCTGGAATAGAATTCTTCTTCATTAGATCCACAAAGAGTAAGAAATCAACAAAATCTGCAGGCCCATGTTTCAATAGCAGTATGAGGGTACATGTATGGCCAATCTGAAAAACTGAACTGCAGAACTGTTCCTCTTTCTGTGATAACTAAAAGCTCATGAAAATGAGGTAGGACAAGACTTCTGAGAGTCATTAATTCATTGTTCTGCTTGAACTAGAGAAATGTTAAAACATAACCAATAACATAATAAATACTCTGCACTGTATATTTGGAAATGTTAGAAACTTAATTCAATATCTTACTTGCAGTTGCTATGATTTAGACTTTAATTACAGAGTTATGCTTTGTGTTTTCATAGAATCCAGACTCAATTGCTGCACCAGCTGTATGAATTGCTTGTTGGAAGCCTGTGTTCAATATTACTTTCCTGCTTCACACAGACCAATTTGTAAAGATTATGAAATTTCTCACATCTCTTGTCCCAGTAGTTGCCACTAATGTATTTCAGAAGTATGATTACTTGCCTAGTTGTTGAGACTGTACTCACTGTGCTGCAGTGTTTGCTTCAGCCTTTCAAAAGAATGTTTATGGGTGCATGTGTTAATTTCCTGGAGTTTTTGTACTTTAGCTATACTTCAATTCCCTGCAATTGATCAAGGCAGTTAAATATTTTTTAGCATGCCGAACTGTCTCTGCTTCTGTTCTAGTCCTCTGAGAAGCTCATTATGAAGAAATCTTTCCCATCTTTGACCAGTGAAAGTTGGTCATTAATAAATGATGAGGATTATCCTGGGGAATTATCCTGATTTTCTGATATTATTCTGATAATTTTCTTGAGAAGTACACAGCCTGATGTGAACAAGAGTTAAAAGGAATGGAGATTTTTTTTCTAATTTTTCAGCAAATCTAGGAGCTCTTTGTGAGTCTCTAAATTGCTGCTTCCACACATTCCAACAATATGATGTGAAACCCTTTAAACCAGATGGGTTTCCTAATTAGAAAACCTATTTAGTCCACAGAAACTAGAAATAAATTTAGAACAAATGGGAATTTTTTAATAAGTTCATTCAAATTTTGTTACCAAAAGGATCCTGAACAATGTACCTAAACCAACGTAACAGTATCACTGCCAGCAGGATCTTGCATCTCTTCCTGCACTATATCAAAAATTTCCATCATTATTGAATCTAGGGGTCTGTTCTTTTCCTGCAGTCTCTGGTGCCCCACTCCTGTGCTCCTGACACATGGCATATTAATGGCATTAGCATGACTTTTGTCATATTAAATGGCATCAGCATGACTAATGCCATTTAATATGGCAAAAGGCTGTGCCTGTGACTGAGTGTCAACTCCCTTCCTCCTCTTTATCAGCTCTTGAATCCAGGTGATTCCGAAACATCAATTAAGATGTGATTTTAAATTTGGTGCTGTGATACTTATAAAATCATGCTACACTGATACCAGTTACAAAAACATCCTATGCTACCGTGATCATAAAATTCTATACTATGCTGATCATAAAACGATGTTTTTAAAACATAGATATTTGATTGCAATTACAGTCTAGTGCCATCATTCTGCTGAGGTTCTGCAAAGGAATCAGTTTGTCTTTACAGTTGCAGTTGGTAACTAGAATTATAGGACAACCACTTTCAATTTAAGATTGAATAGTGTCATCTCAGTGGGGTAGGAATCAGACATATTCATATGGAAAATTGTCCTGTTGTGCCAGTGAGGGCTTTTGGTCTGTGTCCTGCCTTATGCAGCACAGCAACACAAGGACTGGAAAGAATATAGATAGGAGAGCAGCTTCATTTTAGGTTGAACAGAACCTCCAGATATTTCTGGACCACTGTCTTGCTGAAAGCTGGGCCAGTCTAAATCTGGGTATTCAGGGCCCTCTCTGTTTGAGGTCTCAATTTCCAAAAATGGAGATCTCAGTACCACTCTGTACCAGTGCTCAACTTCTCCTCACTGTGTGGGAGGCCCTGTTACTACCCAAAGGTCTGTGTTGCACTGGAACTCAGAGCAGGATGGTCAGAATCCTGAGATAATTGCACATTGCAATGTGCAATTGTAGGAAAAAAACCCCAAAACCAACAACAACCAAAAAAAAAAAAAAAAACCCAAACCCAAAAAACAACAAGGAAGAGTGCTTGCACCAAAATGACTCCTTGCACGAAAGAGCTCCCATTTAACCAGCTGAGGCTACTTCAAGGTTCTAGACAAAATCTGCAATCTCTGGAGAACCCTGTACTGCTACAGCTGCATCTTTGCCAAAATGTGGCATTGTCTGAAGAGTAGCTGGGATTCAAGTACATAATTCCAATGGCTACCTGTGCTCTTGTTCTTGGAGGCAAAAAGATCATCACAAAAGTAGAATTCAAGAGGAGTGTCTGATGAGGATTTTTTCCCTGCAGCATGAGAATATGGGACAAGATGGTTGGATTTAAATAACTAACACATGCTCACAGTATAAGAATTTCTCCTTACTCGGGTATAAACTAATTGCAGGAAGATGTCACCCTGGAAAGTAGAAAAATCAGAACTTCCTAATAATCCTATATTTAGTCATACATATGCATGAGAAGGAAAACATTCAGCATTTTCATAGACTGTGGACAACAAATTGATCCCTAATCATTACCTGGGTATGATTTGTGTGATGCAACATGCACAAATAAGAGAAATCCAAATGTGTTATGGATGCTACATACCCTTTCTGAACCCTGGAAGATAACTGTAAAGTTAGACTTGGCAGCACTGCTTGAGTGTCTATTAATTCAGAAAGTACTTTGCTCTGCATGTTACTTCTACTTTTTCTTTATTTTAATTTGAAATGCACTGCATGTACTGCAACTCTTATTACACATGGAAATCAGAAGTATGAGAGGAAACAAGACCTTATCAATTCCACAGTAGACGCTACTTAACTTCATTATTTAATTAAATTAATATGATCAGGATGTGAACACTTAGCACAGATTAGTGACTTGTGTGCAAGGATATGCCTGTATCAAAATGTAAGATTGAAATGTAAGTTGAAACAAACTGTAAATTATTTCTACTTCAAGAGATGCAGATCTGAGAAGTAGATATTCTATTCAGATCATAACATTTTAGAATTTGATATTTCAGAGAAAAAATTAACTTTCATCATCACCAAACATCCTTATGTTTGGCAAAAAAATATGCTAGAAATCTGCCAACCAGAACTTAAAAAATCCGGTCAAAGTTCTAAAAATGACAAAGCCTGTTTTCTTCAAAAAAACATATGAAAATTACTCAGAGAAGGGACTAGGAACCCTGCAGGTGTAGGTGTACCCTGCATGAGCAGATTGAGATTGGAAAGCATCTTGTGCACATGCAAAAAATGTCGTGGGCCTTGCAGATATATATTGGAACAATCTCTGAGATTAGAAAGACAACAGAATTCTTGATTTGACTTCCCTGCTATGCCTCTTTTACAGATTAGTCTGTACATATTCAGATTATTCATTCATAGGTATTTATCTAGGTTTGGGATTTCCTAGGGTTATCCTGTACACCCATAGTTCCTATCTCGCACACTGCTGGGGGGCAGCTGAAGAGAAATTCTGAAGTATTGGTGAAGCTTCCCTGCATCGATGTGCTTTTGCTCATTTTTCACCTCACAAGCTGCCTGTAAATGCAGGGAAGAGAATGTGGTTCCTCACTGAGCCACAGGGGACGGTATCAAGCTGAGTTTGACTGCTGGGGCTTTCTTGCCCCTCCCATGACTGGCAGAACAGGAATTAGGGAGCTGCTAGATTTCTGGATAATGAGATCCTTGAGTTTTAAAGAAATTGAGACTCATCTTGCTACAGGGCAAAAAATCGCTCTCATACAAAGGGCTTAGAACATACCACTCCTGAATCAGCACCTACTGGGAGTCTTGCAACCCCTGAAAGACCCAGGTACAAGCCAGTCAAGAAACAGGACACGGCTCAGGCTCAGGCTGAGAAGTTGATCTGAGAAAAAAAAACTTCCATAGTCAGACAAGATGAATATGCTGAGCAGAGAGAGGAGACCAACACTCAGGATGTAAAAAGAAAAATTTGCTGATGACAGTAAAGGAGCATTCAACTCTCCACATAAGCTGATGAAAATGTTGCAGGAAGGAATTACAACTGAAGCCTGTACTCACAGGGGAGGAGGTTTGTTCTCAGGCACTCACTAAAACATACAGACATGCCTATGTTGAGCAAACTGCAAGGATAGTGCCCAAACTCAGAGCGAATGAGGCTTTTTATAGAGAATATGTAGCCAAGAGCAAGGTTAAAAGGGTCCATAAAACCAGATAAAAACTTCTTTATGTAAATCTAGTCCATCTTTATTTCATAAAGAGAAATAACTAATGAATATAGATGAGTCCATTTTGCCCTCACAATTCATGACTGGTTGTCGGCATGAAAATACACTACAGGTATGACACTGGGCTTCAACAATGCCAACAGGGAGCTACACAAGTGTTTGCCAAAATGCAACAGAGCAGTACACAGATGACTTGTACTAATAAGTAGATAAAGGCTTTCTCCTCTCCTCTCCTCTCCTCTCCTCTCCTCTCCTCTCCTCTCCTCTCCTCTCCTCTCCTCTCCTCTCCTCTCCTCTCCTCTCCTCTCCTCTCCTCTCCTCTCCTCTCCTCTCCTCTCCTCTCCTCTCCTCTCCTCTCCTCTCCTCTCCTCTCCTCTCCTCTCCTCTCCTCTCCTCTCCTCTCCTCTCCTCTCCTCTCCTCTCCTCTCCTCTCCTCTCCTCTCCTCTCCTCTCCTCTCCTCTCCTCTCCTCTCCTCTCCTCTCCTCTCCTCTCCTCTCCTCTCCTCTCCTCTCCTCTCCTCTCCTCTCCTCTCCTCTCCCCTCCCCTCCCCTCCCCTCCCCTCCCCTCCCCTCCCCTCCCCTCCCCTCCCCTCCCCTCCCCTCCCCTCCCCTCCCCTCTCCCCTCCCCCCTCCCCTCCCCTCCCCTCCCCTCCCCTCCCCTCCCCTCCCCTCCCCTCCCCTCCCCTCCCCTCCCCTCCCCTCCCCTCCCCTCCCCTCCCCTCCCCTCCCCTCCCCTCCCCTCCCCTCCCCTCCTCTCCCCTCCACTATTCTGATTATATAAAGGTTAAAAGAGCTCCAACTCCCAAATGATTAAAAACAATAGTGCAAAACATGACTGTGCCTGACATCTGCACATCCCTCTCCAAACTGTGCATGACATTGCCTTTCTCATCTTCAAAACAGGGTTGCATCTCAAGTCTAATTTTTGGCCACCCTTTTGTGCAGAAAGCATGTTAGGGAAGACAGATATTAATAATCTGAACATCCCCCCCCCTTCCTTCTTCTCCCCCCAGTTTTATATGCTGAGCATGATGTCATATGTTATGGAATATCCATCTGGTTGGTTGAGGTCAGCTGTCCTGGCTTGTGTCACCCCAAGTTTTTGTGCACCCCCAGTCTGCTTGCTGCTGGGGCAGTGTGAGAAGACAAGGCCTTGGCTCTGTGTAAGCACTGCTCATCAGTAACAAAAAAACCTCCCTGTGTTAATAATTCTATTTTCAGCACAAATAGCACCGTAATAGCTATTGTGAAGAAAATTAACTGTACCCGAGCCAAAACCAGCACATCATATTAGGAACATGTCCACAGCTCCTAGTGTAACTGCAATGTTCTTGTGCAGATTTTTGAACTATATGAAAAAGGTTCATTGCTTCTTGCTCATTTCTCTGCATTGATGGACTTGATAAAGCAATGGGTAAATAACGCTTTGCATAAAGGAATCACTCTAGAAAACTCTGTCACATGTGTGCATTGAGGGAATGAAAAACTTTTTTATTTCTTTTATTGATAGGTCTGAATTCTGATTAGCAGAAGATTTTAAAAAATGCATTTGTGAGGCATTCTCTAACTCTTCATTCGAAATTGCATTCCACTATGCAGTGTAGACAGAACAAAACTGCAAAAAATCTCTCCTGTCACTGATCATAATGTAGAATTGAAGCACCACAGGTCAAGCTGAGTAGCTCATCTGTTTGCTTAACTTTTTTATTGTGGCAAAGGCCAGAGATAGGCCTGGAGAGATCAGCCTGCAGGTATTCCTATCCCCACTTGAACATCCATTGAATGCCTCCAATATTCCCTAAAACCAGACTAGATCAGGACTAAGATGAGGACTAGAGTGAGACTATTACAGCTGGGCAGACAGAACTTGGGAAAAGTATATATTTAGTATATGTTTAGTATATACTCTAGTATATGTTTACCTTTGGGCAGATGGAGAAAGATTAAAAGAGCAATACTAAATGGCTGTGACTGTGGTGGCCCAGATGACAAATCCTTCTGGCAACACACAAGCTGAGCAGCATGATTCGCACAAGTATCATCTCTGCATTTGATTTACTGTAGCTCTTACCTAGGAACACACATGGGAAAGGTACCTACCGAAAAATATGCAACATCCTGTTTGCTTAGCATCAACCCTAGGCCAAAACCAGGGCTTGGTTCCTTATTTAGGCGCCAGCTGGAACACTCCACGGATGGGAAAGGGGACACAGAGGAAGCGGTGGGAGAGAATTCAAACTGTGCAGGTGGTGGCTGCGGGTCCCGCGGCCACTCCAGACCACAGGCGGAGGCACCGAAAGGAAAGGAGCGGGAAGGCGCCTCCGTCCCCTCACGGCGGCAGCTCCCCTCCCCGCGCGTCCGAGGGCGCAGCGAGGGAGCCCCGCCGGATCAGGGCGCGCCGGAACGCGCAGTGAGGCGGCACCAACACCCACAATGACACCGGCACCGGCACCGGCAGCGGCACCGCACCGCCCCGCGCAGGGCCGGCCCGTCCGCGCCGCCCCGCCGGCACCTGGCGCGGCCCCGCCCGGCCGCGGCGGTGGGCGGGCCCCCATGCAGATGCGTCCCCCGCCTCTCCGGTGCGTGCTGAGGTCAGGCTGGGCTGCGCTGCCAGCGCGGAGCAGTGGGGCTGAGGTCGCGGCAGACCCGGAGCCGCGGGGGCGGGCGCGGAGCTACGGCGAGCGCCTGGCTCGGGCCGGGAGCGGCTCCCTGCCGCCGGGAAGCCGCGGGGCTCGGCGGGGTCCTTCCAGCCGGCGGCAGCGGGAGAGCGGGGAGAGCGCGGAGCGGGGAGAGCGCGGAGCGGGGCGCCCGGCCCGCCCCGCCGACCCGCTCCTCCATGCGGGCGGCGAGCGGGGCTGGGGCGCGGGGCGCCGGCGGCAGCGCGCAGCGGTGCTGAGGCCGCGATCGGGAGAGACGATGGCCAAATGGCTGAACAAGTACTTCAGCCTGGGCAATAGCAAGACCAAGAGCCCTCCGCAGCCTCCGCGGCCCGACTACCGGGAGAAGCGCAACGGTGCCGGCAGCGCGCCCCGCCCCGAGGGGCCGCCGCACCTCCACCTCCACCACCACACCTCGCCCGGCTTCTCTCGCCGCCGCCTGCGCGACGACACCAGCGACCTGCTCCGCGCCTACCGCGCCCAGAAGGACCGCGACTTCGAGGACCCCTACAGCGGGCCCGGCTCGTCCCTGCGCAAGCTGCGCGCCATGTGCCGCCCGGACTACTCGGCGCCTGAGGACCTGGGCGAGGCAGCCCTCAAGGCTTCCTCCTCCTCCTCCTCTTCGTCGTGCTGCGCCACGCCTCCCACCACCGGCTCCCCGCACCTCTTCCGCAGCCACAGCGAGCGCCGCCCGGCGACGCCGCCCGACGTGAAGTACATCTCCCCCAAGCACCGGCTGATCAAGGTGGAGAGCGGCGCTGGAGGCAGCGACGGTGCGGGCAAGAAGCTCAGCAAGGGCTCCAAGCAGCCGACGGCTGCTGCCCCCTCTGCCATGAAAGATAAAGTAAGTGCTGCGTGCTCCTGTCCCCGCCCCTGTAGGCTAGGTGGTAGGGCTGGGGCTGTGTCAGCCCATGGCAGGATTTTTGGCGAGGGGACCAGCTGCTGTACGTCTGGAGTTGCTGCTGTTCTCAGCCATCCTTCATTGATGGCCTGGCTCTTTTTAATACTTGAGGTCATGCAGGGCATGTGCACCGTAGCACGTGAAGTGATGGTGCTCTGTCCTTTTGGCTTCCAAGCTCACCTTCCTTCTGATGGGGCAGGTTCACTGGTGTGTGTAGCCTTGCTTTGAGGCACAGTTCACTGCCAGCCTCATGATGGGTACCAAGGCTCTTGGTGTGCCCCTGCAGACAGGATATGAGTCGATATGAGGGGAATGCTTGGGGAGCGATAGAGGCCCTTGAAAAGCCTTGTGCTTGTGACCCCAAGCTGAGGCCTCAGCCCCACTGCATGTGGGATGGGGCAGTCATATACTAAAAATACACTGTTTTTACGGAGACAGTTTCTCATTTGTTTATTTATAAACTTTTTACCTCCTAGTTCAGTGTTAAAGGTGAGGTGGTTCAAAGTCCTGTGTTACAATGGCATGGCAACTTCCATGATAGCTGTGTTTCTGACTGGCATGTAGCTGAAGCAAATTCCATAGACACTTGCCCAGTTGCAAACATTATGCTGTATTTTACTGGTCACTCTCTTCAAATTTTAACAAAACATTCTAGACACAACACTGGAAAGTACTGCAGTTGGGAACTCAAGTTAGAGAGGGAATAGCATTAATTGTTTTTTAAGCCTGCCTGTGTTGGTCTTGCGAGTATAGCACAGTTTTTCTCATGTATTGGAAATAAACATTCCTCTGTTTTCTTAATTGGCATTTTAAACTCCAGGATAATAGTCACATCACAGGAATTTCAGGTATGTTCTGAATGTTATCAGTCTAAATGATCTGTGTGTACATGTTTAAGTATGTAACATGATTGCATTGCCACACTTCCATGGCAACTTGATAAATTATATCTGTCCAGGTGGAATTCCAAAGAAATCTGCTTGTGATGGTGATGACATATGGTGAAAAATCTAGGATTTATTCTATTGTCTTAGTACATGTTCCTGGCTGGAAGCAACTTCTTTTGTTGAAAGTGATTGATTAAAAGTTAGCATCTCACTATGTTTTACACTGTATGTTATAATCTATTCAGTCTTCTTTAAAGTTCCTACATTAATACTAGCTATCCTCTTTTAGGGAACGCCTCTCAGCAAAAACAAGTGCTTGGGGCAAAATGTATCTCTTTCCTTTTATAAAATCACTGTTCAGTTTTAGACCCTACTGAAGCAATTTTCATCAAAAAATACGTATTTGTTGCTAGGTAACCTGCGGCTTTGTAATGGTCATAAATCTGTATGCTGCTCCCAAGCTCTTGTTGCAGGTTCTGAAACTTGTGGGCAAAAATTCTCAACCATGTTCAGGTTTTTTTCCCAGTTATTGTGAGAGGGAACTATATGTGACAAGCAGGAAATCTGAATATATCTAAGAAATAAAATCATTCCTGTGCCTCAAAAAGCCAACTGTGCCTGCCTGCGACAACATTTGTATGCAACATAGCTTGCCTTTTGTTCAATTGTGTTATTTTATCCCAGCAATGGATGTGAAACCTTTTTTATTTCACAGCCCTGAAATATAGAGTTTGACTGGTGAACTTGGTAAGTAGAGATCATAGTGGGCTGGCAGGAAACTGCTTCTCTTCTACACCTGTGATTCACTGAGGAAGAAAAATCAGGAGTTTAGTTAACCAAGTGTCTGTAGGCAATTGAAAACAAACTTCTCTAAGAAAGACATAATAAGGAGAACAGTCAAGATGGAATGAAACCCCCCAAAACTAGAGGTCTGCTGCTCAGAAGAATTCACAGACATGCTAAAAACATCTTTAAAACTCTTTTTCTTTTTTTTTTGTGCTGTGTGTAACCTAGCATAAACTAGTAATCATTTTAGGGATGAAAAAAATAACTAAGTGCTCTATAGTTCTGTCTTCATAGAAGTATGTTAATGTTTAATGATCCAATAATGCCTGGTTAAATGTTTGTGTTTCATTCCAGCATTGCTGTTTCAGTGTTTTGGTTTTTTTTTTTTCTGATTTAATTTACAAGGATAGAGTGCTGTTTTCCTTTATGTGTTGATCGGGAAGTGAGAAGTAGGGGTTTCAACAAACTCAGTGAACAATTTTATATCTTCCGTGGTTTGTCATCAGTAAAGAACTGGGTGAAAAGCTTAGTTGTGTGTCATACTTGAAAGAGTATGGAATGGGAAGGAGCTTCAAGGAGGTGCTTGTTTGGTGTGGTTACTTATAAAGGGCAAATAGCAAAGTATGGATAGTGGCAGATTGGTTAGCTGAAATTCCCAGAGGAAAAAAAAAAACTGTAAACTAATTGATTCAGGGAATAAAGGTGATGGAGATTTAAAGAGGTGGCAGACATGATTATATTATGCAAGATTTTAAACAAAGCCTGGTAAAATAACCACAGAGATGTAATGTATCAGGGATTTAGGAAGTTCTGATGTGTAACAGTGGAAACACAAATTAGAGCTGAAGAAGACAAACCCAAATTGCTATGCATCTTTTAGTAGTGAGGTGACTAACCTCTACAACAGATGCCCAGCGAGAGTCATCATTTCCAGATGTCTTTGAATTCAAATTGTTGGGTGGATTTTTTAATTAGTTAGGTCATACAGTTAGGTGGGTTTGGGGACTTTACCTGTGATGTTTACCTTCAGACAAGGGAGAGCAGAGTGTTTTAGAATTAATGGCTGAAGCAGTTCAGGTCCTCCAGTATGGTGGATAAAGAAATTATTGACTTCCATCTTTAGTGCTGGCTTGTGAGAGCTTAATTTATTTGCTTGCCACACAGAAGCTAAGGAGTGTGGGCAAGTTGAAACAACATGTGGTTGTATCCTGGATCAATCTGGCATCTCCTGTATTTGTGTAAGAATAAATGCAAGACCTGGTTTAAGACCAGCTCATTAGGCAAACCACTTGTGAATGGAGATCAAAAGAAATAGCTGAAATCTTCCTGAGCAATTGTCCTCTATTTGGATTTACACACACATGATGTGGGGAAATCCATGAAGTAATAACTGAGGGGGAAGTGTCTGTATGAAAGGATACTTAGATATGTTATCACCTATTACGTATTTGAACCTAACCGTTTCTCTGCCAGGTTTTGCAGCTGAAGAACCTGGGATACTTCCCCAAAACAAGCTGCATTATACTTCATCACGGGAAGTTCTTAAGATTTAAAAGCTGGGTTCATAGCATCTTGTCCTTTAAAAGACATTTATTTCATAATGAGCAACATTTTGCACTATCTCTGTTCAGTGGAGACAGAACAATGTAACAGTTCCTTGTACTGAATGCAGAAGACATTGCAAGATCCATTTCCACAGGTATTAAAGAAATTTTTGACATTAATCTCTCTTCTCCATTAGATAGGTTTGTTGGCACAGGTCAGTTATGGTATCTGGTAGTGCCTCAGGACAGGGACTCTGAACAAATAAATCCCTAGGCAGTTATACACTTAGAATCCAAACTCCCTATCCCTCACATGACAGTCTGGACAAACAGCAGCATTGGGGTCTGGTTTCTTCATACTTCTGATTTTCTGTTTTTTTACCAACTGCTTGCTGTGTGTTTAGCTGGTTCTACTGTTGGTGTTGTAATATGGTTGATGCATATTAGCTGCAACCTATTATTTTCTTAAGTAATATTTAAAATGTTAGTTTTCTCCAGTTTAATTATTATTAATGTACATATTGTTGGCTCCAGGCTGTGCTATAATCTCTGTTCAACTAACAGAACATAACCTGATAGTTCCAATACAGTTCAACCTACAGCCTAACAATTCTAGCTACTTTTGTCAAACAAGCACTCAGCTACTTTTAAATAATACAAAATTTTCAATGGCAAGACAGAATGTATCTAATACAGTAGAGAATAACTTGATTCTGTACAGTCAGAGTGGATCTAGTGCAAAATCATGTGAATATTGTGTGGCAGCAGCAATCAAGCAGACAACTGTCCAGCCAACCAGGCAACTGTTCAGGACAGCAGAGTTGCTGACTTGATGTACAAAGTTCTAAAAACACTGTCTGTGTGTAAGAAACAGGTGCCTTTCACTAGACTAGCAAAGTAATCTAGCTTTTTGAACTTCTGACATCTTGCATGAAAGTGATTGGACTCTGTACAACATTATTAATAGATTTTAGAGTTGAGCAGATGCTTGTCTTATTTCTGTATGTGGAAGGTCTCTATTTTATTTGATCTTTAAACTGAGAACAAGTCGTGCATTTAAGAGAATCTTGCAGCTGGTATTTCAAGGTGCACTGAGAAAACACTTGAAAGACATTTAAGCAGTGTTTGGGTTATTTGTATCAGACAACATTATTTCTAGAGATCCTAAATTACAATGATACCTCAATGTCTTATTCCCATGTTTAATCCATTGAAGAAGAGTTTCATGATGCCTCTCCGTACAGTTGGTTCTACTCTGAAATAGTCTTCCTCTCTGCATTTGGTTCCCACTGTTATATGGCTCTGTCTTTGAGTAAAATAAAAAAAAATACTCATGGCTGCTGGTTGTGCATGAATTGCTTAGGCAAGGCTATGCATAAAGGCAGGAAGTTACATTTTTTCTGCATATCTATGTTGTTATAGGGTAGCTGTAATGCAGCTTAGAAAAGCAATTTTTTTCGCATATGTTAGTCTCATGATTAAGAATCTACAGCAGTCTTGTGAACAGGAGGATATTTAGACAGGACCTGAGACTTTGGAGTCTTGGTAACTTCAGGGCTTTTTTTGGAATGATGCAGTGGGCTGTTCAGTTACAAGTACGCTTGGCATCTGCACTGTATGCACAGCTTGGAACACTCTCAGCTTTGGAAGCTATCCAAATTATCAGACTTTTGGGCACAAAGAGATCCAAGCAGAGAGAGGAAGGAGTATGAAGCAGGAAGACCTGGAGATTTAAGGAGGGGTGGTACACTTGTGTAAGAGTGTAACATGTGTATACCTTTGCAGTAAGCATCTCAATGCCATTGTAAGAAAGTTCCTCAGATACTGCCTTCAAACAAGGGGGTGGACTTGCTGTTCTGCTACAGCACTGGGGTCACCAAAAATGCAGCTTTCTTACTACTGCGTAATAGCACACATATTACCTGCAGACTTTTCTTCAAAACTGTCCAGATGAGGAAAGACATCTGTAATACACTATTTTACATATCCAGCTTTGGGTAAACTTGCACAGCAATTGTTAGCATTAGGACTGTTGTATATATGGAAGCAAAACCTTCTACAGGCTAAATAAGGTTATGCAGTTTACTATGATTCAAACGGTATTCTAACTCTAAATTAGAAATTAGGCACAGCAAGAACTGTATGGGAACTCATGTAAGTATTTTAGCCTGATTAATGAGGAGAAAGAATCTAGAAAGGAAAAATATGAAGCTGTGTTTCTCTTCTACAACATCAAGTTTGCATGTAATCTTTTTAGTTTGCAATCTGATCTTGTTGCCAGTTTACCATTGTATTTGCTGGGATCACTGCAGGAATGTCTGTTTTTACAAGATTCTATGCTCCCCAGGCTCACTGACAATGAGAGAGAGAATTTCAGTCTTGCTGCCCTGTGTCAGTGTGGGTGTATTCTTAACTAACAGTGTGCTAGGCATGGTTTGAAAGTGGAGGAAGTGACATGAGACTGAGCAGTTGAAACAGCATAATGGTGGATTCTAGCAAGAGATAGGAAAGGACTGTGGTGCAGATCTTCCTGGATTGTCACTGTTCTTGTAAATGATACCAATAGACAGTCTATTTACAAGGAAACAGACATAAAGTGTGGCTTTGGAGTAGTTGTGCATTGTCCAGGAAGTGTGGAAAATTATTTTACAAAATATATTCTGATAATGACATTACATGGGATACAATTTTTATTTTTTTGAGTTTGTTTTCTAGAGGGAACAATATCTGTTAATTGTTCTGCCTGTCCTTCCTTCAATAACTTTTAGATCTTCTGAAAAATCCTTGAAGGTGTATTTTCAAATTTAAAATACTGAAGTGGATAGGTCAAGGAAGCACCTGTTTCCTTCTGAGGGGAAAGCAGGTGAAACTGCATTTTTAAATTTTGAGCAGGAAATGCTGCATTGCCTGCTGTGTGAAGAGTGGTCTGCAATGCCCTGTGTGAAGCAGTGACACATATGGGATAGCAGGGGACTTCAATTACTGCCTGGGAATACAGGAGAGAAATGGAGGGGCAAGAAGGCAAGAACTGTTATTTGTATCAGCTTATTAGCAGTTCAGTTCTGTCCCTGTGAGTGTGTGGGCTTGTAAAAACTGAAGAGCAATGAAGAGCAATTCACCTTCACTGAGCACTAAAGCTTGTATGTGGGAGAATTGCTCTTGAAATTCTGTCATTAAATACTGGTGGGTTTTTTTTGGTGGTTTTTTTTTTTTCAGCATCTCACTATCAGTTCACAACTCTCTGAGAAATTTAGGCACCACATTTCCCAATTTGTGTTTCAATTACCTTTTAGATGAGAGGTGTCTGTCTCTGGAAGTCACCACTATGAATGAGGCCTATGATTCCTTCCAGGGGCAGAGCTAGTGCTGGTCTTTCTAATACTCAAATTTAGGACAAGTAGGAAAGGCTCTGTATACGCTCTATCTGTAGGGTAGTTCTCTAGAATCATATCCTAAAATTCTGATTTGTTAGCAAGGTATTAAATAAATGTCCTTGATTTATTTTCCCAGGTATTTTCAGGAATCTGACCATGTACAAATCACTCTATTAGAATGTTTTCCAAGGCTGTGAGATTTATTTTGAATAAAAAGTGGTATGTAGGCTACAGGGAAGATTATCGTACAGGTTCTTGAATTCAGTGCTTCGTGGACTAAGTGGAATTCTTTATTAATATGGAAAACAAATCAAGACCAAACTTCACAGTCTTGCTGTATGCAGCCTGAGCTTTGTCCAGGCTTCAACATCAGAGATGTTTCTGATGTCTAGTTACCTGAATATTACAGGAAAATATAATTTTTAGGAAACATCTGCTTAGGGCATGTTTGGGATGTGGGACCTGGAGGTTCCTGGAGGTCAAAAAGAGAAATTTGGCATTTGTCAAAAATATCATGTTGTAAAAAAAAAAAACCCAGACATACCCCTGCAAAAAATCTCCAACCAATACAACACAACACCAACCGAACAAAATAACAGCACAACTCCCCCCCATGTGATATTTTTAATCCTTGTTGGCCACCATGATGATTAGATGGATAGAGCACCTCTCATTTGAGGAAAGGTTGAGGGAACTGAGGTTGGAGAAGAGAAGGCTTTGGGGTCCCCTAAATTGAGCATTCCAGTATCTGAAGGGAGCCTACAAGAAATCTGGAGAGGGACTTTTACAAGGGCATGTAGTGACTGGGCAAGGGAAAATGGCTTCGAGATAAGAGTAGATTTACATTATGTTTTAGGAAGAAGTTCTTTACTGTGAAGGTGGTGAGGCACAGGCACAGCTTGTCCAGAGAAGCCATGGATACCCTATCCCTGGAAGTGTACAAGGCCAGGTTGGATGGGGCCGTGAGCAGCCTGGTCTATCTAAAGATGTCCCTGTCCATAGCACAGGAGTTCGAATGAGATGATCTTTAAGTGCCTATCCAACCCAGGCCATTCTATGATAATATAGAGTGACTTCTCCTGTAGCTAGGGACTGTTTTTTTGTGAATACAAATTCTCAGAGAGGATGAAGAATTTTCCTTACATCGTGTTAAATGTGATAACTGTGATGTTCTCAGAGATATAGTCACAGTTTTTAAGTGCCCTTGTCTTCTGTATTTTTGCTGATGGACACATGCTGTCATTTGTGATGTTGGTGAACTTAGTTGCAACTCACAAAAGTTGAGAGGAATATATGGTCTGCCTTTATGCAGTTATTTAAGTATGTGCCTGCCCGTGGCAAGGAGGTTAGAACTAGAGAATCTTTAAGGTATGTTCCAACCCAAAACATTCTGTTATTTAATATTGATAATATAAAAATATATGTCAATACAAATAAGTCTTTAAAATAAATATCCCCTAATAAATTCTCCTAAGGCCTGGTGGGCAGGAAAAGTCTTTTAGGTTTTTTGCTTCATGTTGTTTATTATAATTATTCTTGGATTCTTCTAGAACAGTGTGTCCTTAATCACAGTAGCCACTAAATTAGTGAAATAGCTAACAATTCTGCGCTGATGTTGCTGTTTTAAACATTATTAGCAGTTCAGTTCTGTCCCTGTGAGTGTGTGGGCTTGTAAAAACTGAAGAGCAATGAAGAGCAATTCACCTTCACTGAGCACTAAAGCTCAAAAAAGACTACCTCTATTTTTTTCAGCATGTGAAGTCTCATTTGTTCCCTTCTTTTTCATTCCCTTTAAAATGTTTGGATTAGTCAGATAGAGATACCTGTGAAATTATGCACTTATATGTTTTCTTTGGTTTCTTCCTGTGGCTGCATATGCAAATCATGCTTTTGTATATGCAGATACCTGTTTAAGCCTGTGTTTAATATGATAATATTTTTCAGACTTTTTTAAAGACTGTAGAAGAACAAAGACTATGCATCAACAGTGAAACTTGCAACTCAGTTAATATATAATAGAGGGATAAACCAACCACAGTCTCAGCCTGTATTTAATTTTCTGGGGGGTGGAGTGATTATTAGGTTTTTGATCTTGTATCTGCTGATTAACTTTTTAGCTAGAGTTATGGTTTTTGATTTGTCATCTTGTCTGGTAACTGAGCTGTACTATTTTTCTCTGTCTTCTGACTTTTAAGTAGCAACCTGCAAGGAAGAGCCCCTACAAGTGTTGTCTAAATCCTTATTGGCGTCTTTTAATAACTGCACTTCTATTTATGTGTTAAAGTTATTTTGATTGATGTTACTGATGCCTCAAAATACTGCTGCTATGTGTACAAAAATAGAAAATAGTATTATATATGTATGGGATGCCATAGAACAGGCTTGAACAGAGCAGGAATCAGTAGCTGTAGGAGCTCATAGTCCACACTCAGAATGTAGATCTTGCATTCTGTCAAGAGATAAGCCACAGGTCTTTGACAATAACCCTGACAAATGCAACTGATCTCAATAGCAATTTGGAATCTGGATGACTACCTTCTTGGGATTCCTAATAGCTGTGTTTTCATTTTGACAGACAGGATTTGTGACAAAGGTGGCTGGATTTGGCAGAGCAGGGAGCCAAATTAAATGTGTCCTGCTCCAAAGGTCATCCTCTGTGTATGAATGCTGTCTTTAGCTGTGCTTAGAAAATTTCAACATGTTGCCATTCCTCTGATTGTGTCCAGGCATGTGTACTTGCTATGTGGCAAGTACAGCATTAGAACCGGGATAATCTGACTAGCTGAGACTTCTAGGAGGGATGCATTGGTAGACAATGGATGCTGTCCATCATCTTCTGCTTTCTATCCAGTGTTTGTCAGTCAGTAACATGAAAGATCTGTTTGGAGACCAGTCAAACGACTGCCGAATGACTTCCAGTCATTTGCCTTGGAAGTGTGTTCAGTCAAAGCTGGAAGGGGCACTGCATGCTGGCCTAACCTGGGGTCTCCTGTGCTTGCCTTGGCCTCTGAACTGTAGAAAACAAATGCCTGACTGAGATCAGTTTGCTGGGCAGCGGTTGAAAGATTGTTGGAAGAAATATAAACAAAAAAAATGCCGCTTTCTGGAAAGCTAATGAGCTCTGCTGAACACGGGAGCACACTGGTTGTCACACAGAAAGACCTGCCCCTACGTGCCTGTGGGGAAGAGGTGACAGCATGGTGTTATCACAGTGGATCTTCCCTGTGTGGCATGGAGGTGATCAAGATCATGGTCTGCAGAACCCCCACTGCACATGCAAGGCATGTGCCTGTGATATTTGTGTAACATTGACACACTTTTTCTTTCTCAGGATAGCATGAGAGGGGTATGAGAACACTGTATTAATACCATCTGTCATGAAGCAAGTGTTTTGTTTAACTAGAAAATTCATGTACGAACCTTCTATTTCATCAAAAGTTTTTGTCTGTTCTTTGTCTAACCAAGCATAGAGGCTTGGAAGGTGAGCTCATTAAGCTAAAAGTAGCTTATGGGGAGATGGCAGAAAGATTTGCAGAGTATGAACTCTTTTTCTGGTTGAGATCTCTGAAAACAGGAAGAATAATCCTCTGAAATAGGGTTGTCAAAAGGAGTTCAGACATTTACAGTAAGTATATTATAACAGAACTAGCAATCATATTCATTTGAGGTTTTCAAAATTTTGGGTTTTTTTTGAAAGAAGTAGAAATGCTTGAGACTTCCTAGAAGTGGAGAATTTATAGCTGTTAGCAAGTATAGAATAAATCAAATTCTGGCACTGGCCAGCTCCTACATCTAGGTTGCAAATTACTGAATTTTAATACATATTGAAACAGTACAGTCAGCTGGGGACTCCTGACAGCTCAGCGTTGTGAATCCACTTGTAATAAGATATACAGTTCCAGGAAAGGTGGAGCAGGCTGCTCTTTTTGCCTGACTGAGTGCTGAAAAGTGGGTTTGGGATTTGCTGTGGGACAGTGTTGTTTAGGCTGGAGGGTTTTGGGTTGCATTTTTTTGGAGGGAGGGGGGTTTGTTTGACAGCATCTTTTACGTATAATTTTCCTCCTAGTGTACTTTGGACAAAGGGAGAAGAAGAAATGTCAAATAGCTGTGCCAAGTCTACTTTTCTGTTTCATGTTCTAGTAGTTATGCAAAGGATTGTCGAGTACTATGTGTCAGTGTTTGCGAAGGAGAGCAGCACAGAGCACATACGATCACCTAGCAGCTCTTGAGAGGGTCGGAGCAGAAGACAACATGGATGGTGTTTCATCTGCATCAATTTTGGAAATAAAACTGCCCTTGTGACTAGGAAAGATTACTGCTGGGTGATGCACATTGTTGTCTTTGTCTCAAGTGTGTGCAGCTGCTGTCACTTGATTTGCTGCTTGGGCATATGCTGCCAGGCGGGGGGTGGGGACTGTTCTCCTTTGTGTTAACTGTTTTTTGAAATAATGAGGGAGTAATTTTGGACACCAAGTGAAAGAAAGAATTATGTTTTTCTCTCTCGATGATCCATGTCAGTCTGGTGATTTCTGGTCAAAAAAAAGCTTCCAGTCACTTTAGACTCTGAGCAAAGGAAAACACAAAAAACCCATAATTGAAACGTCAGTCTTGGTAGTAAAATGAGCAAAATAAGTAGTATAAAATTGCAGTGTGCCAGTGTTGCAGGGCCTGAGTAATGACACTGAAGTGTGTTAGACATTTTGTTTCCTAATCTTAAAGGAGATCTCTGCCTTTCCTAATAGAGTGCTCATTTATGCCATGGCAGTTGTGCAGGTGTTTGATCTGTGAATACTTGTGTGTCCTGTTTTTCTTCTCTGACTGGTGGGATATGCTGGCAGCAGGAGACAGAAGCAGATGCTGCCTCAGTCTCTTAGCTGGCAATGTACTCCTGGTTCTTTGTTGAAAAGATTGAAACTGTTGGAATAGCACTGTGCTGTAAGTCTTACTAGTGCTTGTCTTAAAATTGTAAAGTAACTCAGTTGAAAAATGCCTCGTAAATAAAGTAAGCAGTCAGGGCAAAACCCTTTAGGCTTGCCCTGCTTTAAGTGATGAGTTGGATAGGGTGATCTCTAGTGGTTCTTTCCCACCTGAATAATCTTATGATTTCATAGGGATTCTGATGTTGAAGCCTGCCTCTGCCTGCTTTTGTTTGCTTCAAACTCTTTTGCCTGCTGTAGATTCTATCTCTGTGCTCTGCAATAATTCTCATATGAGGACTTCTGCCTTTGCCCCAGTCTGCTTGTCACATCCCAGAAACAAAGATCAGCTCTACCACTTCAGTTGTAGGGAGGAATGATTCCTATGACTTGAATTGACTGATAAAAAACCTATAGATGGGACCTACAGCATACAATGATTTTGCAGTGGTCAGGAAAGCATAGTAATGTATGGTCAAATGTGAGATTTTCTAACCTTCAGATTTTTTTAATCTCCTAGTGGAGGAATAAAATGTGTTCTGACAGATAATTTCTTTTTGCTATATTTTGTCTCTGTTCACAAAATATAAATAACAATAATGTTCCTTTGAGAGAAAGAATGGCACAGGTGGGTTTCAGGGTTTCAGTTCAGCCAAGAAATTTGTTTTGTGTCTTGTTTTTTTTCAGGTGGAACATAAGATGAAAAGGCTTCTTACTAATGCAGTGAAAAGAGTAGCCTTAGAATATTTGTTTTAAAAATTTCTGGCAATATTTTCAGTTGTAGCTTATAAACCTTAAAAGCAGAGGAGGTGCAAAGGAAAGAGTGCTTTCTTTCTTTAATATTAGCAGACTTCTCTGATAAGATTTGCACTGGATTGAATTTGCTGGCTGGTTGGCTCTTTCTAATTTATCCATCCCAATTATTCCATTGCTTGTGCTAGTCAGAAATCCTTTTGACGTGGATTCTGCCTTTATGAAGTTTCCGGTATAAACAGGAGCACACTTCTGTTTCAGTACCATTTAGTAACTGATCTGTAGCAATTGTGTATTTCTCCTCTGAACCAAGACTGTACTTTGAAGATGGCATAGGATGCAGCCAAGTGAAGCTGCTTTTATTTGCTGATAGGATATCATTGCCTTCTGCTTTGCACATCTGACTGGAGACTTCAGTAACAGTTACTTTCCTGTCTTTCAGGTATTGATAGCTGATGACTACTCAGATCCGTTTGATGCCAAAAGTGAGTTGAACAGAATGGGAAAAGGGGAGAACACTGGCTATATGGAACCATATGAAGCCCAGAGAATAATGGCTGGTAAGAAACGACAGTTGCACGTGTGAGCTCCAGTTGCATGGCAGTTCACATGTGTTTTATAGCTGCTGTGAAACAGAAATGTCGTTTGGCACGGGAAACTGTTTCTGAAGATGCTTAGTGGGCAGCAGCCACATAAACACTGCATTTTCCTGCATGTGCCTTTATACCTAAAAATACCACTCTATACCTCGCTTTTAAATATAGAATTTTTGTACTGTGGTGTGATAAGATGAAAAAATAAGAGTAATGGGAGTTGGCACTATGAAGGCTGTCATGTGTGTATGTGGTTGAGATGGCCAAAGCATGACATTGTGTTATTCCACTTAAAAACAGTTGATCAGCTTGCTTATGGAATTTTTTCCTCAATCAGATTTGGACTTCTTGGTGTTGGAGGAGGGCTGCAGAGCTACATCTTTCTGTAGCTTCCGTCTTTCCTTCCTTGCTTCTCTGATGTTTTTTTACCAGTAGTCAAAATGAGACACTGTAGGATGCCTGTGAGCCTTTAATTGCTGTTCTTGGTAGTGTCCTTCCTTTTCTATCATGTAGGGAAATGTTAGTGGTGATATTGTTGTATGCCTTTGAACTATTTAAACTCCTTGTGCCAGCATTATGCAACTCTGTTTTTTATGTATTTTGTTTATCAGGATCAATACCCTAGTTGTTGGCTGTGCAGTCTATAAAATGTTCTGAGGTATTGGGCCGTATGTTTTTAATTTGTGACAATTTGACCAGTCAACACTTACCTTTGTGCAGATCAAATGTGCATTTCTTGGATGTACAGCAGGTCCTTTTTTTCTCATTTTGCGGTAAAAGTCACTCTCGTGCCCAGTTAAGTTGATTGTATGCTTTCCTTTTCTATTGGCAGCTCCTGTTTTGGGCCCTCAGGAAAGATTAATCAGTGGGGGAAGATGAGGCTGTTGGATGCAAAGATCCTTTTTTCATGCAAGTGTTCATATTTTTCTTTTCTTAAAGCATTTCTGAAGAGAGACACAGGAAATGACATGGAAACAGTTATTTGGAAGTTTTCAGTACGTTATAGAAGGGCTGGGAGCTGTTACTTCTCATTAGTGTAAATCTATTAATTATAAGTCAAGGAATTTCTCAGAAAATCAAATTAGTCCAAATAATTTCTTGCTCTTTATACAGCAGTGATGAGCACTTGTAATTTAAACTATTTAGTTTGTAGTGCATTGGCTTATTTCTTCCTGCATTTAGGACTGGAGTTTGTTCTCTCTCCTTTTTCAGATTAGTCATAGCAAATTAGATATTTAGTGGATGATACTGGATGGTTTAACTGCAGTAAGGGACAGTAGGTTTATGAGCCATTGCAATTAGAAGATATCCTTTTGCCTAATTGGTGCTTGGTGCAACTGATAAGCTGTTATATCTGCTCCATGTCATGATAAAGGAAACATGAGGAGCTCTCCAAGATCTTAAAGGCACTTTTGAAAATAGGGTTTAATTGATTGTAATGATAGAGCAAGTGTTCTGCACATTCATGTGATGCAGCTAGTAGGAGGTAGATGATTGATATACCTGTGAAGATGTTTAGTGTTTTGAGATTTGGGTATTTAGTTTCCAGTCATCTTGTCCTAATGTAGATAGAGAAGGTCTCGCCATAAACGTCCATGGCGTCAGGTTATGTTGACTGTATTCAAGCATGTAGTTTTATGTGTGTGGATTTTATTATTACTCTGGTGTTGCCTTTGCACTTTACTTGATAAATGAAAATCCAAAGGCATCTTGTTGGAGAGTTTTTAAAGGTTCTGTTTATATTCACCAAGTGAGTTCTATTATGTATCTACTGCTTCTGAAGAAGACCTTTTGATTAAAGTTTGACTTGCCTCAAAATATTTACTCCTTTGTTATGTTTGTTAGTTTTGTTGTCTGATGAATAGAAAAACATCTGATGGCTATCTGTTTAGCCTGACTAATCTGATTAAATCATTCTGATTGCATTTAAAGTGGCTTAATCCTAGAGAGCAGGACTTTGCATAGCCCAGCAGAATGCACTGTTGGAGAGACAGAAAATAAAAGAGCTTTTTATCAGTTTTTCGATGTTACTCGTGCACCCTAACTCTTGAACTCTGGAGACCCAGTGTAAGGGTAGTTGAAATACGACCCTAAAACATTTGTGCATGCTTTGTGCTCCTTGAGTTAGTAGAGGATTAGGCAAAAGCAGGTGTCCATATGAAATAAGACCCTGTGCTTTCAATATGAGAAAGGAAGCTTACCTCTGAATAGAAATGCATGATGTCTGAAGTAACTAATATTTTTATTCAGAGCTTATCCTTTCTTCCTAAAAGTTCTGTGGTCTTGCAGTTGTCAGGCAGTTTGTTCTGAGTTGATGTTTAATTTAAAAGAATAGGCAGTCCCTGAGATGATTCATTTCAATTAATTATTGAACAGTCTATCTGTTCCCATGCTGTCTGTGGTTAGAATTGAGTTCAGTCAGGCTTGAAGTTTCTTCTGCTGATAGTGCCAGCCAAAAATCCCCAGATTTGTGGTTGTGATGACTAGAAAAAAGAGCAGCCTTTAGGAAAAGGTTTGGAAAGGCTTCTCAAAGACTTGACCTGAAGCTAAGGTAGAGTATGTTGATAACGAATGCATGTTGATAAGAAGCTATCATCTTTTGTGGCTGAACACACCTGCTGTGGTATTGATATTTATAAGTGTCTGTCCCATCTTCAGGAAATCCATGACAAAGGTTCAGAGAGAATCCCTGGCAGTCCAATTCCTGAAATGCTCTGTGGTGGGAATCTCAGTTTGGCTGGGTGTGTACCCAACGCCACAGTAACAGATGTTGCATCTTTGCCTTATCCACAACCTCCTTGGGATTTGATGTCCCAGAGTAACTACATGAGCATAAAGGAAATTCTCTGTGGTATATGACGTGAAGTATCCTGGACTGTGCATGGAATGAGATTGCTATCAAGCGTGCCATGACAGCAATAGGGATAGTTACAATGCTGATTTCTAGGGATCCTGGGTAGCTGACCTTACTTCTCCCCTGGTGTCAGTGTGTAGCTGCTGTGGTGACATGTGGCCTGTCACAGAAACAAGCCTGTGCTGCTTTCCCTAGACTGTAACCAAGCATCACTGCTTGGATCAGATGTAGGATGTTCTTCATGCTTGAGAGAGAGCTCTGCAGAGAAGCAGTGGCTGGAGATGCTGCATTTGAACAGAAGTGAATGGCATAGACACTGTCAGGTCATAGTGATGGTGATCATAACATCCAGGCTCTGTCATCCATTTCTCTCCGGGAATGCTAGGGGAGGGGAAGTTAAGTGCCCTTTGAGTATTTACTCCCATCAACCTGCACTGAATGTGCAGAAGACCTGGAGAAGGGTCTGTTTGTTTTCTGTGGTAATCCCTTACCTGAGAGGAGAAAAGGTTTCCTTAGTTCATGGATATGACTATGGCAGTGGCTGGGGAAAACGTGTGCATTTTTTTCCTTTAAAATCCCCTAAAAGCCAGAAGGCCCTATTCTATGTGTAGCCTTACAGTCGTGCCTTTCCTCTTTCTCCTGATAGCTGTGCATGTTGACATAGCTCTTCCAGGCATCTCTGCCTTTCAGAAAGAATTAACACCAGTCCTCAGATTGCATGAAACATTTGCAATCAAATGCCAGATCAAGGCTGCCTATACTACAGCCTTCTGTGTGCTGCATCATAGAGTGCATCTAAAACTTGGAGAAGGATCCAGTTTTGGATCATTATTCTAATGGAGATATGCTGCTAGGCAATTTGTTGCACAAACAATTGTGTCATCTTAAGGTATGATAAGGAATACTGGCTACAGAGATTGAGTTTATAAACTGCATCTGTTGTCCTACTTGGTGCTTGGATTTGAAGAGAGCATCTTGCTTCCAAAAGAAGATATTTTATGCCCTGAGTAACCTCTAAAGTTACCCTGATCAGAACAGCTTATGATCTCTTGAGTATGAAGCCCCTAGCATGATACATACTATAATATATAATTCAGCTTACTTAAACAACTGTAAAATTAAGGTCATTTTAAGTCTCAAAATAATTTGAAGCCACATCATGAAAAATGGTTGGTAAGGGGTAGGGGTGTGTGGTGAGAGAGGAAGTAGAAAGGATTATCGGGATATGATGCCTACCTTGAGAAAAGTGTGCTGGCAAAATCACTTTTGTTTTTTCCTGGATCAGGAATTGTGTCTTCTGTTCTGTAGAATAGTCAGGGAAGGAAAAATAGGGAAGGTTAAGCCCTTGAGTTAGGACAATGATTTGAAAGGCAAGTTGAGCATGTGGAGCATCAGTGCCTTGATTTCTTAGAGATCTGGGAATGCCTCAGGTCTGTGCCCTGATAGTCTTGATGTACATCATGTTTTTCCTTTGGTTTTATAGATATGACCTAGGACTCTGCTAGAGACATCAGCTTCTTTATGAGGTTCTGACCTCTAGCTCATGCATCTGCCTCAAGGATGTGGTAGCCAGGGAGTAAAAAAACTCTATTGTGTCTCAGAATTCTGAATACTTAAATGGGTAGCATTTCTGCCAACAGTTGCTTTCCCTGAGATGTAATATACCATGTGGTATTTCTCATGGAGCAAATGCTATGTTGTGCAGACTTAAGAAGGCTGTCATAGTACTATTAATAAAATATACACTCTGCCTCTGTTCTGATCAGGGTTACTTGAGAGGGTCCTGAGGGTATAAAATACCTCCTTTTGGACAAAGTAGGTGTTACAGGAGGAAGGAATTCAACTTACTACTGATGCATTTTTCACAAGAGTCTAGTCACACAACTGTCCTGGGGACTGGGCATGTTAGATCTTGTGGGTGGGATGTGCCAACCTGTGAGATTAGGGAAAGTGCTCAGTGTGCATTTGGCAAGTCCCAAATCGACACAGAAGCATGTTGCCACTACTCCTTGAACACTGGAAAATCTAAATAAGTCACAAAAAGGCTTCTGGCCATAAATGGAAAGCTGAATTCAAGTTTCAAACTGAATAGATAAGCTTGTGTGAATGCTCTAGGGTTGAGTGATGTGGGAGAAGGATCTGTGTAATGGACCAGAATAGCTGGGATCTATTCCTGGGGATGTTCTGGAGCATTAGGATCATGGTACAGAGATACCTGTTTTCTTGCCTGTGTTGTTCAATGCTTTCATCAACCTGAGCAATTACACACTTGCACTACTAGCAAAAGTGAGCATAAACTAAGGGAAGTGTGTGATGAGGAAGGGCAGGGGTTTCATCTAGAGGGGCTTTAATGAATGTGAGCATTTTGTCAACGGGAGGTCTTTTAAAATTAAACCAGGGGTTATTAGAGAGAATTACAAGAGAAAAATCGCAGCCTTGTTCATAGGCTTACAATATTAGCACCCTCTTATTTTCTTCTTTTTCTATGTATTTATCATCCTGTCTCCATATGCATTATCCTGGCTGTGCTACGGAACAGCAGTGAGGAAGTCTAACGAGCTCATACTTAGAGATTTTGTGCTTGGCCTTTTTTCTCTGAGGATGCAGAAAGTTGAGACTCCTCTGTTGGTGCAGACAGTGCTAGAAGAGTAAATGCCTTCCTGCACTTCACTGTTTCCTTCTAGGGACTGAGATAAGAGTCCATGGCTGCATCACAATGGAATCTCTAATGCATGACAGGCAGCCTAGCAAAAGCAGTGCTCCTGCCTTAACTGGGAGCTTCCCATGGACATGCTGGGAGAAGTAGCTCGGTCTTCATGCAAGCTATCACAGAAATGCTGGGAGTATGGGGAAAACAGCATTCCCATGAACCTGGACCTACTTCAAAAGGTCTTGGGTGTCAGTTTCCCTGTAACTAGAAAGGCTGTTTTTTTGTTCAGACATGTAACTTCATCTGAATAGTCACTAGAGCACACTGGTGGTGAGTCAGATCTTGTAAAATTCCTTACCAGGTGGCCTCTGGCATGTTGCTTGTTGGCACCGGGTTTGCAACTGCAAATAATATCAGAAGAGCAGTGATTGCTGCTTTGATATGGCTTCGATTAGGATGCCTAGATTAGCACGTACAGCATGGGAAGTTTAGGAAGAATATTTCTGGCCTATTGAAAATCACTGAGCCTAGCAAGCTAACCAGGTCTCTAAGCACTGTAGTGGCTCTGTGTAAGATTTTCTGTTTGTCTGCACTTGAGCATGGCAGACAGCTGTAACAAACACAGGAGAAGCAGTGTATTTGTCCACTAAGCTCAGTGGCTGGCATCATTTTCAAAAAACTTTAAGCTCTTTCTCTTGTTCCTAGATTTGTGTGTTTCAATTATTATTCTGTTTGAGGGTCTAACAATAGGCTGGCCATGACTGGAAATGAGCCCCAAATGAGAATTGATCCATTGTCAATGCACTTCATGTCATATTGTGAATTCCTCATTAGCACCATTATCATCCGGTTTCCAGATGACATGAATAGACCACACATTGGTCATTCTAGTAGAAATTTTTTAAGATTTTTTTTTTTTCCTTTAAAAGCGTGGAAAAGTGCAAGGTAACCCTTCACTCTTGAAATTCAATGTGTATGTGCTCTCATCTCAACATTTGCAATGTGGAGAGCCACTGGGTAGGATTTGAAGAAGATCAGTAGCACACAGAAGTGAGTTTGTGATTGGCAAGAAGGTGGTTTTATTTACATGTTGGGAGTTTCCTATAGAACAGCACTGGGAATCTTGGGGAGCTCTTCCTAGAAGTGAAAAAGGAGGGATGTCTGATATATTCTGAGCATTCCCCATCATTTGGAGCATAGTGCTAGTGTTACTGTCACCTGCTGCTGTCCTGCAGTGCAAAATTCACTGCATCTCATGAGAAGTGAGGACATATGCTCTGAACAACTGTACTTCTTTAAAGTATGCTAGATGCAATGTTAATTAGAAACCTCCTGGGCTTTAGCATCTATTACAAGTTGTTTCTTATTTAATTTGGAATTTGGACAGACATTCCACTGGACAGTAATTTAAAGGAAATAAATTGTCTAGGAACAATTACAGAAGAGAGCTTCTTCCTTGGCATTAGGTCTAATGTGCATGAATTGAGTAATGTTTAAAATAGTGCTGGACCTGCTTCAACACAAGTCCTTGTGTTCTCTGAGCAAAGCAATGGATCTCACACGTGCTGTGAAACCCCACCAGTTTAGAAGCATGTCCAGTTGCCAGGATCGTCAGTACTTCTCTTTCTGTCTCCATGAGCACTTCGTGCCCAATCAGTGATTGTGAGAAGATAAAGCCAGAAAGGGGAGAGCCTAGTTTCTCATGTAGTGAGAGACTGCAATATGTTATGATTGCTACAATTAGGTGCATCACTGGCTGGAAACTAGCTGTGCATAAAATTAATAAAATTTCTTTATGTTTAGAAATGTCTCCTCCCCTAGAAAGATTTAAGGTGTCCTCTCTAATGTTTAATATTACAAGTTTAAATTAATGTTTGTTTTTTTGTGGGTTTTTTTTTTTTTTCTGTTTCAACACCTTCATCTTGCTCTTTTGTTTTGATATAGTTTGGAAATGGACTAAATGTGAAACTTGAATCACAAGCCTGAATAAAAATTGAGTTTTTCACAGTTTCTTGACTCTTGTTCAGGTTTAAGACAAACTTTGTGCCCAAAATAATGGAAACAAGGTGTCCAGAACTTTGGAAATGTACAATAGAATTGTAGTAGACTATTTGAGGATGCATGTTGAAGGACTTCATTCAGTTTCCTCGCTCACTATCTGATGAATCTGGCTTATGTACTTGCATAAAAACCAAAATGAAGGAAGAAATGGATGTTTGGGAAAGAGAAACCAATGAGGTCAAAATGCTATTTACCGCTTGCCTGCTGTCTGGAAGACTGGTGTTGACAAAGAAGCAGAAGTTTCAAGCCACTTTTGATGAAAATGGGTAGTTTGACAAAATCTATCTGCTTTCCCAATACAAGCAACATGTGTAGTGTATGCAGGTGCTTTTTTCCCTGGTGCCTACCTGTGCTTTGCATACAGCGTTGCCTGTGGCATAGGGAGTTATATTTATGTTTCCTAATATGCTGCTTTGATACTCTTGTCTGTTTTCACCTGCCAGTTACCACAGGTCTTCCCTCTACTCCATCCTTCTCATCCTCAGATAAGTTTCAAGATTTTTGAATTGCTTTTCTTAAGAACAATGACGTTTTTAATATAGGATGTGAATTGTCTGTCCCTTCAAGACAGCAATGCTTCTGGCAGCAGTTTGAGTGGCACTGAGGTCTGTGTGATCAATAGGATCTGTAATTTTAGCACTCCAGCAGCTGAGTCTTGATAAATATGAAAAAGAGAACTGTGACCCTAGAGTGAAAATAATTCAGTGAATTGGAATATTGGTATTCTTTTCATTACAAAGGTGAAAGAGCTACTGTTTCTTCATTTTGTGTCCTGCTGACCTGTTCAAGTCCTTTTAATCTCCCTCCCATCCCACCTCTACCTTCCTACCCCCATCTACTACCCCCTAGTACCCTCTAGTACCATGTATGCTGAATTTGAAGGTGTCTCACTTCTCTGGTCATCTAGGGGGATAGAAAATATGTACTTCATCTTGGTGCAAAGGATTTTCTTAGGTAGAACGTACATGAATGTATATGGCCATGAAGGGATCCTCTGCCTGCCCTGTAGAGGTTGGTGTGAGTTGTATTAAATTGGATAAAGTAAATAAAAATGAAACTGCTTTGCATTTTCCCTTGTAATCAGACTTCTGTAGACTGTGATTCTTTCTGATTTAATCAGTGTTCCATCTGTTCCTTCCATGCCTGGAAAGGCTTAGAGGCAGTGAACACAAACTGAAGCAAGAGGTTCATTGAATACAAGGAAAAATAAATCTTACTATGAGAACAGTCAAATTGTGGAGAAGGATGCTTAGTGAGGTTGTGTAGTCTCCATCTTTGGAATTTTTTTAAGACTGGACTGAGAAACCAGAATGTGAGCAACTTTGGCTCCATAGCGAAGACCTGGTTTGGGTAGCACATTGAACAAGATGACTTCCACTTCCTGAGATCTTATTTAACCTATTCTATGAGCCTGGAACTGATTTGTGAAAGTGAGAAGTGGCTGTGAGAGTCAGCATATCGCACAACTAGACTGCTGGAACCCATGTTTTTTAGTCTCAGTCAATTTCCAGCTTCATCACCATGACAGTATGGCCCCGGTACTGGTCCTTTTAAACTTTATCTCTGGGAAGACCAGACAGGTGACTGTGAGGCACAAGGAAACGGTCTGCTGAAATGTAGCTTGAGCAGGGGCTTATGCACAAATATTTTGGCTTTGTGGAGGTAACCCTAGAAGTGCAGAATCCACGCTGAAAGCATGCTGCTGCAGCAAGGGAGCCTGACTCTTGACGGCTGTTCACTATCACTTTGTTGGGGGAGGGAGCAGCGGCTGAACAGATGGGCTTCCAGACTGAACTTGGCTTGTATGTGCACTTCTGGACTCTGTTGGCCGGAATTCTGGGTGGTTTCCAGGTGGAGGTATGTTGGAAGCATAGGTGATACCATTGTGGCCTGCCACAGCAAAGGAACACTGTGAACTCATTTTTGGGTCTGACTGGGAGGAGTGCTATTTTATTAGGTAGGGGGACATCAGAGATATATCTTGCTAGCTTATCAGTTCAGCTCTCAATCTTTTCAAGCTGGTGCCACCTCTATTGCTTCTTGCAACGTGGCTCAAAAGCAGAACGTGGAGAATTTCTTACATGAATAATCAGCAGTGTATGGGAGATGTAGACTGTCGCTGATGAGTTTTACAGGGATTTGTTATATGGAGATGTATTCATGATACTAAAAGAAAAAATGAGACATACAGTTGGGACAAAAAGTGATACAAAAGTCCCTTGTCACGCTTGTATGTATCTTCAATTTTGCTTTTTCCTTTTCTCTTTCCTCTTATTCTTTTGCAAAGAGGCTTTTAGCCAAAGGAAATGTGAAAATGTTTAGCATGTTAATAAACAAGCAAGTGTCATGATGACAATCCTGGGAATAGATCTTTCTCGCCTAACCAGATTTATTGTTTTTTAAAGGCAAATAGTGGACATTACACATGCTGGCAAGTCAAAAGGAATTTCTACCCTTTCCCCAGCTAGCTATGCTCAACTTAAAGGTCCTGCTTGGGGCTTTTTTTTTTTCCCTGCCCTAAACTAGTGAGAATTTTTTCTCTTAAGAACTTTCTCCATCATTCTTTCATATTATACTCTCACTTACTCAAATCACTTTGGGTTTTTCATATGCACTGTACAGAAGAGTTAAGTAAGCTCAAAAAAGCTGGTGCAAGAAGTATTAGTTAAGCATGAGGTAAACTGAATAGTTCTTTGAAGGAACAAGATACCCTTTCAGCTCTGATGGTTTGCCATCTTCGTTGCTTAGCTTCCTAGTAAATGAATTAAATGTTTGCCTGCTGGTTTTGCATCCACACTCTGAAAATCCCTAGAGGCAAAATACGAGTGAAACCTTCAGTAAGTGAAGTCTGTTTCTGACATCAGCTGTAATGCAAGCTACAGTTTCTCCTGTGCCTTTTTCAGTTAGGGAACCCAAACCAGATGAGTGCTTTCATATCCTTAGAAGTAAATGAGACTTGAAGATTCAGCCAGTTAATTCTGTGTCTACTTTTGCCACAGAGACTGTACATCTTGCCATATCAGTTTACCAACCGTTTAATGGCTGTGGCTTCACAGCAGTGTCGTAGAATGAACTTAAAACTTCAGAGAGAAGTAGTGAGAAACGCAATTTCTATGCTCTTTGCATTTTATGTAGGGTGGCAAAAACGTACAGCTTCTCTCTTTCTCTGATTTCTGGCTATGAAGAAATCTGCTTGAAAATGCTCCTTTGGAGGAGCTCAAACATCTGTGCAAACCCAGCTGTTCATTGTCATTCCGACTGCTAAAATTATTAGAGGCAATTGTCTGCAGGAGCAGCCTGTTGCTTCTGGCTGAGGTCAGGTAAGCCTCATCTGGTTTTGGTGTGTGTTGGTGTGCTGATATGTGCATTAATCTTTGTTATCCCTACTCAGGTAAAGACCTAGGAAGCCTTCAGTGTATTTCTGCTTGCTGATGGACTGTCTTGTGCTACTGTGATTAAATTTGTTGAATAATACCAATGTACAAATAGAAGATGGAAACATTCAGTCTTTACCTGGGCTTGAACAAGGCTGTGCATTGTTCAGTTTCATGTGTAGGTGCCTTGAAGTGGGAGAGTCCACATACATCTTGGTTTTATGAAGCAGGATTTAGGCATGCAAAACTGATGCTATTGCAGAATACAGTAACAATTAAGTGCAACACAGGTAAAACCTGGGGGAAATCAGGTTTGCCTGAGGGAACTCAGCTTGTTTACAGTTCTGCATTCATTTTCTGTGGATGACTTGAAAATCACTGTGATGAAGCAGTGGGTTTTCTGCAGTGGGTTTTCTGCTGTTCTGGCTTTTGTCTTTTGTACAGTCAAACAACAGTTGCACTTTTCTGGGATGGGCTGCAAGACAGAAAAACCTGAGCTTTTTCTAAGCAAGTCCTGCAGCAGCAGTTAGGGCTCTAATGCAGCCTGAGACTGTCTTGAAGGTGTCTGCTGCTGCCTCAGTTAAAATAGAAAGGGAAGAGTGGGATGGAGTTAAAAGGAAAGTCTTGATGAAAAAGAAAAGAAAGATGTCTTTCATATATACTCTTGATTTTGTATTATATTTTTGCTGAGTAGCACATACTATTTCTCTTTTCTTTGGCTGTGACGTGCACCATCACTGAGATCCTTGAGTCATGATAGAATATACAGCATGACAAAAGACACTTCTCCTAACTACTTTTTAAAGGATCTTTTTGTATCTGTCTATTAAAACAACTAAAAAAAAAAAAAACAGCAAAACATACAGCCTTCCACAATTGTCTCCATGGGTGTGGTTTTGTCCATTGTAAACGTTTCCGTGTTAACTGGTTGGTGGCTTAGAGATGCATATTGGAAAGTAAGAGTGTAACTGGAAAATTTACCAGAAAATGTTGACTCAGTTGTATGCTTCAGGATCATGATTGCAATGAATTTTTATAACACGACATTTTATGACTTGCCCTAATTCAAAAATATTAAATATTGCTCTTCCAGATTTGTGATATTTCCATTTCAAGAAGTGAAAAAAAGTACTGATTTATGTTTGCACATGACTGTCATTTGCTTTCTTAAACCACCTGTTCTTAATGATCCTGTGCTGAATGCTAAGCAGATTTATTTGCTGTTATATATCAGTGTAAGCACAAATGCTCTTGAGTGATGATGTGATATGCTGTATACTGCATGCATGCAAACACTTCTGCATGTTCTGTAGTTATATCAGTCTTGTCCAAGGGGAAAACCCAACACCGTGTAACTGATGGATTACTCTGCAAGTGAGCTTTTAACTAGGAATGGACATCCAATCAGGGTTTACCTGAGTAGTATAATAACTAGCAATAAATCTGCAAACATGGGCAAGGTACTGAATATTAGCAGCTCAGTGCAGAATATTTGAAACCTACAAATGCTAGACACAGGTTTCTCCTTCCATCAATCCTTTTCTGACCTACTTGACACAGTGATTAAAGAGATGATAGGCCAAAGAGGATGAGTTGAAACATTTTCCCAGTAATTTCAGTGTTCATATCCCTGTCACTTTCTCTGTGTTGTCAGCTGTCATTTAATGCATGCAATGCCTTGGGTTGTGATAAGTAAAATCTATGGTTGCATGTAATGACAACTGAGCAGCTCTCTTCATCTAATCATGGGAAGGTAGAATTCTAAACGAAACCATTTTTTTCTCCAGTCTAGAAAGCAAATGCAAACCATTTTTTATGTCTACATTAACGATCCTTACAGCATGCATATGCAGGACTGTGATGGACTTTAAATTTACATTGGAGTTGAACATTTGGAGTTATATTTGAAAGCTTGTTATGTCCAAGAGGTGTTGATTCATCTTCATTAGGTGCTTAGGTGCTGATCAGACTTGCTAGATTATCCCTGTAGCTCAGCTTGAATGACAGAACAGAAAGATTGGAACTAGGACAATGCTTCCCTTAGGGAAAACATGTAAAAGTGGGGAAAATTGCAAATAACCAGGGCGGCTGATCTCTGCTGCTTGCAACTTGCCAGTTGGAAAATTGCAAATGATGACTGTGGCAAATAACCACTGTGGCTGTTCCTTGCAGTGAACAGGAGAAAAACCAGATGGTTTAGCTTGCAGATGCTGTGTGGCTTTTAAGTCCTGCCAAAGGAGTACTGATAGTGCCTGCTTTTCCTGGAATGCTGGCTGGGGAAAGAGCAGGGAAAGGGCTCTTGCAAATGCATCAGATATTATTTCCAAAGCATTGATTTATCTTTGTTCTCTTAGCATTTTTCTTTTTAAAAAATTCTAATAAAGATAAAATAATGGGCATTACTTACCAGGAAGGTTTCAGGCTATGTTTTCAGCTGGCAGTTGAGGGCTTTTGAGGGTTTTTTGGTTGGTTGGTTTTCGGTTTTTTTAATCACAGTGACACTCATTCACAGGCTGGATGAAAACAATGCACAATTCACATTTCCGTGTTCCTCTTAATGATGTAGCCACCAGAGCTATGGAATAAATCTGTTGTAGGAATTATTAAAGTAGCAGTTCTTCTCCCTGCCTTCTACTCTCTGTGGCAAATGCTAGCAGGTGGCTAAAAGAAGATAACATGTCTCATCTGGCTGAGAATACATCTCATCTGAGTTTGTTAAATCAGATACGGCATTTCTTCTGGCTACAAAAATCTACTACCTTACTATACCATGTAAGTTGTACCTGTAGGGAATTTCTTCCCACTATTTCTATCACAGGGAGGAAGTCTGGAGGGAGGCCTCTATCTCTTATCCTTCTCTGCCCTCTCCCACATCCCTAGGAGGCTGTGCTCAAAGTCAGTAACATGCAGAAAAGATAACTACCTTCTGCATTATTCTCATAGAATTAAACCTCCAGCTCCAGGAAGCATTTTGTTTCTTTATTCGTTCCCTATTTTGTCTTAGTAGTATAAAGTCCTTTTTGCTCACATCTGGTTATTCCTTGCAATATCATCCTGAGTATATAAATAGATATATATTTTGAAAAAAAATATATATTTAAGAAAATAATTTTGATCACTGCTTATCTCATTTGATTCTTTTGAGTAAGCTTCCAGCAAACAGGCTCGCACAGGCAGACATGATGCAAGAAAATATCTTCCTTCTGTGTGAGTCTTGAAGAGCATTTAAATTATGAATTATTTCTTCTTCCACTCCTGGCCTCTCTCAAGGTGATTCCTTTGAAGGTGAGATATTGTGTTCATGAAGAGCACTGGCAAGGGCGTGGGGGGCATCACTAGCAGGCATGAGCAGCAGGACTGATCTAATTGCAGGAAACAGTCATATTCACTACCAACTTCTTTGTCCTGACATGGGACAGTTTTAGCTTGTTTAAAATAGGCATTTAGACCTTGGTCTAGGATGGCTTTCAGGGAGAATTTATTCTGTTTGTGCCAATCTTAAAGCAAATCTTTTGGGACGCTGTAGTTTGTCATGGGCGGATGAAAACCCTTGTACTGACACGTGTACATGGAAATCCCAGCACAGCGTTCTGTTTCCCAGAGGGCTTCTGCTCCATCTTACCACAAGAAATGAATGTTCTTTTACACACCTTGGAAATTTTGGAGTATGGTATTAGGATCTTGAATTTTTTGGTTTGCACTGTTGCCACTTGTATTGCTCTGTTTAGGCCATGAAACAATGATCCTTGAATCCTAAAGGTCAGTACTCCAGGGAGGTCAAGAAAACCTACAGGTTTTAAACCAGGAATATGGCACTGTGATGTAACTGGCTGTAGCAGCATCTGGAGCTGGCTCTTGGTCAAGCAGCAGTAAATGTACAGAGTTGTGAAGTTTTTTTGATTTTTTTTCCCCCCTTATTTAAATAAAAAGGGCATCCCTACTCCTATCTTACTTAAAAATGTACAAGGAGTAAGTAGGTCAGCAGTATCAAAGCATCTCCAAACGGGTAAAGTCTGCAGAAATCAAGAATTTAAAACTGACAGTTAAACACTGGTTACTTATCAGAAAATATGGTGTTGAGGTAGAAGGCTTTATACAATAAATTTCTGCCTCCTGGAAACTGAAGAAAGTTAATGTTTTAATTTCTTTGCCTCTGCCAAAAGAGAAATACATCTCCAAAGATAATTTTAATGTCCTTTAATCCAGGCCACCAGGATTTAGGTTTTCTTCCCATGTGCTTTGTTTTTTTAATCAGCATCCTTCGACTCCACCAACACCTACCCCTCCTCTTCCTCACCCTTCCCACCCACAAAGACAAATGTGTGCTTCCTGTCTTCTTGGGTAGGGTAGTGGTTGCTTGTTTTAATTCACTACATACCTTCTGTGGAAAATATTAATGGGGTTTTTTTGCTGGTTTATTGATACTTATCATACACGGTCTTCTCCCTGCCCGCCCCTGCTCTGACTGGCCTAACAACTTTTCTTTATCAAGATTGTTGGAATGTAAGGTTGCTTTGAATGCTTTTTCCTGGGGTAATGAGTCATACTTGGACTTTAGTAGTATTTCCGGCATGATGCAGGCCATGTGAAGATGTTGGTTTTCACATCATGCGGTTATGCCAAGCCCTCACAGGGAACGGGGGAACAAATCTCTGTTCATTCCTGGAAAGTGGCTCACTTCTGAGTCATTTGGCTTCTGATCGGAAGAAAAGATGAGAGAAGGAAGATCTTCTCATATCCAGCTTTTCCTGCAGCAAAATCTGGAATAATTAGCATTGGGTGGGAGTTGCTGCAGACTCAAAGCAAAACAGCCCTCCCTGCCACTGGAATATAATTGGTGTTCCCTTGTGTCCCAGCAGTTGGAGGCATCCAGCTGGATTTGGAAGCAGAGGAAAAAGCAGTTTGATTTCTGGTGATTTGAGGTGAAATTTGAACAGAGGTAGAATTTAGCTTCTCTAGTGAATAGGCTTTGCAGTAATAAAATGAGAATTCTGCATCACAAGTCCTGAAATATTTTCAGGCTGTCTTTCCAGAATGGATGTGAAAAGAAACAGTAATGGTGAGGCTTGGATAAGTAAGCAGTTGGCTGAGTATTTTGACCTGTTTATCTGGGAATTGATTCAATGGAAGCAAATGTTCATATCAGGGTGATCTTTGCATTAATCTGTCTTATGCCTGCGGCAAACTGGCAAGTTGCTCGTTGATTGTTGCCTGCCTGTACACCTGGAGCAAACAGCTCACTGCCCTTCAATGTGATTACTTGCCAGTTCAGTGATTTTCCATTAGAGGCCTCAAGAGCAGAACATGTGTAAAGCAGGGGTTTGAGCATTTCAGGAAAACTTAAGCCTTGGTAGCAAGCACTCCTGCAGATGGGTCTTAGTTGTTCGTGATCAGATCTGGCCCTGATGTGACCTTTACCTGCTAGAGACTGCCAGGCTGTCAGGATAATGTAGGGGGAAATGCATTAGATACTCAGCAATACCTCTCAATGTGAACCTGAGCATTTTCAAGTTTCTTTCTGCTTCCACTGATAGCTTCTGGTTTTCAATGATAGGTGAGAATACAAGAAATGCAATTGGCTGTTGTCCTTAAACAAGCCTTGTTCCTGAGTTATGTTCTCATGTAATTTTTTTTTTTTAATATGGTATTCTATTTTCCCCAGACTTATCTACAAAAAGCCAGTGTGCTTATAGCAAGTCCTCCAAACACTTTGTGGACTGCCCTTTTAGGGCTTTTGAATATAAAGTGTTTGAATCCACATTTCAAAAGTTCTGCTGTTCACAATTCTGCTCTGACTATCCTAGTAAAAGAGAGGTTAGCGTGCTCTCTCATTGCAGAAGCACTCCCTCTTCCTATGGGGAATTTTGTGTGTACAGGAGGAAAAGATGCAAGAAGTTGACTCTGTTAAGGATATAGTTCTTTGCTTGCTTGCTTTAATTAAATATAGATGAAGATGAATCACCACCTCTTGGACATAACAAGTTTTCAAATATAACTGTATCTTTCTGTATACCTGGATACCTGTATCTTTCTGATGATAAATGTATGTCTTGAAAAAATTTGTGAGTTCTAGATAAACTCTCTTCAGTGTTGAGATCATTGTCACTGGAATTCTCTGGTAGATTTGATATATTCATTGAGAATAGCAGCACAGTATTTGGTGTTTGCTACAGGCTGGTTACAGTTTTGCATGTAGTTAATAGCGGGTTGTGTTTTTATTTGGTTAGTGGGAAACTAAATCCAGGTCAGTGGGATTAAAGTTGTTTAAATGCTGACTTCTGGAAAGAGAGCAGAAGAAAAACAACCATCTGGAGCAGACCTGTAGACTGAATCCAGAGGTAGGAGGACAGAAATTCTTCAAGCTGACAGCTTGACAGCTGTCCTCTGTACAACCTTGTTCCAGCATAGTGTTTATATGTTAATGTGCCTTTAATAAATGAATGAAAAATCTACTGGGCTTCCTGCAAATAACTGTGTATTTGAACAAATTTAACTGCATGCAAAAGTGACCTTGAAAATCATTATAATTACACTGAAGGGTTTCTAGAAACAGCTGCTTGTTGGTGTTAGGAGAATTTCCAAGTATTTTGTTTCATGCTTTCTGAAATAGGATGCAGCTTTATTCAGTAATGTGGCCAGATAAACTCTGTGAGTTCTGTTCTGTTGAATGGAGCTGAGTGCAGCTAAATGTCCCCTATAAAATCCCTTCAATAAAATTCTGTTTTCTGTCCTGAGTATTGCTCTTAGGCTTGTCAGATACAAAGAGCTTTGATAACCCTTGTACTTTTCTTGAAAGTCAATTTCAGTGGTAGCTTTTCAAAAGTTGACCTTGCATCTTTGTACTGTTTCCATCATGAGACCTTCATAGTCAGATTTGTCTCACTAGGACAGGGCTTCTGGCTAGAGAAAGCAGATGAAGAATTGGTAGGACTGTAATTTTAATTTGTCACTAGTCTTGAAAGTGGTAGCTGAAATGGAGAGGGGTCTGGTTTATCACTTTTGTACCTGATATGTATGGGCCAGTGCACTTTGAAATCTGACCTACTTGCAAGTCAAAACAGCTTTGTTGTGCTGCTGTTGATCAAGCTGTAAGTTAATGTGATTGTATCCAATTCCACTGTAGTTTTCCCTGGTTTTGAGAATGGAGTATGCATAAATTACAGATGGCTGTCAGACTGATAACGAGCCACCTATGTCTGTCTTGCCACTAATGCTGTGATTGGTTGCATGTAATTTGTTTAAAAGGTTTCTCAATAGAATAGCAGAGGTTGAAAAAATCAGGGAATTGATATAAGGTAGTGATTTGGTCTCCTGCAGGTTTAGACTCTTCCTGCATATTAGATGTAGATGAGCAAGATGTACTGTTACTGTGATGCAGGAACCTCTCTTTGCTTCCCAACCTGCACAGTCATTGTTCATTGTCTTTCACCACATAGGAAAACAAAACTCTTGCAAGCTCTTAACTTCAGGCAACCTCTCTGTAACTAAGATTCCTTACATGATTGTGGCAGTCAGACTCCTGCATTTTGCTTGTCTAGTGTTTCATCAAAAGAGATGTTAAAAATGGGCTGTAAAATGGCATTGAGTTTATTACTGCCTGGTAACATTTACAGATGTGCTTGATTTGGGAAAATGGACTTTTATATTATCAGAACTTTTTTTAATAGTGCAGCTACATTGTTTGACCTCTTTTTATTGCATGCTTGAGTTTGAGATGAAGGAAATATCTATTGGCATCTGGCCATTATAGAATGGTCTGGTTGTTTTTTAGTCTGTTGCATCTTTCTGGAAGGCAAGCTGTCGAAGTTCACCTGTTGGGTTCGGTAAGCAAGTAAGGAAATATTGCAAAGATTACTTTGTTAGCATCATAGCTGTTTTGTTCCCTTGATGATATATTCCCTGATTGTCTGCAAACTACTTTCAGGAATACAGTGCATCTGTGTGTAATCCTGTTCAGTTTTTTAGGGCTATTAAAGTGTTTGGTGTGGCTGTTTGTCCTGTGGAGGTCTTTTCTGTATGTGAGTATCAGAATTGTTCACCAAGTGTGAAGATACAAGCTGAGTCTTGTATCTCATAGTGTTGTTTCAGTTTTGGTACCTCTTCTAGTCAAGTTCTTGGTTTTACACAGGAGCCCAAACTTCTGGAGCCTGATTCTGTAATAACTGCTGATCTATGAGAACAGGAATTATCTGTGAGAGTCTTCCAGGCTGCTAGCAAAATTACTGCTTTCAAAACTTCAACTGTTGCTTCTTCTGATAGCTATTAACTTAATGCTGAATTGTATACAAATGTACTTTTAATCAGCAATAAGAGTTTCAATTATGTAGTTCATAAAAGTGAATTTCTAAAGAAAAAGTTAAATTAACATAGTTTTTTCAAAGACTGTTTTAGCCCTTAGAGCTGTCACTGTTAGAGACTGTAAAATTACCATGAGAAATGCTTCATCACAAGTATGCTGTTGTTTTCTACTATCTGATTCTTGAATATCAAGTTTGCACTGAGTTTTGAGTGTGTGTAATGCTAATACTGCTTATGGTACAGATTCAGCTGTGCTGTTGTTTATTGAATGGAATTTTTTCTGATTTAGCTTTTAGTAAAATTACTTTTATTTACAAATACCCTCAGAAGTGAATTTTCAAGCATGTTTATACAAAGCTTTACAAAAGAGGTTGGAGATATGTGTGTAGAAGTGTATGTGCATACATGCATATCTTTTTATATATCACAGAACCACAAATATGATGAGTTGAAAGGGATGCACAAGGATCATTAAGTCCAGCTCCTGGCTCTGCACTTCTCTCCATCTGGGTTGTAGCTTTTTCTAGAAAAACATTTCTGCTTTAGAATCAAATATTCATAATTTTTCTAATTATGCTTCCTAAACATGGACCACCTTCTATTTACTGGTAAACTATTCTGTATGGCTTGATACTTTGGTCTTCTGGGTAAAAGAAAAATATCAGGCAAGAGTTCTTGTACTGAAATATGCTCTTGCACAAAGAGCCAATTGCGTAGCTGTATGTGGCACACAAATTTGTGTTTGGCACTTACAACTGATTTAGCTTCTGTTCCTCAGAAATGCACATTTCTTGGTGTAGCATTGACTGGGTCCAGGGGTCTGAAAGACAAAAAGATACATACCACTTTTCTGACTTCGGAAAAAATCAAAATGTTTATTTTTTTGAACCAGAGTATTCAAGAGAACAGTGTGTTCTTTCTATTGCAGTTTTTTTTCCTCGACGCAACATTTTTTCTTGATGTGATTGTTCATAACTAGAAATTAACAGGATGTATCTTGCTTGTATGTTCAATTTTGGTGTATATTTCTTCAAATATACTGTATTTTTAATGTGTAAATAAAATTATTTTTTGAAGGAATAAGGGCACTGTCACTTTGCAGACTTTTCACTGTAGTTTGAAGTGGTTTGGAGAAGTGACTTGATTATAATATTCTTGTTGATATATAACTTGATTTATGACTTTTGTTGTTTTAACAGAGAGAACTACTCTAGATCTTTGCTTCATTTGTAGCTTAAAAAGTTCTCTGAGTCTTTTCATAACTTTGCAACTTGGTACATTACTGGTGCTCTTATTTTGTTGTTGCAGTGGTCAGTATAATCACACAACATCTAAAGTTGGAAGGGACCTCTTGATATTATCTAATAAAAAATCCTGTTCAAGCAGGTTCAGCTAGAATAGGTTGTCCATAACTATGTCCAGTCAGATCTTGAATATTTCCAAAGATGGATACTTCACAGCCTCTCCAGGCAACCTATTTCTATGTTTGACCATTATCACAGCCAAAATGTGTTTTCTTGTGTTCAGAAGAATTCAAATGGAATTGTATATATTTTGACTTGTGCCTGTTGTGTCTTGTCTGACACTGGGCACTGTCAGTAAAAGTCTGTCTCCGTCTTCTCTCTCTTCCATCCGGTATTTATATGCATTGATAATGTCCTCACTAAAACTTATTTTCTCCCAGCTAGCCAGTCTCAACTCTTTCAGTCTCTCCTCATGTGAAAAGTGCTTCAGTCCCATTATTGAGCTTCACAGCCTTTTGCTGAAACTTCCTGAGGTATTTTGTGTTTTTCTTGTGCTGGGCGTATGAGAACTGGACCAAACAGTCCAGATGTGGCCTTGCCGGAGCTGAGTAGAGAGGAAGAATCACATGCCTTGATCTGCATTCAGCACTCCTGGTGCACCCCAGGTTGGGTTGTCCCTCATTCCTGTGAAGGTGCATTGCTGGCTGGTGTTTAACTTGCCACCATACAGGACCCCAAAGTCCTTTTCTCTGCTGAGCAGCTTTCTAGCATGTTAGTCTGCCATGTCCCAGCCTCCCTGGGTCCCTCTGAATGGTAGCACAGCCACCTGGTCTGTCTCTCACTCCACCCAGTTTTGTAGCAGTAGATGGAGGGACCAAGGCTTTGTCTAACCTGTAAAGGCTCTGTAAAGAATGAAGACACTTCCCATGACCTACGTGGTAACTTATCCCAGGGCTGCACCTCACACAAGGAGAAGAAGGTGCCCACAAAGTGCCACTTGGATCTCTTGTGCCTGTTTCTCTTTACTGCTTCTTCTGATTCTGCCCAAGAAGGTTTGGTTCTGACTGCTTTTCAGGCAGCTGAGAACTGCTGTTACAACCCCCTTGATGTGAGATAAGCTCTAATGCTTTTGTTTAGTGTTCTTACTCTAGTCCCTGTTCATTTTTTGCTGGTATTCTGTAGGTGTAAACACAGACAATTCTTTGTTATCAGCATATGCAATTGTACTGTGGGATTTACTTTTTTATGTTCTTTGTCTCTTCAAATTTCACTCTAGAACCATCTCCTCCTGAAGAGCTAACTATACACCAATTTCAGTGTTCTTGGCAATTTATGTACAGTTGCTTGTGAGTGTGCTTTTTAGCAGCTTACAGGGATTGTGTGCTCCCTGCAATCTGGCTCTGCCCAAGCTGGGAAATGTTGGTGGAGGCATGAAGCTGTGGTTGTTAACTGGAACAAACTTTTGCTTCCAGCCAGTTACCAATGTAAAGGTAGAATTTAGAAGTCTTGTACAAGCTTGTCATCTCTATAATTACGTGGCTATTAAGAAATGGGTGGAAGTTGAATGCTCTAAAATTATAGCCTGTAATGATAAGACATGGTTAGTAGTGATTCTGATGCAATTTTCCTCCTTGCCAACAGAGTTTCAACAGCAGGAAAGCATGAAGTCCCATCAGAAAAACATGCAGCTCTATGACACACCCTATGAACCAGAAGGCAGTGGTGTGGAATCCGATTCTGAAAGTGTGGTGAGTCGCCGTTTACGAGAAAGCAAATTGCCACAAGATGATGACAGGCCTGCAGATGAGTATGATCAGCCGTGGGAGTGGAACAAAGTCAGCATCCCAGCTTTGGCAGGTAGGATTCCTAGATCCCAGCCTCAAAATTCTTTCTCACAGTTATACCATATATACTTGCCTTAGGGGTAAATGAAATACTTATGCTCTTTTGTGTATGTGTATGTGAAGAAATGTCTCAAAAATGAATGTGGGTCATCTCAAATCTTTACCTGCTGCAGAAATATGGAACTGCACTTGTTGTTTGGTACTTTGACCAACCTGTTGTCAATCATCTTAGCACTTGTTTCACAAAACTTCTGATTCTGCTCCTTGTCTCTACCCTCATTTTAATGGATGGCATGTAGATAATGTTTATTGTTGAGTATCTCAATGGTGAGAAAGTAGCTTTGCAGGGTCCTGAAATTGTGGAGCTATTCTCAAAGGGATAGTGTGATAAAGTGTTAGGGGTGAGGCAGGAAGAAAAGAGGTGTGTTTCTGGGACTAAACATGGAAGAAGCCTGAGAGCAATGATTACTGGGTAATCAGTGTGCATTTACTCTAGGTAAATCCTGCTCGACAAACCTGTTTGCTTTCTGTGTTAAAACTACTACATCTCTTAATGGAAAGAGAGCAGTACGTGTCATCTGTGTAGACTTTAGCTTTCACCATGTTGTGCTGTGGCATCAGCTGGGTTTGGAATGTTGTAGTCCAGATGGGTGGACTAGTAGATCTGTGAAAACCTATCAGAGTCATTGACCTCAAAGTGTAGTGTTAGTGATTCATCCTTTTCCTGGAATCTGGTTACAAGTGTGATTCCTCCAAGGATATGTTCTGGAACCCTTCCTGTTTAGCACAGTTTTTAGTAACCAAGAGCAGAAGGAGAGGAAATGCCCCTTATCAAGCTTGGAATAACAGCCAAGGGAGGAGAGGGTGTGTGCAAAGTTGCCATTCTGAGCGACCTGAACAGGCTGTAGAAATGGAGTGACAACAAACTTACAAAACCTGATGAGAACAGACCCAAAGACTTGCATCTGGAGCAAACACCCTGCAATGATATGGACCTAGATCTGGTTGACTTGCTGGGATACAGCTTTGCTAGAAGGGACTTAAACATTCCTGAGGGAAGATGGACTAAATGTGGCTAGCAATGCTCCTCACCATGATCAAGGCTAACAGCCTGCTAGCCTGTGTGAGTAGGAGCGAGCTGGTGGATGAAGCAAAGTGACTGTTCCTCGTTACTTCATATTTCTTGAACTATGCATAATGCTGTGGCAGGATTCTGATATAAGAGGGATGTTGATAAACATTTTTTTTAGCACAGAGCCAACAAAATGACAAAAGCAGCACATGACATCACATGTGAAGAGATGCTAAGAAAACTGGGCTTGTTTAGCCTGGAGAAGAGAAAACTTTGGGTGGGACATAGTGAGAACTTTCTAATGCCTGTGAGGAGATCCTCAATAAGATGGAGCCAATTTCTTCACAACTGAGCAGCTGTGTGATGGGAAGATGAGATATAAGATGAATCAGTAGAGGTTCTGACTCAAGTTGTATTTTTTCTCTGCAAGAACAGTTAAGCATTGGAAACAGTTATTCAAGGAGCTCTTGCAGTCTCCATCTTCAGATTTTTTTCATCCCGTAGGAAGAAATGACTGGATAAACAACCTGATCTGGTCACATAACTTCCCACACAAGGTCGATGATTGTGTGCTACCTAGAAGTAATTTTTCTTTCAAAAACCAGCAACTTCATTGCTTAATGATGCTGAGATACAAGCTGGGGGACCAGTATACATCTCCAGTGAGATCACATTTCACAAACTTTTCAAATAGTAATAGAGTGGCTACAGAGAATGGATTTTAAAAGTTAAGTGTAAAGAGTCGTATATGGGCATATGTAAATTATTATCCTTCATGTATTGGTCATATTATATAAAATCTATGAGTTTTAATTAATTTGGATCTTATCTTAAGTTCTGTGTTCATCTTTGTGTCCACTTCATTGGTCTTTATCAGATGAATTCTGAAATACAGTTTTTCTGAGTTGTTTTAAAGTAAAGAACCTTAGTTTTGTCAATTTTTTTCTTAATATCTACTTTTCAGTTTTTACATGTAACTGTAAATTAACAAGGTCAGTCCAATACAAGATTTTATGATTGGCTTATGTGTAAATATTCTTTTGAGTACTATGCAGTTACGAAAGCACACAGAGCAAAATATTGCTTTACAGAATTAATAGACTAAAGAGAGGTTTAACTAAATGGTATTATGATATGGTTGGTTTACTTACAGTTTCAGCACAGAGAATTCTTACATAAAATAAGAAGAGTAAACACTTTTTGAGAGTAATTCTATTTCTCTCATTATGTCTGCCATTCATTACAGATTAATTTGGTTTAGATACAAGGTTATTTTAGGTACAAGAATTCCTTTTGTCACAAAGAAATGTCCAAGGATTGGCTGCAAGCCAGATTACAAGCTGCTGTTTCATCTAGTATCTCTAGAACTCATCTTTGTCCTAGGAGTAGTATATGTTTAAAATAAAGAATGAAGAGGTCCAGCTTTGAAGTTCGAAATGGTGGAGAGTTTGCAATGCAGACGTGTTGACTGCCTGCTGAGATGTGTGAAGTGCTCTTCTGACTTAGTCAATGGTTCCATAGTGTAGCCCAGGAAAAGGTTTTTTCACTTCTTAGCTGAGATGGATTTTTCTGAAAAGTGCAGTGTTGGTCTAACTATTAAAAATTCTAGAAATGGGTAAGTCCCACTTTACAGGCCCACAATTACCATCTCCCAATTCCATGGAACTGTGGAGATCCTGGAGGGACCCTCTGCTGAGACTTTCCTATATTGTGAAATTCATCTGGAGGGAACAACATATTTGTGATAAGAATTGCAGACACAGAGACTTATGCAGCAAATGTTTTTGATTTGTCAGGTGGTAAACTGTAGAAACAAACCAAAATCACCAGCGACACTAGAATTAGCATGAACCTAATTACTCGTGCAGGTCTTTGAAGGAAAAAAAGTGTTCTTCTGCCATGATTTCAAGATTTGTTGCTGAAAAATATCTAAAACCTGTTTATCTCCAACCTGGACTTTGAGATATGTCGGAATGAAAGTGTGCACAAGCTATGAAAAGGCTGAGGGCATTGTGTGTGTGCTCTGACTTCTAGGGATGGGCCTGAGGCTGTGTCATCCTGGTGTTGTGGATGGAGCAAGATGTACACAGCCTATGGATTTTGCTGTGCTAGAAGATGTGTCTCTGTGTAGCAGAACTGGAATGCAGCATTTTGACTGTCTGCAGCTGGAGTTCTTTCACAAACAAATTTGGGGTTGTTTCATTGGAGGCTGTCCAGCTGAAGCTAAAATGTGTTTTTGATGACTTTTATGGGAAGCGAGCAGGTCTTGTTAGAACTCCTGCTGAGCTGGGCAGACTGGTTTGCCCAGAAGAATGGAGGTTGGCAAAGTAACAGGAACAAAGTAGCTTCCAGGTACACAAGTCTGGCTAGAAAAGGAGATAACACCAGGGAGAGCCTACTGGATAGATAGAAGATAGCGTGGGCACTGGAGGGCCCACTGAAGAATGTCACACTGACACTGGCTTCCAGTGAGTTTGTGAGAAATCTGTCCTCTTCAAACTGTCATGTGGGCACAGAAGAACTTTGGGTAAAGGAAATGCTTGTGAAGTCTGTAAAGCCAATCTTGATATTGCTTTACAGAATATGTGACCCTCTCTTACAAAGGGGGTCTCAATGGTCAATTTGGCAGTAGTTTCTAGCACTGATCATGGGCTCAAGGAAGGAGGATTTAAAAATGCCAGACTTTTTCTGGCTTCTGCTGTTGATGGAAAGGTGTTGCCTAGGACACTGAGTGACCTAAAGCAAGGGAGTTCTGGCGTGCCACTGTCACAGGGGTAGGGCAGGAATTACAAGGTAGTGGAAGAGAGGCCACATGGAGAGTGTGGAAGTGTCAGGTATTGCAGTCAGTTCCATAATTGCAGTGGCTGGATATACTTTTGCTTTGTTTTAAGAGAGGATTCATAGCAGCCAAAACTCAGACCTGACTACAGCATTGGGTGGGTAGGTACCTGACTGGGTATCACACTTGTCACTTTAATCTGCCCCAACATTCAAAAGCATCTGAAATTTGACTTTGTCCTGGTTTTGGAGAATAGTTCCCACCTCTTACCATCATGTTAGTGACTTTTTACACAAGCATACAGAGATAAAAAAGAGGGAATGGTTTTAAATCTAAAAGAAGAGTTTAAAAGTTTTAACTAAGAGTTTACATTAGATGTTAGGAAGAAATTGTTTAGTCAAAGATGGTGAAGCAATGGAGCAGGTTGCTTTGTGTGACATTGTGGATGGCCCTTCCCTGGAATAGGTTCAAAGCCAGGTTGGATGGGGCTCTGAAAACGTGATTTAGTGGATGAAATCACTGCCTGTGGCGACATGTCCCTGCTCTTAGGGGTTAGGAACTAGATAATCATTAATGTCACTTCCAACTCAAGCTATTCTGTGATACTGTGTTGTAATGATAAGTTGTTAACAGTCAGAACTGAGTTTATGTGAACTGAATTTTTTGGTGTCTGAAAGATGTTCCTTGTCCAGAAGGTGACAATAAGCTCACTGGTTTTCAGAGAGTACACAAGTTATATCTGGGTGTTTTTCTTAGAGTTAAAATAATAATACTGCTCATATATGTCACGGGCAAGTATCCACATGCAGTGTTTATCCTTGTTACGCTAATCAGCTTTTATTATCCAGTAATGAGGTTAAATCTGAGTTTATATTAAGAAAGAATCAGCATATTTCCACCATGCATACTTAGAAATGTGATTGAATAAGTTTGCCCAAATTTTGCAACAAAAAGTTGTGCCTACTTTCTCTGACTAGAGGGGGGATTTGGAAGTGTCCTAAGCTTCATGACAAAAGCATAAATAATTTTTTAAAAATAGCTCCAAAACACGTTCCTCATCCAACATGTCTCTGTGCATTCTCTTTTTGAAGCTTGAACATTGCAGCTGTCTGCTTTAAAGCATTTAATTCTGTTACCCACATGCCTACTTGGTTGTGTGTTGTAGTAAGTTCACTTTCAAGGGTATGAGGCCTGTAAGTTTTGTAGGGAGTCCCTTCAGTTTTCCTTGTAACATTTTTCTCCAGGATTGCTGCTGAAATGCACATAGGGGCTGATTGAGCTGTTTGTGGTTGTCAGCACTCTGATTTTTACCTCCTGACACAGTGAAGGTTCTCTGCCTGGTCCTCACTAGATGGCCTTAATATACAGTCATTTGCAGCTGGGAGCATTAGTTTTTGATGAAGTAGCAAACCAGAGAAGGCAGTGAGAGTCAGGAATATGGTGTAGGTAGATTCTTTCACTGTTCCTGTAGATTCTTTCACATTCTGTCCTTTAGTATTTTTTTTAATTGTAGCTATGTGGAATCTGTAAGTGTAGAATGAGAATGCAGACATCATTAGCATGTGCTTGGCTACAGGTGTTGCAGTGCTCTAATAAATTACAGCTTTGCAAGATAAGTTGTATTTCTTTTCTTGGAATAATGTAGTTAGTGAGAGAAATTATTAAAGGCTATTATTTTGTCATCTGTTTCCTAGATTTTAAAGGCAAAAGCTTTGTGCCAGCAGTGTGTGAGTGGTTGCACTGCTAATTCTTTGCTGCTTGACAGTATTTCTGATATGGATGTTAGCTGCCTGATTTGCCCCCAGGTCACTGTTAGGATGATACCACATAACCTGAGGCAAACTGATGTTCTCACTTACTTCCTTTTGGAATTATGGCAGGTGACTGAGGGCTTGTTGCTATTACTTGTTTAACAGCATCAACTCTGGAGGATCAAAGTATCAAATGTCAAGATAAGCAGTAGTTATGATAACAAGGTTTAGAAGAGTGTGAATTTTGTTACTGGAAAAACAAGGGAGTTTTAGGACTGTACTCTGCATAGTAAGAAACACTTTATATGATACATATAACTTTGTAGATAAAGCATCTCAATGCTAGTGGGTATATGTTTATTCTCTGTGGGGTGTGACAACCACTCTTAAGTGCTACAACTCTTTGGTCCTTGCTAACCTTGCCTGGAGAGGTAATTATTGTGTATCTTGCAGCCCAGTTTAATGGAAGTGGGAAACGGCAAGCATCTCCTTCTCCCTCAAATGACCAGCACAGGCAATTAAGAGCACCTGGAGGAGGCTTTAAACCTATCAAACATGGCAGTCCAGAATTTTGTGGGATCCTGGGAGAGAGAATAGATCCAACTATTCAACTGGAAAAGCAGATGTAAGTAAGCACAGTAATTGCTCTCTAGTTCTTTGCCTCCCCACTTACAGGAGCAGTAAGCACCCAGATCCTGTTGTCCAGCTTCCCTCCTCAGTATCCTCAAAACCCCAAAGACTTACTAATCCCACAAAGTGTAAGTAATTTTTGTGGGGGAGCAAAATAGTGTTAAACAGGAAACGGATGTCAGGAATAGCAAATTTTATCTGTCAAGTATGTTCAGTTATTCCATTTACAACCTTGTTGTTTATACTGCATTAGGGGAGAAAAGATATATATCACATGTAACCAAATTCTGTTTAAAGGTATATATTTGTGGCTGCAGAGCATGTTTCTAATACATCAGATTTGCCTTGCATCTGGCAGTGATTCTCCTCCAGGGAGAGAATGATAAGACCACTTAAACAGCTTTCAGAAAACAAGATTGTTATTTCTATCCTTGTGCTATCAAACTTGAGGGCAGTATTTAGATGCACTTCTATCAGCTTCAAATTCAGCTTCTGGGTGCATTCCCTGTAGTAAATGTCTGGTATCCACAAGAGTGGCCCTGTCCTACCTTATTGATTCCCTTCCTTGAATAATTTGGACAGACTGGCTTGTGATGGGATGACCCACTATCCTGTATCATACCAAAGGTGCAGCCTCACAGAAGGGGACACAATTCCTGCTACACAGAGAAAAATCCTGAAAAGTGAAAAAGTAGAGCAATTTACAAAAGTTAGACTGATATTCCTGGTCACTGAGAAGCCAGTGGATTCATGCAGTAAAGTGAATAAGCTGTGTCTTGAATCCCTGAAGGCAGTCCACTCCAGAAACTCTCATTCTGGGTTAGAGGCAGAATTTATTTGCACTGCACAGGGAGGGCATAATTTAGCATGGATGTGAGTATGCACTTCGTGAGAATACTTTGTTCCTTAATGCTAGTGGTATTGAGAGGATTAACAATCCTTTTACACCTAGAACCTCAGCAGGAGGGAATCCTCATCTAGTGTGAGAGGAGGTAGTTCCAGAAATTGCTTTTCCTTTGACATTCTATTTTTCAGGCAGTGTTTGGAAGCTTAAGTTTGAAACAGATAATATCATCCACATGTTGTCATGTTCCATCTAACCAACCTCAGCCTTTGAGCCACCTGCCCATTGACTGATTGTATGCTTATCTCCAGTAGAGGAAGTAGCAACCATTATTGTGAAATTACTCACTGATATTGTTAGGTAAATAACTAAAAGGCTGTAAATTTAACTGTAGATTTGATCCTCCAAGTTGGGTAGTTCCAGCTCACCAAAGTTGCTTGCCCAGTCCCAAATACATTAAAAATAACTGCAGGAAGGTGAGTTTCTGTTACCTAATTTTTGACTCACAATTAGGCTGTGGTGTTGCTCTGTTTTTTATTATAACTGCAGGTAAATGTTACAATTGAAAACTGCAGGTCTAGTTTTTCCTTCTTAACTAATCAAATGTCAGTGACATGAGGGGTTTTTTTTTGTTTCTTCAGCATGATGGATCAAACCTAAAATGAATGCAGTTAACAATGATGCATCATAAAGTGAAAGAGTCCACATTTATTTTACCATAGATTATTCATAATAATTCAAATTACTCATTTTAGTAGCGTGAGGTATCTCCACAACACATGCCAAACCCTTCCTTCTTTTTCTGCAAAAATAGAGTCTGTTTTTGCAGAAAGGAATACAAGATCTGAAGACAAGGATGCACACACACAAATTGGCAGGTGGATGGGTAGGTTAGGATATTCCCCAAACAAGCAGAAATACCAAGGTGAGTTAGTATATTAAGAAAATATTTTCAGACGGAGGAATCTGTAACTATGAACTTACTAACTCATGGACCCAGGGGAATCAAAGTAATTTGTTCTATTTCCTCAATAACAGTGTAAAGAAAAAAGTGTGTTCTGCTGTTTCCATTGTCTTATTGAAAGTGAATCCCTCCCAGCCTTATAATCAAGATCTTGTGGTTTCCTGTTTTGTTCTAACTCAGAAACAGAGTAGTGTTGTGCATTATATAAGCTGTAATAACTTATTATACTTACTGTATAATTGATGCTGCTCTCCTGTTCTCAGTGGAGTTGTGGCCCCTTAGTGACCAAAACCTGACCATTGACAAAGTAAGGGACGTCAGGAAAAGCGTTCTGTAAACCACAATCGGGTACTTACAAACTTGGGAGGAGATCCTGCTAAGGGTCAAAGTGTGTGATTATGTTAGAATTCAGCTTTCAGGTATGCATTGTGTGCATGTGTTTTTCAGGATGTCTTAGAAGACATTCAGGTTGTTCCATACTTTTGCACTGGTGTTTTTCACAAGCTGTCATTGCACTTTTTTGAGACCATATCGCTGATGTTTGAATTTTTGACCTTTCTTCACAAATGCTTATATGCTGGCATTCCAAAAAATGAGCACACCCAGGACAAACAGACCCAATACAGTTGAACAGCAAATCTCTCAGGAACTTAAAGCTGATTATCTCATTTTGCTTATCGCACTAGGTAGCTGGAACAGGAGCAATCAGAGTGTCCCAATTACATGGGCATATGACTCACAAACAATTACACTTCTGGATACTGCTGCTTACTGTCAGGTGTAGCCAAAACAGCTTCCAGGCATCACATCTGAATCAGATGTTGTCTCATCCATTATTTACGTTCAACTCTTAAAAGCAGGTTTTTCTTCCTCAAACCAGCCCTGTGTTCTTTTTCCATTTATCTCTAAATATCAGAGTTCAGCATCTCCCTTATTTTGGTAAGGTAATAGTTCACTTTTTTTTCATTTGGCCCATTGGGGAGAAAAAGAGCATAAAGATAATTGTAGATAATAGGAAAAGTTTTTAAATTCTCCCAAATCCATTTCTTGAGTCACACTTCTGTTAATATTATTCTGCCACACTCAGAAGGCATTCTAGTCTTTAAATTGCTTGTTAAGAAATATCCTTCACCAGTAAATATCTAATGGGAGATGAGAAGGAGACTGCCTGAAATCATTTGTACCTGTGTCTCCATCTTATTTGTGAAGTGATTAAGCTGTCAGGGCCTCCCTTTCTAGTCTGTCTTGACTATACAAAGTACAACCTCTCTTTAGTTCCCTGTAATGCAGACTTTGGTTTTAATCAAGCACTCAATGAATTTTTATTTTGGGTACCAAATTTATTTTTTTAGCACATTCATCAGAGTTGACAATGGAGACCCAGCAAAAGGCAGTTGAGGGCATGATTTCTGTCAAAGAAGTTTATCTGGTCTTTATTCACCTATCTTTTAGTTGGAGCATCTTTCTTAGAGTAAGAACAGATGGAATGAAACTCTTTTACACAAAGCAAGCAACAGTTGCTGGTAAGGACAGAGAGCACTTCTGATGTGTTCGGTGTCTTGCTTAGGCAGATGTAGCAGTGTCACACAGCTTTCAAAGTGCAGCTGGCAATGGCAGGGAGGGAGAGATCTTCCTCAGAGCTACGTTTGACACAGTACAGGGTTAGACACAATGCATTGCTCTGGAAACTTAGGGAAGGGTCAAAGTGCTTACCTGTGAAGTCTGAGGTTTTGAAAGCTGATACAGAGCAGCACACACTGGGAAGCTTCTGTGTTTGCAGTGGCTGGTGCAATGAAGGACCCACCTCTCCTCACCCAATTTCCTTTTTTCCCCTGAGTTGTTCACATCCACTCCACAGATCCACTAGAGATTTATCTAAAGCTCTCAGAATTGCCACAGCTCTGTTTGGAATGTGGCTTTTTGATAAATCTTCACACTTTATCACTCTTCTTCTTTTTAAAAGATTTATTTTAGCAAATCTTTTCCACTGTTAACTGTTCATGTTCTCCACGTGTGATCTTCATTTTCTTTGCTTTTATTGTTTATTTTGTGTATTAGTTTAAAAACTGATATATCCCAGGGATGAAATAGAGCAAATTGTATATCATGGATCTGTTTGCAGGACAGATTATAATGTGTTTCTCTAAAGGGGAATTTCTTACATAAACATGTATGCTAATCTTCTTGCATGATTTCCTGTCTGAGCTTTTTCCCCTCAGCTGACAGGAACAAGAAGCCTCCACAATCTGTGGTAACTTCATCCAGAGCTTTTTATCCATAATATAATAGATTTTAAAGGTATCTGTGTGCTATTGGTAACAATTCACACCTTAAAAAATTAAGTAGTGGAAGCAATATGAGTGGGAATATTTCTGTGTGTTCATTAAGTTCTTTGCTTTTTTCTAGATGGTATCATGGAGCAATCAGTCGGACAGATGCAGAAAACCTGTTACGTTTATGTAAGGAGTGTAGCTACCTTGTAAGAAATAGTCAAACAAGCAAGCATGACTATTCTCTTTCACTGAAGTAAGTACTTGTTAGTAAAACATCATAAATGTATTTATAAGCCATAACTTCTCTGGTGCCATACAAGCAAATTATCCAATTTGTTGCTGCACTGTTTTATTACGTTTTAGCTCCAAAGGACTCCCGAGTGTTTGGGACTGCATGATGTATAGTTACAGCCACTGCATTAGTACCTTCCTGTCTACTGATGTTAATAGATTTTTAGTCTCCATTTGGTGTCCATTTAACTAAATAAACTTGGATTATTTTTTTTTTCTGATTCTAATTTGAAATGTTCCTGCTCCTCCTTTAGGCTGAATAAAGAACTGTATTGTTTGGGGATTTTATTTCTTTTGTTTTGTGTGCTTTACTGGAGTAAAGCTGTACAGCATTTCGAAGTAAAAAGCCAAGGACTGAGGATGAAAGATCTATAGAATTAGGAAATTAACAGTATTCCAGTCTTAGCACTGCTCTGAAATTGCCTTACCTAGCTTAGGCTGAGCAGGGTACATCACAGATGTGTTCAACGTAGCATAATAAAAATTCATGAACAGTTGAGGTTGGAAGGGAGGATCAAAGATAATCTAGCCTACCTCTCCCACCCATGGCAGGATAATAAGGATAATTCACTTCATTTCCTAGCTGAGGAAGATTGTCAAGGTTTTGTGTGCTGGAGAAAAAGAAGCCCCTTGGCCTTGGTATAGGCTGTAAAGGTGCAAAGAGAAATGTTTCCTTTCTTTCTTTCATGCAGGATAGGGTCTGATGTGGAACCTGACCTTCCAAGTAGGTCTGGGGTACAGGCCAGATCTTTTCACTAGCATTACTCCTGCCAGTTTGGCATTTGTGCCATTTCTTCACAGGTCTGCTCTGAAAATACATTTTACTGCTGGGATGATGGTGATACCTGGTTGTAACAAATGTTTTTATAAACAGCACTGAAGAGGATTCTTCTTTTTTTTTATTTTTTTTTTTAATAAATTTAAAATTCCATTCTAAGACTTAAGAAGAAAAATATTTGTAGGAGTTTATTTTAAATCATTATTCCTCTACTATTATTTTTGGGACCTTTCTGTAATGCAGAGGTCTGCTTTGAGTTGGAGCACATCTGCTTTAGAACTGTGGTTGAGTTCCTGTTATCTCCTTTGTAATTTGATCTCCGTATACTCCAATATATGTATCTTCTAGATATTTTCAAACACTGAAGCATTAATGGACAAGCTTTGATGTAAATTTTCCCTCAGGCCTAAATTTTCCCTTAAATTCAAAGTCTTGGAATATGACCTATTTTTAAAAGTATTTCACTTAATTCTTGCATTAGCTCAGTGATTTTTGTTATTCTGCTAGAGCACAACTTCCAGAGGAAAAGGTGACAGTTAAAATTATATTTTGCTGCTTTGGACAGCTAAGTTCATGCCTTTAGTATTAGTATCCTTTTGTATCTGTTAGGTGTGTTTGTGCATCTTAGGAACCTTTAGTACCATGTGTGAGTCAGCTTTTTTTTTTTGTTTTTTTGGGGTTTTTTGTTACATGCTTCATTTCTGCTTAAGGGAAAAAGTAAGAATCACACCCTGATTTTGTACTGAGATTAAGTAACAGTGATTTACTATCAGTTCTTCTGTTTCATGTGACAAGCTTTTTCTGAAAACAAAAGAGAAAGCAAAACCCAAACCCAAACCACTTCATTATAGTTTTTTAGTTTTCTTTTCTCTAATAACAAAAGATTGTTTCCCAAAACACATTACCTGTATTTGAAAAGTGAAAATATGGTAGAACTTGCTCATTTTCTTTTAATATAGCTGAATATTTCATAATAGAGACATCTCTGAAGGCCATTTTTTCCAATAGCAGGAAGTCTTTTTATGTTCTGTGGACATTGAGAGAGCCAGACAGGCTTGACTTGAATGGGGAATTTGTGTGAGATATCTGTCTGGTTCAAAATCCAAAAAATTATCATTCCAAATATAATAAACTGAGTGTGAAAATAGCTTTATTGCTAAATTAAAATGCATGTGTGTATAAAACAATAATTGAGGTAGATTAAGGTGCTATAATTTACCCAGTGAAATTTAATTGCATGTGGATTAGCTATTTCTGGGGGCATCAGAGAAGTTTTTTTTGAAGTACACATTTATGTTACCCATCTCAGTTAGAAGCAAGGAATTGGTATTGTTGGTGACAAGTGTTTGAAGCTAAAAGCATCTTTCTATGGATTGGGATCCAAAGAGCTAAGCTTCCTTGCCAGCATTATATAAATTCTGCACAGCAGAAGAGGAAAAGAGTATAATCCACCTTCCCAGAACAAAATCATCCCAAAGGCATGAGGAGCAGCTGTACATTCTCTTGAATCTCATCTGTCAGCCGTGGATTGTTCCCTGTGTTTCCACCTCTCTGCATTCCTTCAGGGTTGTAGATATTTGACTCGCTCATACCCACCCACCCTTTCCTTAAACACAATTATAATTGCAGAAGGCTGGGTAAAAATTGGAGACCCATACTCCTGGTAACTGTGTCGTAACCAGAAATTCCTGGCTGCTATTGAAATGCCTCGTTTCAAATTCCTTGTCTGAAACCTGTTCTTTACTAACAAGCACACTGGTGAAAAAGGTAGAAATAGATGTGCAAATGAAAGAGGGAGAGCCATTTCATACTAATAAATGTTTTAGGTGTTCAGCAATTACTTCAGTGAACATCAAGATCACAGGGAAGCCTTTCTGAAGCAGCAATAGAACAGGATCTCTGAATGGGGTTATCGAAGACCAGGCACCAACTGGGCTCCACTAGCTAATCCTTTTAGTCAGGATTTCCCCCTCCCAAGGCTTGCAGCAGTGTGCACTGTGCCCACACCACTTCATTTCCTGGCTTATATTTCAGTTTTGGGAAATGTGGCTGTTCTTAATTTTAGATAAGGATTATCTCACAAGTTAACTAAATGTGCAGTCTGTGAGCAAAAGCAGTAAAAGGCATTGCTTTCTGTTCTGTCAGATAGCTCCTGCACAGCCACTGGAAGTACAGAGCTGAATTCAGAGAGGGTGATACCTTTTGACATCCTGATCCTCTGGACTCATAAACAGGCACGTGGTTTCCCTGAATAGCAAAGGAAACTACAAACTATAGGGGTTTTTTTTTGTCATTACAGTCTGTAGAAGTGGTCCTGATTACCAAAGTTGATTACATAAACTTTGGGTAGTTCTGGGTTCTGGATAAATGCTGGACTTCGCCTTTCTGTTGATTTTTGTTCTTGGAAGTAACTCTTGTAATATTGTAAAAATAACAAGTTTCTTCCTGTCAGTATAATTTACAAAGATGTCATGGGATTTTTTTTATGTGTCTCTAAATTTGCAATTGAATAAAATTATTTGAAAGTGTGCTAACAGTCTGTTGTTAGCCTAAACTATAATGATCAGGTCCTGGCTCTTAGCAGAAAGTATGGATTCTGTGATTTCTATGGAAAATCCAACAAGCTGAGGATTCTCACTACCTTCAAACCAGCAAATGGGAACTGGTTATAGAGAATGGAGCCTGGGCTTAGTGGTGGTTTTCACACATTGGGTGCAAATTAACACTTCTACACCTTGCCCGTCAGGTATAAAATGTTGTTTATAATATGCTTGAAAAAGCAAAACTGAAACAGGAAAACCAGTTCATAGGCCAGCCTCTTAATGTCCAGTAAATTATTTTTTCAATTTTTTTTTTTTTCAGGAGTTAAGCAGTGAGTTTATTTTTCAGGGGAGGTTTTATTTTATTTTATTGTTGCTATACATTGACATGAGACGTAGGCATTGTTCAAAGTAACAGCATGTAAAAGATTATGGAATGGAAAATAATTTCAGAATGGAAAAATAACACAACATATGTTTCCTACATTGCTAGCATTCTTTTACGGATGATATTGCAAAGTTGTTACTTTTTCCTTTATGCAAGTTTCATCAAAATTAATGCAGAAAATCTGTTCTGACAAAACAGTGTTTTCTTCAGCAAAAATAGGATTCAGAAGACTTGGCCAAATTTTGATTGTAAATACTGAATCAAAGCCATTATTTCATGGAAAAAATACTAGGTTTGATATCTCATTAATATTTATTAAACCTGCTTTTATCACACTTCATGCATAAGATCAGAAAAGCACATTCTGATTAATTGTCTGCCCAATTACTTTCCCATCCTCATTGGGTTTTGAAAACTGAGAGAAAATATGTGGGCAGGTTGCAATTCAAAGTCTCTTGGTGTTATGGTTATGTTGCCAAACATTTCAAACAAGGTGTGACTGACTATTAGTCATGTATCAAGTTTGTGTCTGTGTAAACATCTGTGCTTGAGAGTTCCAAATAAATTTGGTGCAGGGATCAGCAATTAGGAATTTTCTTGTGTGTTTGAAACTCATGGGAATGGTTGCAAAAAGGTAAGAAAGGGTAGAATATTGTCTCTAGTAGCATTGTTTTGTCACTGTTTGTCAATTGAATGCAAATGTGGTGAAGAGTTACTGCAACATTTGAAAAACCACACATGACAATATCACGTGCTGTAGTTCAGGTCCCAGCACCTTCTCTTACAAAATGTGTATGTCTTGTCTCTTTGAGGCACTGGCTCTTCACCAGTGTGAACTTGGGATCACTATTTATGTTCTTTTCTTTGTAAACCTTGAGTTTAGCAGATCTAATAGTTGTTGCTGAGCTGAAAAATAGGCATTCCAAAACCACAACTACTCAATCAGGTGCTTGTTCAGGTAGACCCCAACAGTGATTCAAAAACTAAGCAGAAACTTATTTACAATCACTTCAACCATTAAGATTTTTTCCCTGTCATTACCGGAAATTTCTGTAATGAAATCAGTGTTTGGAGGAGAGGAAGAGGGAGTATGACTTCCAGGTTCTTTTTTGACATGGTTTCTGCAATTCTGGTCACTGCTCTAGCAGCACTGGTGCTGTTAATCAAGTGCAGAGGCATTTTGCCCTTAACTCTTACTAAAGGCACTGATTCTCTGAGTCCGGGCATACCAGAAGAGGGGAGACTGTGAGACATTTTAAAGACAAACAGTGAAGGTGAGACAGCACAGAAGGATCCTTAGTGTAGATGTGAATTTCACAGAATAGTTTACAGTTGAAAGGGTTTAATTCAAGGGCATGATTTCAAGGTGCTGAGTTGAGTTTCTATCAACTTAATTTGTTCTATGTTATAGAAGATGAGAATTGTAACTCTCCCTTTTAGGCAGTGGATGATTGCAACCTGGCATCCTCCATCCTACCTTTTCTTCTCCTGGAGACTAAACAGGCACAGTTTCCTCAAGCCTATCCTCATGTGTCAGGTGTTCCCATCCCCAGACCATGTTTAGTGGTCCTGCTGTGGATATGCTTCAGTATTGACATCTCTTTTATCACGGGACACACTCTCACCAGTTAGAGATGCAGTCTCACGAGTACTCTGTAGAAGTAGTGTCACTCTCTTCCAGCAGCTGGAATTTTGCCATGGAACTCAAGGCTGCAGTAGGCCTTCATGGGCAGATCATTGAATCAGTCTCCTTTCCACCATGTGCCCTCCCTACCACAGTTCCTTTTCTGGCCCATTGTGCCCCATCTTGCATTGCTGATTGGGTTTGTTCCATCCCAAGGGCAGAAGCTATGGATTAGCCTTGTCTACACTCCATTAGCCTGCTATTCATAATTTTTAGCTCACATTCCTGCTCCCTCACAAACTGCGTGGCCTTCCAGAAGGCTCACATGTCAGGATATATAGCAGGGATTCTTTCTGTGTGTGCTCAGTGACTATGTGCTACACAAACCTGAATATATACATAGGTCCTTCTTGGGGAAGCAACAGCTGTCTGTCATGAATGCATGACTTGTAGCAATTTGTTCATACTATGTGCATTCCTGGTCAAAACCTGAACACTCCTGCTCAAAAAATGCTTGTGCCTTTTCCTTCTCTGCCCTAAAGTGCACTTAAAAGATCTTTCTTCAGTCCTTGCCATACTTCAGAAATTAGTATGCACCTGATTCCAATAATGTACCTGCACACTTTTAAGTCATTTTGTGGCAAAGCCGATTCATAGTCAACTGAAGAAAGAGAGCAATACATCTGTCCTCATAATAAGTATTTAAAGATGCCACTCTTGTTTAAGGGAAATCATTTAGAGATTAATTATTACTTGAAAAATATATTTTCCCACTAAGAAATTGATATTTAAAGCACAATTTTAAGCATGTAGAGCCATAATTACAGTGCCTGCCATAGTTTCTATGGAGCAGGTTTCTCTTCATCAGAGAATTGTTGAATACATCTCAAAGATAGGAGCTTGGTTATGATACAGGCACTTACAAAGGGAACGCTGCACCTGCTAACTGGAATATGGCAGATTTTAGAGAAGCTGGTTGTAACATAATTTGTTTTCCTGCTGCAGCTTTCTGTGTCATCTTGAATTGGGCTTTTTTGCTGGCACAGGCCAACTCCAATTTTAACACTACTGTCTCTGCCCCTGGACACACCTAGGAGAAACAATGGCTTGGAGCCAGAAGGTTAGGGATTAGGACATCAAACAAGCCATAAAAACCTTCTAAGCCTCATTTAACATCTTGATATGTCAGAGCTGTTCTTTGCACTTGTGTGCCCTGGCTGAAGTCTATGCTTTTAAGTAGCTTATATGTTTGTTATGTTAAGGCAGCAAAACTGAAGGGTCGCTCCTGGGAAGAGCTGAGGCCTACTTTATACCTCTAGTGCTGTATGGCAGTGTGGGTGCTACCCATCAGAGTGGAATTCTGTCGGACAGGTTGCTTTGCCAATAGCAGGCAGGGCAGTTCCATGAGTTCCATGACACTCTTCTCCTCTTCTCTTGCCTGCGTAATCATGAGCCTTCCTTCAAAGAACGTGCTTGCAGAAAGACCACAGGACAGCAGCCCTTGCTCAGTATAGTGCTCAGTTTAAAGCAGTACTATGCCATTGCCTTGGGAACGTGCTCACCTGGAGTAGTTTTCCCACCTCAAGCCACCAGATTATGCACAGAGATCTGTTCTGGACAGTTGCTGCCCAGGTGGAATGAGTGAGGTCTGCCTTGTGGCATCCACAGGTAAGCCATCCAGGGTAGACCAGGGCAGGTCTTGTCTTGCCTAGCTAAGCAAGGTTCATTGCCTGCTTGTGCCTGCATAGGGACCCTCAGGCCTCTGACAGGACAACACCACAGATATTGGGTCCAGAAGTAATGGCTGGCTATACTGAAAATAAGTATTCATAGAAAAATATTGAAAGGGCTGGAGAGAGGGGCCATGGGAAGGAAATGGATTGTCTTCTGGCACACCTCTGTTAATTTTCTGTGTGAGACAGCTATGCATGTGGATCAAGGCAGCACAGGTGCTGAAAACAAAATACCACCTTAGGCTGCCTTTGTGGTGAACTGTTCAGGGGGGTTTGCAATTAGCAGGTGGAGCCAGTCTGGCCTGCCACCCAGCAACTACTGGCATTTTGTTCTGCTACTTTCCCCTCCATAAGGAGGGCTTGTTGTGGTGCTGCGTCCCTCTTCCCTATGCACAAGCATGAACTTACGCTTTGCTTTCCTTGCAGGAGCAGTCAAGGTTTTATGCATATGAAGCTGACGAAAACCAAAGAGAAATACATCCTGGGTCAGAACAGCCCTCCCTTCGACAGTGTTCCTGAAGTAATCCACTACTACACTACAAAAAAGCTGCCCATCAAAGGAGCAGAACACTTGTCGTTGCTCTACCCTGTGGCTGTACGGACTCTCTGATAACCTAGTCTCACCCCTTCCTGTGGTTGGGAGGTGAGAGATAAGCTGGGTTGCACAGAATTCATTGCCAGAATTTAGAGCTTGAGTCTATGATGGAGAGAGGCAGCATTTAGTCTTGTGAATGTGGGCTGCCTGCAGAGTTGTCTGTGGGACTGTGTGTGTGATACACTTGTGCTGCAGCATGCCTCTAGAGTTGTATTGCTGCATAAGAGAAAGAACACTTATTTTAGTGCAAGGAGAGCAGATAACCTTCCCAGACCTTCTATGTGAATGAAAGTGCTTCCCAACAAAGGTTCTTCCTTCATGCTTTGAGAAGAATCAACAAGTTCTTCTCAGCAGTAAAAAACCAACAACTTGTATTCTCTTGCTACCCTGAGAAACTTCTCCGTGAGAAAGAGTAACCTTACTCTGAGGGGACCCTAGGGTGTTCTAGATAGACCTGAGAAGGAGCTGCTTAGCAAGCAAGTCTCTGGCTCTGGTCACTTAGCTTGATGGGTTTGGGATTTTTTTAATGCAGTTTCTTGGGGTAGTCAAATATTGAACTTCTATTAGACACACAATCTTAAAATAGTTTTGTGAGAGCAAATCACAGTCAATTACTTATGAATAGGGGATGTAATTAAACAGTAGTTTGTTATATATTTTTATCCTTTTTGGTACAATAATCTCTTAATGTTTACTGTCTTCATTTGCAAGTTTCATTTGTAGGTACAGGCAGCTAATTCTGTTTGGGGCAGTTACACCATAATGTTTTAAGTAGTTAGGATAAGTAATTTTGACATGTGGGTTAGTATTTATGCATGAGGGTGGTCAAAGGCTTTTATAAAGCTTTAGTAGGCGAAATCTTCACTTGCTCATTCATCTGGATCAAACAGCTGTCCTACTGATGTAGCAGGTTAACTTGTGTATCACACTGCCTTTCCACAAGGTGGCTTTTGCAGCTGTGAGAACTGCAGTATGTAGCAGAGCAGAATTTTGTTTTTCTGGCCTCAATGGTCTGCCAAGGCATTGTTAAGGCACAGCCCCACTGGCACATACTTTCTGGCCAGTGCTCTTTTTCACCATGAGCAGAAGCCTGCCTCCTGCTGTATTTCAGTCGCTGTCAGCCAGAAGCACTGGGGAAGCTGCTCTGTATCTTAGTCCTGCCAAATCAGTGCCCATGCACTTGGGACATATTTTCTACATGCTTTGTGTGCTCATTCAGTGAGATAAGTGAAAAATTACAATTGTACACAAGCTGGAACTGGGGGATCTATAGCCTTATAGTCCTCATGTTGTGCCATCTCCCACATACATCTAGAATGTTGTGAATTAACCCATCAGCTAGTATAGTAGCAAACTGGTTATATGCAGGTTATGTATTTTACAGACAGCAATAGGACTGTGAAATTGTGTGCTATTTAATTCAGCTTTCTTAGCTACTACTATTTTTTTATGTATGCTTAGAAAGAAGTGCAAATCTGAAAATTGTGATGGAATAACCACTTACTGCCTGTAAAAGTAGTTCTTCATGGTATTGTCTAATCTGTTAAGAACCTCAAGGATGACCCACATACTCTCACTGGTGCTTCCTTTTAAGCTGCCTTATTCTTTAAATGGCATCCAATGCAGATTGAACAGAAGTTGATCATATGTGTGTGAAGAGCCCAGTGTCCTTCTGTGCAGCAATGGCAGTGGGTCAAACTGTCTGTCTCACCCAGAATTGGAGGCTGCACTGAAATAGGTTTTCTAGTTTTCCAAGGAGGGTGCCTCAGTGGAGGACAACATTCCTGTCCAAATGAAAACAAACATCCCCTTTTCATGTACTTGATGCCTTGAGAAGGCTGACCTAGAACAGAGGCTAGACAGAGTTAAAGAATAAATTAGATATTTATTGAAAGGCCTTAAAGGATACACCTTGGGCAGTGTAAGAGCCTGGCCAGGGCTACACCCAAGATGAACCCAAAATGGTCACACAATGGACCACCAGTCACAACATCTCACACTTTTATGAGTTTTGGTCCATTAGCATATTGGAGTTACTTGTCCACTTATAGATTTAGGTTATGAAATTCCATCCTCCTTGTTTTCTCTCTTCAATTCACTGTTGTTTATACTTTTTGGGCCTGGAGCTTGTAACAGTTGACTTTGGTCAAGCTGGAAAAGGAATTGTTTTGTCTACCTACCCTGTCAAGAGAACTTACCAACACTTAATATGAGGCTGAGAGCTACACACTAAAGCAGCACAGAATCTGAAAAATATGAAAGCTAAAACTTAAGGCATCATATTCACCTACCTGCTTTTTTTATTTCCCTAAAGTCTTTACTCTCTTAACATCACCCAACTGACAAGAGCATACAAGCACTTTTAAGTTAGTATATTCTCTCACCAGAGTAGGAGTTTATGAAGGTGTCAGAGTTCACACAGATTAGGAATCAGGTGACATCTTCTCTGAGTCTTGGCCTTTGTGGGCTCGAGCATCACTCTCATGCTCTTTGGGACAGAAATATGTGTTATTTCTTCTTTTGCATGTTGAATTGGGCATGATTGCTGTTCCATAGTCTGTTTTTATTTAAAGGGAAAAAAAAAAGTATGCCCCTACTCTGTCTAACAGCAATTACCAGTAGAAAACAATAGCATCATTAACCAAGGCCTTGTCTGGCTTCCTTAAGCACTTTGTCTTTAATTCATGGGGATAACTATTGTACCAGACCTTTCTTGTCATGGGTCTGATCAAAAGTCAGACAAAGCCAGCAAGTGCCATTTTATCGCTGTCTGCAAATTTTGGGTTGGGATCTATTGTTTCATATGAATTATATGAATGTGCATCATACAGATGAATATACTGCTTATTACAGCTTCAAGGATCAGATCAAGGTTCTTGGTTCAGTAAGAGGAAATCATCTCAGAACGTTTTGGTTGTCCATGGGAAGGTTTTTTATTATTTTTCTAAAAGACTTTTAGAAAGTACTCAGTAATTGCAGAATAAATAAAACCAGGATTTTGTTTGCACTGTAATGTTGTCTCTGTTTATTTAAGTGATTGTATGATATTTTTCCAGTGAAGGAATATTCTTCCCAGATTTTTTTAATGTACAGTGAAAATGCGGTGTGTTAACAGTGTGTAGTATTGCGTATAGGTGGAAGATCTTGTAGTGATCATGCCTATATTGCACATTAAAAGTTTATTTTAAAAAAAAAGTATAAACCTCTCCCTTTTTTTCCTCTGACTGTCCTTGTGTACTCAGATTGTCATGAATAGCTAATAATTGAAGCAGTCTTTTAGAACAACTTGTGTTTGTCTCAACTGGGTTGTGAAAGTAATCATTAGGTTGTAATTTGGAGTCTGGAAATTATATATCTCAGTTCTACCCTGACTAATTCTCTTGATAATGTGCAGCTTTACAAGGGCTGAGATGGGTCCATGTGTGAATGATATTGCTGGTGGTGTCCGAGGAATCCAGATATTGCAGCTAGCAGCATAACACTGGAGAGTCACTTTTTGCAGCCTTTGTAAGAGGTGTTAATTAGGCTTCTGTTTTGATGAGTATTTCACAGCATGGTGAAGGCTGTGAACATCTGTATGATGTGTAGGAGAGCTTTAGTGGCCGAGGTTGGATTTCGCAGCTCCTTCCATAATTGGAAAATCATTTAGGTTTGTGGAAGTACAATCATCACCATGGTTTCTCTACTTGATAACATTATTGTCTTACTTTGAAATTAAATCTTCAGAGACAGGATGCAAAGTACAGGGCTGAATTGAGTGCAAAGGTACAAAACAGACAATATCCTAATAGGATTTACCCTTTCTGCTTCTGAAAGAACATGGCCTGAATCTATACTCTGAGGAAAATGCTTACTGCTTGGAGAATGACACATTTGTATGCTGCTCCTCAGCATTCCATTGGGTTTTGCACTTTATCTTGATGTCATGGCTCAAGCTGGCAACACAAACACCATGTGGCAATATTGGTGGAGCCCACAAATGTTATCTATTATCCAGGCTCTGATTCCATTTCAACACTGGTATGCTGCTAAGCTATACTCTGGTGGACTCAGTTCTCTGCTGCTGTAAGTTATTCATGCTGTCCTTGGGTGGTACCTCAAGTGGTGCCTGAGCAAAACAAGCAAGGTCTTAACAGAATTTTAAACAAACAAATTGAAGACCTCACCCCACACACTACACTACTATGTCCCTGTCAAAAGGGTAAAACAAAACAGATTTGGAACAGAACTGTGTGTGTTCGTGGTCTGAACAAGAAGTGAAGGAAATAAAAGGGAGATTCAACTGGTTTTCATAGTTTTTTCCTTTTTTAATGATCTGCAATGATCCCACATTACATACCACATATTGCTTTCTTTTATTACTTATTTCTGGAGGCCTCAGAAAGAAGATAAGAAGAAAGTAAGGATGAAAATCACAGCAGCTGAGCAAAGTTATTGATCTGAAATAAAGCAAATAGAAGTCCTACTGAAAATAAATGTTCATATGTTGCAAGGGATGACCATGTACAATCCAATTTTCTGCAGCATGTGATTTCCTGTCTCGAGCCTTGAGCTTCCTCTGCAAACAAGGTATGCACAGTCTAGAGATAATGCAGTGACTTCAGTGCTCTCCACCTTGTATTTAGTTCAGTGACAGGATTAGACCAAACATTGCCTTTGCTTTCAGGGTCCCTGAATTGCATTTGCTGCTGCTGACAATTCCAAAACACAAGTTTGGTGAAGCTTGTTGGCAAGTTGATTATATTAACCCATTCCACAAGTCTGCCCCCAAGAAACAATGGTTCTAACCACAGCAGAAATATCAAAAGGATGGCTGGAAATCTAGTGAATTGCATAAGCCATGGGGATGACTTAAACATGATCATTATATGAAATTAATATATGGGAAGAATTACAGGATTGTTTATAGAGTAATGGCTAGATTGTGTCAGGTAATATGGGCGGGACCTGGCTGAAATTCAGCTATGAAAGAATAGGGAAGGATAAGGTAACCATTTACAAGTAAACAGCTTGTTAACTGCTGTGAAAGTTGTAAAAGTGTCATGGAGAAAGTGTGGAGATACTTTCAGAAAGGGTGGACTGAATGGCAGTGAGGCAAGAGCCAAGTGTGAGATACTGAGAGGATTTGAGTACAGGAACCAGGCATTCTCTAGCAGTGTGTGATAGATATTGTCCAGGGTCTCTCAAGAGAGACACAGAAGGTACCTACAAGAAGTAACCCAGACAAAGAGATTTTTGAGGCGAGACTAAAGAAATTATGAGAATCCAGAGAGACTCAAACAAAACCCTGGGGAGAAAAAGAGGAGAATTCAGGAATACCTTGGGAGAAATACAAGGGGCCCTACATCCTTGGAGACTGCACACGGTAAGGCTGGAACTGCTACACTGACCCTCCTAACTTCTCTCCCAGATTATGTGGTGTACCACACAGATCAAGGACTACACTGATTAAACCAGCTTCTCTTCTGGACTGTCCTCTGGAACAGGAAGCTCATGTTTCTCATGGTTGACATCACAGATATCCATGTCTAAAATGTTTTTGGATCTGACTTCATTTAGGCTCTGCACTTTTGTTTTAGCTTTTACTGCAAACACCAGCCCTAAACCCTCTATTTCTTATTAATTAATTATTATTCATTATTTTATTATTATTCATTTTTTTAAAATATAAAGTTATGTGATATAATTGTGATAAATTATTGTAATAAAAGGATTCCAGTTAGTAACTTTGTATGGCCAGGATGAACCATGGTTTCAACCTGAGTATTACCAGTTCTGTGAAAATAAGGATCATGTAAAAAAATGTCTTTGACTTTTGTTGTTTGTTCATAATGTCCTTTCAGCACAAATGTAGTAAACTTTCCCCTGAAACCATCTCATTATTTACCTCCAGTAATTAGATCCATTCATAGAGAGGGCAGCCTATAAAATCTTGTCATCTGTCTGTTTTTTCTACATATTAAGACTATTTTTATTTCCATATAAACATATCTATATGGACTCGTTTAGGTCATCAAGTCCAACATTTAACATAACACTTCCAACTCCACCCCTTATCCGTGTCCTTAAGTGCCATATCTTTTAAATATCTCCAGACCGTGGACTGAATCACTTCCCTGAGCAGCCTGGTCTGTGACTGATATCCCTTTCAGTAGTGAATTATTTCCATATTTATGCAGTCTAAACCACCACTGGTACAATTTGAGGCTGTTTCTTCTCATCCCCTCATTTGCTGGGAGAAAATGCTGATCCCCACCTCATTAAAGCCTCCTTTCCTGTAATTGCAGAGTTGGAGTTTCCCTGAGTCTTTTTCTACAGGTTTAACACACCTAGTCCCATCAGCTGCTCTTCACAGGTCTTGTGCTCCAGACTCTTCAGCAGCAGCTCCATTGCCCTTCTCTGGACACACCCCAGCACCTCAATGTTCTTTTTGGAGTGAGGGGCCCAGAATTGAGCACAGCACTCAAGGTGTGGTCTCACCAGTGCTGGTTACAGGGGGACAATCTCTGCCATGGTCCTGCTGGCCACACTGTTCCTGATACAGGCCAGGATGCCACTGGCCTTCTTAGACCCCTAGGCACGCTGCTTCTTTGTGTTCAGACAGATGTCAAGCTTATCACCCCCAGGTCCTTTGCTGAGCAACTTTCCAGACGCTCTCTCCCCCATCTGTAGTGCTGAGCGAAGTTGTTGTGACCCAAGGGCAGGACCTGAGACTTGGCCTTATTGAATCTCACCTCGTTGGCCTCAGCCCAGCAATCCAGCCTGTGCAGATCCCTCTGCAGAAGCCTTCCTGCCCTCCAGCAAGTCAACACTCCCACCCAGCCTGGTGTTGTCCGCAAAATGTATTGAGAGTATGTTCCCTCATCCAGATCAGTGAACTAGCTGTTAACCAAAACTGGCTCCAGTTCTGATCCCTGGAAAAAGCACTCGTGACCGGATGGTTGTAGCTCCATTTGCCACCACTCTCTGGATCTGGCCATCCAGACACTTTGTTACCCAAAAAACAGTGCACCCATCCAAGTAATTCTCCAGTTTCTCTGTGAGAATGCCATGGGAGATAATATCAAAGGCTCTGCTCGAGTCAAGACAGACAACATCCAAAGCCTTTCCCTCATCTATTAACTGGGTCATCTTGTCATAGATCAGGTTGGTCACGTAGCACCTGCCTTCCCCAGATCATTCATTGCTGGCTGGGCCTGATCTCCTGGTTGTCCTGTATGTGCTGCACAATGGCACCCAACATGATCTGCTCCATGACCTTCCCCAGGCTGGCAGGCCTCTAGTGTCCCAGCACCTTACAGATCCTTCTTCCAGCCCTTGTAGAAGGGCATCACATTGGCCAGCTTCCATTCTCCTGGGATCTTCCTGGTTAGCCAGGACTGCTGCTAAATGATTAAAAATAGCTCAATGAGCTCTTCCTCCAGCTCCCTCAGTACCCTTGGGAGGAACCCATTTGGCCTCACGGACTTGTATGTGTCTAAGATGTGTTATTTTTTCCCCCTGGATTATTAGGCCATCATTCTGTTTCCCATCTGTGTCTTCGAGATCACCAGATGTGTTGATAGAAGCATTTTGTCTTTTACTGTGGTAGCCAAATTAAATTCTAGTTGGTCTTTGGCCCTTTATGTTTTCTCTCCATACAAATTTGGAACTTAGTAGTCTTCCTGAGTGGAGACCCACTTCTTCCAAAGGTCATAAACTCTTTTCTTTACTGAATTACAGCCAAAACTCTCTTGTTCAGACTGGTTTTATTCCCCCTGCCACCGCCCCCTCCACCAGACATCTTTTGGCATTCAGGGGCAGTACTTTGCATCTTTAAGATTTTTTTCTTCAAAAATTGCTAGCCTGCCTAGATTCCTTTGTTCTTCAAGAATTCACAGAATCACAGAATCCTTTAGGCTGGGAAAGACCTCTGGACCATTGAGACCAGTCTTTGACTGATCACCGCTTTGTCAATTAGACCATTGCACCACGTTCTACGTCCAGTCCTTTCATGAACGTCTGCAAGGGTGGTGACTTCACCACTTTTCTGGGCAGCCCAAGCCAATGTTTAAAAACCCTTTCCATCAAGAAGTTCCTCCTGACATCCAGTCTGAAACTCCCCTGGCACAGCTTGAACAACCCTCGGTCCCTCAGCCTCTCCTAATAGGATTTACCCTCTAGACCTTTCTCCAACTTCACTGCCCTTCTCTGGACTCACCCCAGCACCTCAATACCTTCTTTGAAGTGCCTTCCAAGAGACTCCATCAACTGGGCCAAAGGCTTCCTGACAGAAGTCCAAGCTGGTAGTTCTAACCACATTCCTTAATTCTATTGTTTCGTGATTATGACAGCCCAGACATCCTCCAGCCATTAGCTGCATCAGTTTTACTGCTATTAAGGCTGTTCTTCCCCTCTGTTAAAGAAATTAACTGTCCCTTCTCTTACTTGTCTTTTGTGCTGTCACCATGTGACTGCCTGAATAATTCTGATTTCAAGGTGCTGAGAACTGGCTGAATGAAAGAGTTTGAGTTGCAGAGTTCAGGGTCTGCTCTGTCACTAATAGGAGCTCTTGTGAAAAAAATCTAAAGGTGAGAGCGTGCTCCTTTTGCACTTGGAAGCTGCATTTAAACTCAGATTTTGCTACTGACCCCTACCTCTGTAGTATCTTCGCTTCTGTAATTCATTGCCTTGTGTCTCATTGATTCTGACCCTAATCCTGACACATCACCTTGATTTTCAAGCTTAGCCTCAGACTTTCTATGTTCCTATGCACTTGCTGTGTTACTACTGGACTGAGACTGAGAACTGCTGGCTCAGAATCCTGCCAGGAAAAACAAGCAGAGAAAAAAAAAACACCAAAAAAAAAAAAAAAAAAAAAAACCCAAAAAAAACCCAAAAAAAAAAAAAACACCCTCTGCATCTTGCTCCAGCTGTAATTTTTGTTTCTATAGAGGTCATGTGAAAATGGAGCTTGACAGCAAGAGATATCATTCTGGGATGGCCAAAGCTGCTGAACTGCTCTGTTTTTCACACATTGAGCTGCCAAGTGCTTGCATCTACATCCTTCCTTCAGTTTTTACATCTTCCATTTACAGCTGTGGCCACCCAGTGTCTGCAGAAGCAGGCTGGTTCATGGGCAAAACAAAATTTTCCTGTTTTTAAAGAAATGACATGCTGACCAAACCCAGATAAATTATAGTGTGGACTATTACTATTTCTTAATTTATTTTTTATCTAAATTATATTTTTAATCTTAATTTTATTTTTTTTATGCTAAAACTTAACTTAATGTTCATCATACAATTATTTTTCTCCATATTGAATTTTCTTGTTACGGAATCCTAGAATTTTGGTTATTTCAGCAACAATAACAATGAAAATGGAAGTTGTGTTTGGCCTGCTTGTGCTCAGTTTTCTTTTTATATTTTCTCTCCAGATGCATTTCTTCTTTCCTTCCTTCATTTTAATCTCCCATTCCTCCTCCTTTTGCTACCTGCTTGAAAAGCTGAAATGTAACTGCCAAATATTTTGGTTTGCATATTGGAAAATTTAAAAAAATTATTAACATTTTGATGCAAAATTAAATTCTGTGGCCACTCCCAGCATACTTGGTCTTGATGCAGACAGTGCAACCCCCAGGACTCTGAAGGGGCAGAAGGGGATAGGGCTGTGTTTTCTCTCTGCCTCCAATTGCCAACATTCTCCAAGTCTCAATTGCCAAAGCACTACAGGATTACAGGGAAGGTCCTCCGGCTTTTTAGACTGAACACACCCCAGCTTGGCCTGAGATGAGGGTCTGTTCAAAATAGAGACAGAGCATAAGGAAACTCCTGCAGAAGTGGATCCCTCCCACAGGCAGAAAGTGATGCTGTTTTCTGTAGGCTCACATGGCCCAATCCTGTCCCCCACAGCCTTAAATCCTCCTGTTCCCTGCTGCTGTCTCTATGGGAGACGCACTCCTTCCATAGGGAGTGCAGGAAAAGGGAAGGGAGATTTCCTTCAACCCCATTCTGGGTCTCTAGGACTGATGTACAGGGGAAAGCAACTCACACTCCCTTTTCCTGGGAACACGGCTCCCTCGTGAGGCAGACTTCAGCAGGGACGTCTGAGGATCCGAGTTCAGCTAAGTAATGGGATATCGCTGCAAAGCCACCTACAGCGCCAAGGAGACTCACCCATCAACTCTCAGCACAGGTACAACTGGCAGAAGATGCGTCTTGTAAGAGGTGAGGCCAGGGAAAGGAGATTAAATCCTCCTGTTTTCCAGGGAGCCCAGGTGTCCTGCTGCTCACTAGCCCTGCTTTGCTCTAACAGCTAGTCCCAAATGTTTTCTCAACACCTAAAGAACCCCCCATGCATGGTGACCTCTTCACTATACTATAAAGACTCTTCTACTTAATTCCTTAGAAGACAAATCACAGTTTCACACCCCTATAAACCCTGGTGCCTACCTAGCACACTTTTTAATCGCCCCTGTGGATGTCATCGATGTGTGGTAAATGTTCAGGGGGATCATTCTGGTGACTGTGCAGCTCTGATTAGTCCACGACAAATGGTGGGACCGTGCTTCCAGCCTGGTGGGGCTCATTCCAGGTGTACTGACACCCTGTCACATGAAAGCAATTCTTTGCCTCTGCTGCCAAATGAATTGAGAAAAATACCATTGATACTATCTGTTGTAGCTTGCCACTTCTCTGCCCTTGACCCCAGCTGGCATAGGGACTCCAGAATATCAAGTACAGCAGCACTCAGCAGCAGCGTGACATCTTCATTCAGGACACAATAGTGCCTGTTAATTTTTACCCTCCACCAGACCTTTTCATGGGCCATATGTTATATTTAAAGGACAGTGATCATGCTTTGGGTCTCCAATGGGGGGATCAGCCTGCAGGTGGGAGCCAGGGAGTCTCAGCTGCTGCAGTAGCACTGCTGGTGCACTGTCAGGGGGGCAATCAGCCTGCCATTCATCCACCCACAGTAAGGCCACAACAGAGAAATGTTCTGAGAGCCCAGACAGATTAATCAGCTGTTTAATCTTCTCCGTATTCATGGTGGCTACACTGAAAACTCACTGGTGCCCTTTTGGGCCCCTGAAGTACACTGTCCTCAGGTAGTCTATGCCAAGGATACAGGAGGCCTCCAAGACTGTCCAGAAGAACGTGTTTTTGCCACAAACCCAACTATATCAGTGAGTAGTACTAAACACCTCACATAAGGGTGAAAAACTGTGGAAACCCATGCAGTAAAACTACAAATACCAATCTCGGCAAAGAGGAGGTGTATTCCCTCATTCTGTCTGCAAGATAACTTCCCCAGCATAGTTAAGTGCACAACATTTATATTAACATGCTCCAAAGCTCAACAGAATGAAGAGGTATTCAGTGCAGCCAGCCAGCTTCAAAGACACAGAAACCTGCCAATTAATAACCGCTATAGCTATAGCATGCTCAATTCAGTGCTCCCATTGGCCCAATCCACATGATGGGTGCCAAAAAAGTTTGTGGTGGGTTGACCTTGGCTGGATGCCAAGTGGCCACAAGCGGCTCTATTACTCAACAGGACAGGGGAGAAAATAATATGAAAAAATTCAAGATCGAGATAAAGGCAGTTCTATGAAGAAAAGCAAAGGCTGTGTGTGGAAGCAAAGCAAAGCAAAAATATTTATTCTCTCATTTTCATTCTCAGGTGGTGTCCTGGGAAGCTGGGCCTCAGTATGTGCAGTGATTACTTTGGAAGACAAGAGCCTTAATAACAAATCCCTCCCATGATCCTTAACTTCTCTTTTTTTTGCCAAGTGCAACATCACATAGTATGAAATATCCCCTTTGATTTGTCCTGGCTATGTGTGCTCCCAGACCCTTGCCCACCTCCAGCCTACTGGCCATCAGATGGAGTAGGAATAAACACCCTTGATGCTGTGTGAGCCCTGTTCAGCATGACCAAAACACTGGTGTGCTGTCAACACCATTGTTGTTAGAAGTACAAAGAACAGCTCTGTAATGGCTGCTACCAGGAAAGTTGACCACATCCCTGCCAGACCCACTCACCATGCTCCCCTGTCAGTCCAGTGTCACCCAGCTGCAATCAGAATCCCATCTCCCTCCACTTCACCCCTGCAATGTCAGGGAAAGTCCCGTCCTCTGCCATTCCAGCTGACTCTCCCATTGAACTTGCCCTTTCCCCACAGCAGAGGAGGAGGCACTGAAACCTCCTTTCTTGGCTCCCCACAGCTGACAATTGGCACTGCGGGCCACTCTCCACTGTGCTTTCCTCCCCAAGCCCAGGGAGTAGGGCAGCAACCCACGAGAACCTCTGTGGGACTCAGATTCAGTCAAAGAAAGAAACTGAGATTTTCTAGCCAGGCGGACACCTGGGAAAGAGCTGGAGAGAATGTAAATAATTCTTTATCTCTCTTGTTCTCACATTGTTTATGGTTAAGTTCTATCACTGTGCGTCAAGCACTCTGCACCAATGCGGTGGGATGTTTTCACTTCAGGACCAATGGATTTGGTCCTTGCGAAGCTCTGTATGAAAGAGCAGTGTGTTTTGAATAAACTGGAGTTTTACTCTCAGCAACCTTCTGAGTCAGAGTCTTCTCATTCCTGTCCTGCCTCAACAATGACAGACTTCCCTGACCCAGCCATGAAGGTTTGTTCCTCTGCTTCCTAAAGAGCCAAGAATTGTCTTCATCAGAGGTCTCCTTGCCCGAGAGCCTTCTGTCCCTAGGCCATTTTTTGAAAGATGCAAAGACTGCAGCAGGGATGGGATCTGGCTCTAACAAGGCACAGAAGGTCAGTCCTTATGATTGCCAGCAGCTGTGGCAGTGAGGACTAAGTTACAGGTTTTGTATCTGCTACGGGGAAACTCAGTGTTCAGTACCTGAAGTTGAAAAAATCTTTCCAAATTTTGTAATTTTGAGTCAATTTTTGAGTATGCAGGCAATTAATTCCTGAGCCTCTTAGTGTAATCACATGTAGAAAGAAAAAAAAATGGTGTATTTGATTGGCTTTGAGCTGTGATTAATTTAAGTGGAATTTGGTCATGTGACTGACTAAAATATTGGAGGGCACATAACTTCATTAGAGAAACTTTATGGTGCTGTGAATTGATTTTAAAAACATAGAATGGAAAATATGTTCCAAACCGAAGACTGATTTTGCTCAGATGGTGAAAGTTGCCTTTCTTTATGGAAAAGCAACAGTTACATTCTGTTTTCAAGAAAGAAATTTTCATGAAGCCATAGATGCTTTCCTCTTTCATCAAAAAACCGTTACTTGCAGTTCATTTTCTGCTAGAATATTTTTTCCAATTTAAATTATTGTAAGCATAATGCAAAAAAAAAAAAAAGTTTAAATGTTATTTGCAATAATAAAAAAGTATCCAGCTCAAGATTTTCTATCAAAATAGAGGAATCATTCATTAAAAATTCTAATCATGAGTTTTTAAAATTGGGAAGGTCATCTGAATAAAAAATACACATATGAAAGTGCTAGGTAGGAGAAGTGGTTTAAGGAAGGATTGTTACAATGTCTCCCTGTTTAGCAGAGACCTTTGTGAATTCAGGAAGGATCCAGCATCATATTAGCTTAAAAATCCAGATTCTAGAATCCACCTAGAAAACTACAGCATATCAAAGAATTGTTACAGTCATATATACAGAAAAGTATATATGTGGAAAAGTAAGATTTAATTAAGAATGGCTTTTTAAAAGCAGGTACTTCAATGATATAACAGAGAAGTTCAGATGTTGTGAGAGCTTCACAAGATTTGGTGCTTGAAGGAAAATGTCAAACATGGGATGTTACGGGAAAAGGTGCAAGAAAGTTTGAAAATGACTGCTGAAATTTGCATTAAAGGGAAAGTCATGCAGAATAGTCAAGGAGCTTTTCCTTGTGAGATTTTCCTCATGGCAATGTGGCCAATAATCTGTTTGGAAGGGTATCCCACCCAACCATTTCCATCTTTAGAATGGCACTCTGGGCAAGCTTTGGTGATTCGTTTCTGATGAGTGCATGCATTTAAATGTGAAAGAACTCTGAAAGACAACCAGCAGATATAAAAATAATAAGCCAGAGACAGATGCCAACAAGGCAAGGTGCACATGTTGCTATGCTTTGAACAAATGCAATGTGATCTGTCATGCAGTTAACAATAATGCAAGAGAAAAGCATGGCAGCTCAGATAGGTTGAGTATGGTATAAATCAGACCAGTGGAGGCGGTGCATTATTCTACAGATCTAAAAATACCTCCTCCTGGGAGTGATGCCTGCCCTATTAAACACCTCACAAGCCTGGAAAACTCATAAAATCTTCTGCATCCCAATAAACATGGGAACAACTTGTCAAATTTACATTATTGTAATTTCATCAAACCCCATTGCACTGCTGGATAGCAGCTGAAGAAGGTAAACACCTTGCTTCTAGCCATCTAGTCCTTCCATGCCCTGCAGTGAGGGAGAAAGGGTTTGTGGATTTGCCTAATTACTACATGCTTTTACAGGGAAAGCCCACTTCACCTAGGCTTTTCTGCAAGTGGCATGGATATCACTTAACTGTTTCACCAGGAGTAAACAGCCCATACATGATTATCCCTTCCAGAGGGGAATCACCCTGTCGGTGCAGGGGATGCAGCTCACAATTTGTTGTCATTTTGTAGTGAAACCATTGACAGCAAAGGGCTTTCATGCTGCCATCAAGAGAGGGCAGCCTTTGTTAACCTCTGCTTTGTTAACCTTTGCTTTGTTAATCTCTGCTTTGTTAACCTCCGGTTTTGTTAATCTCTGCTTTGTTAATCTCTGCTTTGTTAACCCTGCTTTGTTAACCTCTGCTTTGTTAACCTCTGCTCCTCACAGTGCTGTGTCTGCCTTCCTGGGGTGTGTTTTCACGCCAAGGCCTTCCTGCCTGTTTGCTAAGCTGTCAGTTTTTGTCAAAGACATTCAGGACAAATAACTGATACCATATTCAATACCATATTCTGGCACAGCCCATTTAAGCATCCCAGGTAATGGTGATGGGGTGGTGGCAGCTGAGAGTTACCCAAGTAGTGTGGTTTTAATTAGGGCTGTTTCGATCACATGGAAACCAGGACATCGATACCAGTAAGAACCAGATCTCTGATAGAAGTTCTCAGAAACTTTGGTTTTCTTCAGTCAGATTAAATTAATCCCAACTAAGTATAAATCTTCAATTTTATGATCTCACAGGAGTATTTCAGATCACTCTGGCAGGTCTAGACAAGCAGTGAAAACTGGATCTGTTATAAGGCCACATGTCACTTTTACCCAACCAAGATTGTCTTCCTTCAATTGTACATTATAATCATATATATATATATATAGTTTTGTTTTGTTTTGTTTTAGAATACTGACTATGAATTGCAGATTACAGTGAGAATCCAGATTCAAGGGGCATAAATACAAACTTCATCCATAGATTTATGAAATAGGCTTAAAAGTTTTGCTGCCTTCAGCTATTTGTGTACAAGACCCTATTTTTTTTTCCAAGCATCTGGGTCATAATTGAATAAATACAAGATATAATTCATCTCTCTGAAGTGCAGAAGTCAGCTCCAGCTCATTAGTGATCAGTGTAGATTCACCAACATTTCCACTGAGCTCATATTCTCAGTGGGAGTGGATCAGAAAATGATCAGGTAACTTTTAATGGAAACAAATGGGGAAGTATCTCAGAACTAAATTTAACCAGAAATCTGTGTCTCTTTGGGGTTGAAGAGCAAAGAATGAGGAATAATGTATCATCAGATGCAATGGCTCTTTAGCCAGCTACTCTAAAAGGTAATACCCAACTGCCACCCCTCAAAGTATGAATGATAAAATTTATTACCTTTGTATAGCATGCAGATACCTGGCAATTAGAAACCTAACATCGTGAGAGAACACAGAAATTATTTAGCCAGAGGATGGTGAACAGATCCAGGTGTTTGCCACATCTATGATTGTACTCAGTCATAACCCAGAATCTCAGGTTTGCAATTTACTGCATTCTTTCTCCCAGTTCAGTGCTATTGTTGGAAAACTTTTTCAGTGAGTTATCCATACTTTTCTAACATGGAATGAAGCATACAGCAGTGATTTCAACAAGCATTAACAAGTGCCTGACAAGCATGCTTGTTTGTTGTTTTCGTTGTTGTTTTAATGACACAAAATGTAATGCAACACCTTGGATGGGCCAGACAAAGCTTGGAGGTATTTTTCATTTCTTGTCAATAACTGAGACTGGTCTGCTATGTCTCTCCAATGAAAAGCAATGTTGATGCTGGATTTCTGCATATTGTCTTACTTAGATTATGTAATTTTTATCATTTTTCATATCATGCAGTGAGTCTAATTT